>NC_137113.1:18049612-18512112 GCF_949357685.1 Gobio gobio
CCCACAGTGAGAGACTGCGAGAAAGAGGAAGAAAAAGAGAGTCTTATCAACTTTGCTCTAAATGGTTACACTCGAGAGAATATTGTAACAACCAAACCTCCTGCTCTTTGTCTTCAACTGCCTGTGCTCATTGGACTCACTTGAAGAGGAAATGTTGGGGAAATTCTTTCATGATGCTGTAATCCTTTCCAGTCAAGAGGAGTTTTTTCCCCCTCTGTATTTTACGTGAGGCTGGTTCGAGTTATATTCCTGGCGATTATGGTCTACCGTGCAAACAGGCCGGCCCACAATATCAGAGGTTGCTCGGAAACACTGTGGGGGTGTTTATTTGTTTGGACGACCTTCAGCCCTTCAGCCAACATCAGAATCAAACCTTAAGAGCCCTTGCAGCCCTTAAGAGAGTCCCGTTACAGACCCACGAGCACCAGAGCAAGTCTCTAGGGAGAACAAGGTGCACGCAAGCAAGACAAAAACAAATCTAACGCCGTGTCCTAACCAGATGTGATACCACAAGCAACAAGCAATGAATGTGAAAAGGCTGTTCAACACAGTCAATCGGACCATATTTGATATTTAATGTACAGTTACAGTATTTGGAGGGGGATTATGGACCAATGAGATTTCACTGTAGGCGGGGCCACCCAAGTGCAACGCAGGAATACAATTAGGTGATTGGTGAAATATCCTGCCACTCATGGAGGACTATGAGAATCACTTAATAAATTCAATTATCAGTTTATGAATTCAAAACAATGTAAATAGATAAACTACTTATAAATATGCTCACATAAACAGACACTTTTTTAATTTAATTCATGTTTAAAATGTAATAAATAAAAGAAAAAGCTAGGCCAAATTGCTTTTCTTAAACCATTTGTAAACTGCTATTCTTAAACCTTTGCCAAATGTCAACTGAATTTTAAAAATGCTATTGGATTGTTCATACGATTTAGAAAAGCAACTGGCAAATGAGAGAAACGTTTTTAAATAAATAATATGTAAAGATTAATTTAATTACCATTTTAAAAAAATGTATGGTATTTATTGTCAATCTAGTCAATTATTTGTCATTGAATTAATATATTGATAATTAATTTTAACAATTTTAATTAATATATTGATAATGAATTACTTCAGTTTATCCTTAAATGACACTTAAAACATTCTCCACATTTGCTAGTTGCAAATGGTTAGGACAAAAGTTTATGGAAAAAACTGATTTTATCGCTTGCCACTTTATTGCTCTGTATCTGTTTAGAACACTGTCTAAAAACATCTAATTGTATCTGAAATGCATCTTAACATTTGAGCATTAAATGCTTTTAAAGGCTTCATAAATCAAAAATCTATTTGCTAATGCACCATTTAGTACATCGCTGCAAAAAGCAGTGTTTATAAATAAGTGCCCGCAGAAAATCATGTGCAGTGTCAGACTGTGTGCAGAATATATAGCCTACTGTAAGAATACTGTGACAAAGAAGAGAAAGCTCTCCCAGGGTCTAATCACACAAAGAGATTGCATGTTAGCTGCAGCTCTAAAATGATGTCATGTAGCCATTGGCAATGGCCTTGTCGTTTGCAAAGCAATATTCATCCGCCGTCATGCTCTCCTTTCACTAATGTAAGCATAACATTACGTGACTATCCGATCTGCAGATTTGAAAAGCAGACACACACACAAATATGACAAATAAATTTGCTAGACGTATTTAAAGCTCATATATATACATATACATACACACATACGCACGCATAAATGTGTCTTAATAGTATTTTTAAAAAGTGATATATATGTATATTCAAATATTAGCCTATACAAGATTTGTAAAAGATTTTGTAAGCATATCACTTATGCTTGGAGTCAATGTTTCATTTGTGATAACACAATGAAATAGGCTATGCCAAACTGTGTTTAGTGTTTTGTTCTTTCATATTACTATATATTTTTCTCAGATTTAAAATATTTAGAAATATATAAAATAACTTGAAGGGACGTTAAATCAAATATCCCCTTGTGACATCAATTTTGGCAATATAGATGGCGATATTTATTAAATAAAATAAAAGATCAAATTTAGTAGTAAAACATATTTTTCATGTTAACTTCCCTGGACCCTAGCCCCTGGATTATGGGTTATAGGCATTAACCCTTAAATGCATATACTTAATTTTTCATTCACTTCCATTCCCCTCCTTAATATTCCTCAACATATTTATTATAAACAATATAATAAATAAAATATATAAAAGAACATCTTTTCTAATAATTTTTTTGTAAAAAAGCAAAAAAAGGGTATGGGGTTGCTAGTGACCCGAGGAATGTAATAGTATAAGTATATTTGTTCTGCTCTACAATTGAATCTCTGACTCTCAATAAGTGCAATTCACCTGTATTCTTCAAAGTGGCAATGTCTGACTCACAATGATGGCGTGATGTTTCACTCATATCTACCACAGGAATCGGCAAAACTTCAAATGGCTCAGCAATCAAATCTTAGTGTCACTGTCACTTGATAGAGGATCTGGTGAAGAAGCTGTCAGCGATCAAAATATTGATTTTGAAGATGTTAAGAATAATAGTTTTGAGAATATGGTTGAGATGGTGAATATGACCCAGTTGCTGAATGCACTGGGGAAAACAGCTGACGGTGACAGCGATGATGGTAAAAAAAGCATCTTCTCATATTGAACCCCTCCAAGTTTCAAAAGGTAACAAAACATGGTTTATTTTATTCTTTTGTAATTGTTATTAACATATTAGGAGAGTTATATACGATTGCAACAGTTAGAGATCCATTTGTGTTAGATGTTGGTAGCTAAAGACCCGAAAATTTTATAATGTTTGATGAAACTTCTATGCAGGGTTACAAAAGTAATATAATGAAAATGACGTGTTAAAAAGAGGGTGAAAATGGTCATAAAAACTAAAAACTTAACATCATAAGTGGACTTCAAGCCAAGGAGAAAATTGTACTAAGGGGTTACTTCAGCGATTAGCATTTAGCTTTGTATCAGTAGAAACCGGAAGTATATTCAAATTATGGTACTTTCCCCCCTCATGTCCCCCTGAGACGAGATAATTATGCATTTTATTTCTGGAAAAATTCCTCAGTTGACGCAAATATCGTCATTTTGCGTCATCTGAGGATTTTTTGGCCAGAGGCTATAGACTACAGCCAGTAGTAGGAGCTGTTCCGCATGTTATCAACCCGCCCATAGGGGTGGGAGCAAAAGCGAGTGTTTCAACTGTTCAATGAATTCCTATGAAAGTTAAGCTTCCATAGGCATGAACTGAAAACGCGCCAGACTGGACACGCGACGTGAATGATTGCCGCGCTTACCTCAGCTCTGCTCTTCGCTCTCTTGATGAATGAAATCTGACTCCTGCTTAGGGCTGTGCAATTAATCAAATTTCGATTTCGATTTTGCCTTCCAACGATCACCAAAATAGTACAATCGAGAAAAAACGATTATTTTGCCATGTTCAGTTTTGCAAGAACACTCTTATTTTGTCTTGCGTTCTGAATGAAACGCGCACGCGCACATCCGCCCCTCCCGAAGCCACAATCTCACCTGCTCAATCACTCAGTTCGTGAGTCTCGTGACTCGTGCATATCATCCGCTGGAATTTAAAAACTCGGCGCGAGTAAAGATGGCAGAAGGAGGGCAGTTACAGCAGCGTTTGGTGAGCAAAAAAGGCAAAACCAACTCCGTTGTCTGGGAACAGTTTGGCTTCGAGGAATCAGACGACGAGCAGAAACATGCTACGTGCAAGATTTGCTACATGGTAGTGGCTGCAACGCAAGGGAACATCACAAATTTGTTTAACCACTTGAAAATTAAACACAGAGTGACCTATGACAATCTAATAAAGAAACAAAAACTGACGAGAGCAGGGATGCCGTGTAAACGTCCTTTTTTTCCTTCATATTTTTCCAATAATTCTCTCTTTGTAAACTTTGTTCAATGCATGCGAGTGCTGCCATTTCGCCGTCTGCACCCGGGTTTAGTGCCAGAAGACGCGAATGAGAAGACGCGCGCGCTGTGAAAAAATGTCTCACAGCGCGCAAATATTGAGTTCTCTTTCAAGTCTTGCTCTTGAACGGACAAACTCACACAAAACGTATGTCAACATGTCCATCTTGATGAGTATCCTAGCAGACATAGTCTGTATATGCCTTAAGTGAACTTTATACAGTCGATAAAGACGACGCATATCCGAGCTTTAGGTCTTAAAGGGGCAGTATCATTAGGTCTTAAAGGGGCAGTAGCCTTTACTGCCGTCTGTTTAATGTCAAACAACAAAAGACAAGGACATCACTCACCGCTCTTGATTGAATAGCTTTTGTAAGTTTAATAGGATTAATCTTTAATTTATGCACTTAAATATGCAATGTTATTTTACATTTGATACATTTCTGTACCTGAAAACTAATGTTAGACATACCTGAAAAGCATATCTAGCCGAACCATATTGTTGATCTTATTTATTTGTGGTTATCATTTTTACGTGAATACTTTTATACTTTGATTTGAATATATGTTATATTATTTATTTTAATAGTTCAAAAAGTACAACAAATGTTACAATTTCAATTGAATTGTTGAAAGGTGTATTTTTAATAAATGCAACACATTCCCAAAGTCATGTGAAATAATCGTGTTACATAATTGTGATTTCAATATTGACCAAAATAATCGTGATTATGATTTTTTCCATAATCGAGCAGCCCTACTCCTGCTGCATTTGTGCCGTGACGTTCGTTTTAACTAAAATTATATAATAATTATAAAATTATTTTATTACTGTGAAAATAAAAACGGCGGTGGGGGTGGGCAAGTGTGGTGGGCAAGTGATAACCAATGAACTTGTCATGAACTTTACAAAATTATACTGTTGTCTGAGGTCAACTTTTGACGTTCGCATGGTTTTTACATTCTAAAAAACATCATAATGAATAAGTAATAGGCTATTTTCTGCCATGGTTTTGAGGCTCTCTGAAAAACTCTCAGTTATGGGCGTGCCGCACTGAAGACTTGGAAGTAAACGTCCACGGCTAGGATTAGATATGTTTGCATATTTAATGAGCTTCAGCTACCTCGGTACATGTAGGGATTGTTTTGAAAGCATCTGGGGAAATGCTCACAGGGCTCGCAAAATGCCTTTATCAAACAAACACAAAGATTCATCTCTCATCCACCCGCGACTGATTGGAATGTTATTTCTGTATTACTTGGCCGGCTAAATAATTGAATATAACTGCGAACCGTACACACACACACACACGCAAGAAAGGAATGTTATTTCACGATAGCCCGTCGGCAGGCCGGTGATAGCCTGTCTGAAAAACACATAGCCCCGGGACGTTGGGCTTTGCGAGCACTGGCGTTACAAGTCCGAGTCTGATCACGAATTAACCAATAACACTTTCTCCAGCCTGTGAGAGCGAGCTAAGGTATGTAATCAATAGATATCAAATGATCTGTAACAATGCAATACTAACACATATAAAAAAACAAGTTTTTTAAGTTTGTTGCACCGTTCCTGTCAGATCCAATATAGAAGGCACAGCATTGTGTTTTAATCTCGAAATGTCTGCAAATCCAGTCTCGACCTCTATCTTGTTTACAACCGATTCTGCGGTGAAATGAAGCGAACAAACGCACAATATTTTACACACGTGAGCTAGAACCGGCATGTTTATTGCTCGGTAGCGTGACCCGTTTAGCTCCACGAGTCGGTGGGCGGTCTTGAGGCGGTGCTTCTGCATTCTATGACGTCAGTGGTCGACATATTCTGAGATCTCTCGTTTTCTGGGCCTGGTGTCTATAAAAGCTTTTCTTTGACTAACAAGGAAGTTTTCAGCTCTGAAACTTACAGGATATTCTTATATCACGATGAACTTTTATATATAAAAGGCTCAAGGGAAAGTTGATTTCTCAATTCATCACCCCTTTAAATACACATTCATCTTCCCAGCGCTGAAGTACCCCTTTAAATATATAAAAAAATGATCCCTTTAAAAAAGCCCCGACTGTGCTATGTCAGTGTGCATCATTCAGACAGGCCTGATCATTCTCTGAGCTGGAGGGGGGCTTTAAAATAACACATACAGACACTGCAAGCAAGTGAAAATGCCTTGACAAATGGTCCATATATCTAAAATGTGGCTTTAGGAGATTCCCCTAAGAATTAATTGAGGTACGACTGTATCAGAAGGTCAGTTTATCCCGTGGGTTAACAGAATGCTGGGTAAACACGAGAACCCAACACACACAGGGCACTGGCCTGGGGAACAAAACGGATGCTACTGTTTCAGTAATGAGTCTGATCCTGTAAGGAGTCCATGTGCTGCTCTCAAGCCACAGTCTGTGTAGAGCTGTTATTAATGCAACGGTCCCCAGCTAAGATGTAATTAATGTCTGCTCTTACTGCAGGTGGTCTTTCTGGATGCAGCAATTAAGACCTCATATACTGCCGTGACCTTATAGATGACCCACAAACCCACTTTGCCAGAGAAACCGCAAATATTGCTCTCATAATATTGCTCAAAAGATTACAAGATCTTGCCAGTCTAATCGGATTCTAACTTCGGTTTATAAGTAGACGTCCAAGCATGAATATTCATAAGTGGATCAATCAGGACCACAGGAATATTACTGTGATGTACTGAAGCAACATTAAGCCAAATAAATGACGGTGGCCTCACTTAGCCAAACCAATCTTTATGAAGAAAAGTGCTATTATAGCTCCACACCACAATAACCTGTCACAATTTTCTTGTAGACACATTTTTAATAGAACTTATTACTTAAAGGAGTAGTTCATTTTAACATGAAAATGACCCCATAATTTACTCACCCTCAAGCCATCCTAGGTGTATGACTTTCATCTTTCTGATGAAGTTATATTAATAAATATCCTGACGCTTTCAAGCTTTAAAATGGCAGTGATGGGGTCCATTGAGTTTGAATCTCAAAAAAGTGCATCCATCCATCAAAAACGTACTCAACACGGCTACGGGGGGTTAATAAAGGGCTTCTGAAGCGAATCGATGGGGGTTGTAAGAAAAATATCCATATTTAAAACCGCCTTCCATATTGAACTTACGCAGAAAGCGTAATGCCTCAAAACGCTTACGCTATATCCGACGTCATACGTCGCTATGTCAGTTACGCTTTTTCCGTCAGTTGAATATGGATGGCGGTCTGGCGGAAGCTAATACTTTATAAAGTTTTAAATATGGATATTTTTCTTCGCTTCAGAAGGTCTTTATTAACCCACCGGAGCCGTGTGGAGTACGTTTATGATGGATGGATGTGCTTTTTTGATATTCAAACTCAATGGACCCTGTCACTGCCATTATAAAGCTTAGAAGCGTCAGGATATTTATTAATATAACTCCTATTGTGTTCATAAGAAAGAAGAAATTCATATACACATAGGATGGCTTGAGGGTGAGAAAATCATGGGGTAATTTTTAATGTTATTAACTAATCCTTTAAGATATCAGTTATTACTGCTTTCAAATGTATTGCCATTTGAAGGCTCTATGGTTTTTAATCATGTTACTGGGTAAATCTTACCATTTCTTGTTAAAAAGAAAGAAAAAAAAACATACTTTGCAATGTCAAAAATCACTTCAACCCACACAAGAATAATATACAAACTCTATTTATGACTTCATTTCCCTGAGAAAAAAAAAACACTGTTCACCACACTCTTCATGCAAATCTCCAGTTAATTTCTAAAGCTGGTCTCAGTTAGCAACAGTAACCAAAAGAGGCAGAGCTTAGCAAAGAGCCAGTTATTTTCGAAGTTAAAGGGGTGGTAAAACACATTCTTTTGAAGGCTTGACTGTGTTTGTGGGGTGCACTGTAACATGTGTTCATGCTTCGTTTTAAAAAAAATTGCCTTATTTTTCATATATTTGACCTTTATTCTACACTGCTCTGTCCCTCCTTGTAAAACGGTCTGATGCTTTCCGGGTTGTATGAAGCCAGTCCCTCAAAAATACGCGATGGGCTCAGATTGGTTAGCTGGCCCAGTGTGTTGTGATTCGCTAAACGCCTAGTGCACGTATGTCGGAAACGTCACGCCCCTTACCTTTATCGGAGGCTGTGCTTTGGTCAGTGTTAGAAACAACGGCGTCAATAAAACCATATGAGCCCGAATCAGACCCAGAACATTTTAGTGAAGATGATCGAGCAGAATCTGTTCAGTCCTCAAGAGTAAAGACTGCGGATCTATAATGATCGCTACTGAATGGTACTTTAACTTTTGTATTTTTAGAACGATTATAGCCAAATATCTGTCACAAGAACTAACCCAAAACAAACACTAAGCACTGGCTTAAACTAGTAAGTTAGCCAAATCACACACAGAACCATGTTTAGCATAGCATGCCTGTAGATAAACAATACATAAAAGCTCTAATCAAAGAATCATTTACACTAATGCCAGGTTCGCTGTTGAGATTTTAACGTTAGTGTTTGTAACGATAGGTGTTCATCGGATAACGTTAAGTATGAATGAGCATTTAACAGACTGGTTTGCAGAACAGCGTTGTCATCTGTTTACTTCCTTGCTACAACCTATTACAGGAAAACACATCGATGAAAAATAAATCAGACTTACAGGTTGTGGCCCGTAAACAGCTTCTGTTTGTAAATCCAGCTTTCAGGACAAGCCGTTGTGCATATCCTGTATTGAACTCGCGAAGTTTGTGGAAGTTTGTGTTGTCCTCCGTGAAATGTGCAGCGCGCGCGTCATGCATCCACGCACCGGCAGTGTTTTTTTCACGCAGCTGACGTTGTGCAAATCTGGCATTGAAATCGTGAAGACGGTGGATGTTCTCCTCCGTGGATGTGCTGCAGGGAGCCCTGCGCGTGCCTGATTCCCCGCTGACTCAAACACACGTGCATATAACATGTTTTATGTTAAACGCTCTGCAACGCACCCCCGTCCCTATGAAGGCTGAACAGAGCAAGTACCCCAGACCTGCAATCCGGATGAAAATAACAGCGTTTCCTTGGCATCGCGGCAACAACACTCCAGCCTACTATACCACAACAGCGCCGCGATACAAAATGGCCTCACCCCCCCTTATTTCATATTCCCCGGAGGAGGGGTTTATGTAAATATTGGGCCTGGTGATGTCAGCAAAACCTGGGTGAATGTGTAGTAGTCCCTAGCGGCCGTTTGCTGTAGTCCTTAGAAACTGATTTCTTTAAAAGCAAATATCTCCCTTTGCTTTAAACTTTGAACGTTGTAACTTTGCAGATGTTGTTTATGCTCAAGCAGCAACATTACACGTTAGCTAAAGTTAGAATAGTGAAATCGTGGTTTACCACCCCTTTAAGGGGCAGAAAACTGTCCCAAGACAAAAAAGAAGGAAAAGGAGAGAAAACTGCTTTCTGACATAATAAAGTATGTAACAAACAGATGGTGTGTAAATGGAATAAATTGGATGATTGTGGAGCAATTTTCAACCACAACCAAAGGGGCAGATTTCCACACACACTTTGACTTTCCATTTACTAATTTAATTACACTCTCTATCATTACCTAACCATAACCCTTTTGTATGTTTATTTACAGTTGGATTATCCTCACAGTATAGGTTATTTCAGGTTTTACTGTCTTTGTGAGGACCCCCAAAAATGTAGGCAAAATCTGACAAATCCGACACACGAGTCGGCTTCTTCAATATTTTCACAAGGTCACTAATAAGAGACAAGGAGACAAAAAGGATCAAATGCACTCTGGATTTTGTGATGAAGATTTTTTACTACAGTGTAGAGTATAATGATCCTTTGTTTTGAGAGGGATCTGTAGGTTTACTTTTAGCCACATCTTTTACAATAACACAGGAAATAATTGGGACAAAAGTCGGCTGGTAGCCAGCCAGTAATATCAGCAGTCCTTTCCCCCACTGGTCTGTAACTGGACTTCTGTCCACAAAGAGAGATAAACTAAAGAGAGTGAACTGACTTTGACATGAACCAGGCCTCAGGAAAACGTGGCCTGATACATGTTAGCAAATGCACTGTAAGATAAATCCCCAATTGGAGCTGAGCATTTATACTGTAGGCTCTCAAGCGGCTGTGGAGCTGAGCGGAATGAAGCATTCGTCAGGATGGCATTTTTTATTTTTTTTTAGAGCAGAAGCACAGAATCAGCAGCCCACAGGGAATACAGCGCTCAGGAGTGTGTGGTCAGCTGGAATCAGAATGATGGGCTCCATCTGGTCCTCATACACCTGCATATATATATATATATATATATATATATATATATATATATATATATATATATATATATATATATATATATATATATATATATATATATATATATATATATATATATATATATATATATATATATATATATATATATATATGGTCACGCTTTAGATTAGGGTCCAATTCTCACTATTAACTAAATATTAAAGGGTACCGTACATACACACAGTTTCTGCCAATCTCATGTTAATCTTGAGTACCTATAGAGTAGTATTGCATCCTTCTTATTTCCGAAGAATAGAAAAGTTTTATCATATTTAGAAAAGACAGATACGCTGTACCGATTCTTTCCGAAAACAGCCAAGCTTGTGTGGGCGTGCAGTGGGAGGAGCAAAAGAGTCACGAGCACACACACACACTTACACACACATACTTACACACACTATAATGGCATTATCCCTGGATAACTTTTGATTCACTATACATTCGTGTTGTTTACATTATATGCACTTATGCGCTGATTGCCAACATGACACCCTTTATGGCTTCATACAGGGCCATACTGGAAAAAAACTTTCCGAAACGTATTTGAATCAGAGCCCTGGATTAGATAGATAGATAGATAGATAGATAGATAGATAGATAGATAGATAGATAGATAGATAGATAGATAGATAGATAGATAGATAGATAGATAGATAGATAGATAGATAGATAGATAGATAGATAGATAGATAGATAGATAGATAGATAGATAGATAGATAGATAGATAGATAGATAGATAGATAGATAGATAGATAGATAGATAGATAGATAGATAGATAGATAGATAGATAGATAGATAGATAGATAGATAGATAGATAGATAGATAGATAGATAGATAGATAGATAGATAGATAGATAGATAGATAGATAGATAGATAGATAGATAGATAGATAGATAGATAGATAGATAGATAGATAGATAGATAGATAGATAGATAGATAGATAGATAGATAGATAGATAGATAGATAGATAGATAGATAGATAGATAGATAGATAGATAGATAGATAGATAGATAGATAGATAGATAGATAGATAGATAGATAGATAGATAGATAGATAGATAGATAGATAGATAGATAGATAGATAGATAGATAGATAGATAGATAGATAGATAGATAGATAGATAGATAGATAGATAGATAGATAGATAGATAGATAGATAGATAGATAGATAGATAGATAGATAGATAGATAGATAGATAGATAGATAGATAGATAGATAGATAGATAGATAGATAGATAGATAGATAGATAGATAGATAGATAGATAGATAGATAGATAGATAGATAGATAGATAGATAGATAGATAGATAGATAGATAGATAGATAGATAGATAGATAGATAGATAGATAGATAGATAGATAGATAGATAGATAGATAGATAGATAGATAGATAGATAGATAGATAGATAGATAGATAGATAGATAGATAGATAGATAGATAGATAGATAGATAGATAGATAGATAGATAGATAGATAGATAGATAGATAGATAGATAGATAGATAGATAGATAGATAGATAGATAGATAGATAGATAGATAGATAGATAGATAGATAGATAGATAGATAGATAGATAGATAGATAGATAGATAGATAGATAGATAGATAGATAGATAGATAGATAGATAGATAGATAGATAGATAGATAGATAGATAGATAGATAGATAGATAGATAGATAGATAGATAGATAGATAGATAGATAGATAGATAGATAGATAGATAGATAGATAGATAGATAGATAGATAGATAGATAGATAGATAGATAGATAGATAGATAGATAGATAGATAGATAGATAGATAGATAGATAGATAGATAGATAGATAGATAGATAGATAGATAGATAGATAGATAGATAGATAGATAGATAGATAGATAGATAGATAGATAGATAGATAGATAGATAGATAGATAGATAGATAGATAGATAGATAGATAGATAGATAGATAGATAGATAGATAGATAGATAGATAGATAGATAGATAGATAGATAGATAGATAGATAGATAGATAGATAGATAGATAGATAGATAGATAGATAGATAGATAGATAGATAGATAGATAGATAGATAGATAGATAGATAGATAGATAGATAGATAGATAGATAGATAGATAGATAGATAGATAGATAGATAGATAGATAGATAGATAGATAGATAGATAGATAGATAGATAGATAGATAGATAGATAGATAGATAGATAGATAGATAGATAGATAGATAGATAGATAGATAGATAGATATGGATAGGGAATATGAAAATGACCCTGCATGACCTCTTAAATGTCAATGAAATATTTTGTGCTGTCTTTTTTCATATAATTATTTATAAAACTTCTGGTGATTTTGGCTTGAGTGCATCAAGATGTCTCCACTGCAAAATGAGGCCTGGAGGTTATCTTATAAGCACAGGGTGGTGTAGAACATGTCTAAAACAAAACCCACTGAACTGAACACAGTTCAGGAAATGTTTCTAACTCTCATTCCTCTGGCTCCTACCCAGCTCCTGCCATTGTTTCAGGGGCAGTTGATCCACTGATGTGACTTCATACAGGATCTCCATGGAACCTCTAAACAATATGCACCTCACCAACCCTCACAAGTGGAATGGACATAGAAAGAAAGAGGAAGAAATGACAAAGTACGAGTGATACATGGGTTCAAATAGTTTGAGACGGTGACATAACCCAGAACTGCAAGTTCCAGTCCTGCCACTGGTTCTTCCATCACCCCTTCCCCCTCTCCACTTGACCAGCTCATCCAAAGAGAAGTGACATCCTAGTTATAGGAATGTAGTGGGTCCGGGCCCGGCCGGCTGAGGGCGGCTTGGGAACAGAGAGAGGCAGAGGGGCAGTTTCCTGGTGGGATCAAGCTTAATTAAGCCTAGAACAACAATTAAAGCCCTGTGGCTTTCATGAGGCTGAAACCCCAGCAATCAGCAAGCATGCTCCACTTCCCCTGGTCATTCTAACTGCAGGTCTGCAGTGCAGAGCACCACACCACCAAGTCCACACAAAGAAACAGAGCCAACGGCTAAAGGCCAGCATCTTGCCATTCAAAGACTAAAAACAAGAATAAGATTAAGGCTTCTTAAATAACCAAATTTTTTCACTTTTACATTTGGTCTGTTTTTGCACATTTTACAGACTGTGAGTCTGTGCCATTAGTGAGGGGCAATATTGTTCGCAATACTACAAGACATATGGTAAAAGGTTACCAAAAAATTTTAGTTTGAAAGTTTTTCAAACTTTTTAGCACCCTTGAAGAGCACTTCGGGAAGGAGACAGCATTAGTAGGCACGTTCCAAACGAAAGTGAACAACTGAATCCTTTCACGAAGGGCCCTTCCACAGGTCAGTTAGCGAAGGGAACATGCAATGGTCATTTTCAAGGAAGTAATTTAATCATTTATGCTCATGTTCTGCCCTTCGGAGTGAGTAGGGCATAGGGATGCTCACTTCCGATTGGAATTTGCCCTATTTTTATAAATGAGTCATTAAATCATTCACACAACCAATTTGCTCATTCACAAAACCCTGATTGATTCAAGCACAAAACAAGTGCCTGGCAAACATTCAATGGTGTAGCATGTGATTAAGGTTATTCAATAACTAAAAGAATGTGAAGGCACTGTTTATTATAAATGATTTATCTGTGCACATAATTTTTTTGAAATTCATATGCCTTCGTAATCTTTAATCAAAATAACTTCCCCTCCCTCTTGCAATGACATCTCTTCTCTGATGACGTGTTTTTCAGTGTGAGGGCGGGACAACCTGTCACTCAAGCAAACCACAACGATCCAATCGTTTCCAGGTGGACAAAATCAAGTTCGAGAAGCCGTTTTACTCTGATTTACACTATATTGACAAGCCTTACATCACCAAGTGCAATGCAAAGTACCAGATGCAGTGGTGTAAAGCATGCCACCACTGGACTCTAGAGCAGTGGAGACGTGTTCTCTCGAGTGACGAGTCACGCTTCTCTGTCTAGCAATCGGATGGACGAGTCTGGGTTTTGCGGTTGCCAGGAGAATGGTACTTGCCAAGTGTAAAGTTAGGTGGAGGGGGGATTATGGTGGGGGGGTTTCAAGGGTTGGGCTTGGCCCCTTAGTTCCAGTGAAAGGAACTCTTAATGCTTCAACATACCAAGACATTTGGACAATTTCATGCTCCTAACTTTGTGGGAACCCTTCCTGTTCCAACATGACTGCGCACCAGTGCACAAAGCAAGGTCCATAAAGACATGGATGAGCGAGTTTGGTGTGGAGGAACTAGAACTGGCCTGCCCATCCTGACCCCAAGCCGATAGAACACCTTTGGGATGAATTAGAGCGGAGACTGCAAGCCAGGCCTTCTCGTCCAACATCAGTGCCTGACCTCACAAATGCGTTTCTAGAAGAATCGTCAAAAATTCCCATAAACACCCTCCTAAACCTTGTGGAAAGCCTTCCCAGAAGAGTTGAAGCTGCAATAGTGGGTCAACTCCATATTAAACCCTACAGATTAAGAACGGGATGCCATTAAAGTTCATGAAACTTTTGCCAATATAGTGTATGTCACAATATGGAGGAAAAGACTATCACAGCTACAGTTTCATTTCCGACTTTAACCACTTGTTTAAGATATTCTGCATAACAGCTTCATAGAAGTGCCATTATATCACAAAACAGTATATCCTATACACTGTAAAAAAAAAGTCCTTAAAAATAGGGCAAAATGTACTGTATAAATATGAAGGAATTTTGCGTATTGGTTTTTTACAGGTGTTTTACCTGTATTTTGAATTACACATTGCATTAGTTTGTGTTTTAAGGGTTAACGGAAATTTCCGTAAAATTACTTGATAATGTCCTGGCAGAAAATGACCAGTACATTTTCCGTTTTTATTTTTTACAGTGTAGTTGTTTGCAGGATCCAATTATTTAGCTTAATTGACTGTGTTGAAGCTGTGCAAGAATGATTCATACTGTTTATACAGCAAATGCAATTCTGACTCAACTCGAGTGAATGAGCAGAACACAAAGGAAGCATAGCAGTCAGCTGGACAGCAGGAATTATGATGTGTCATTCTGTTGAAGTTAAGTGATTGTGTTTTTGTGTCTTTGAGGCAAAGCTCAATTGCAGCAAAGCTCCAAGTGCTTTGGTCTCCATCCTGGTTCACCCTACCAAGAGACAAGTCTCAGAGTCTGACAGCCACTTAAAGCAATGATAAGAGACATATCTTACCGGGGCTTGGATGACCTGAATTTGGACAGTGATAAGTAGAGCACACCTCTTTTACAATCCTCAGTCTAGAATAACTTACAAATTATTAGTAATTTAGTTCCATTACTTAATTTTTTTCCCCATTTTATTATGTTAAAGTAATAGCGAGTAAATGACGACTTGACCTATCCCTTTAAGAAACAAACTGAGAATTATTATGTGGTTGTTTTTTCTCCTCAAAAACTGCCAGATTCATTGTTCCTGGGGAATTTATGTTAGGGTTGTTGGGAAAGAAAACAGTGGTATCACTGCTCTGATTAAAGCCCAAAGAAAAGCCAGTCTTGAGAGGTTCCTACTTGCTGGATGTTGTTAGAGACGGTTTACTTTTCAGATTCTCACACTGATTTCACCTGACAGCTTTAACTGGGCTTCCCTAGGGGCCGACAATGATCTTGGGTCTGAGAAATGGAGATACAGAGAGAGAAAATGTACCACAGATATATGAACCAGTTAGTATTTACTTGTTTGTTCTCTTTACACCAGTGAATATTTCTCAGGATTAATTTGTCAATGTATATATAGTTACATACTTTAAAGTTACATAAAAGTTAGTGAATATGTCCACTATTATTGCCCAAGGAAAAAGATACATTAACCATTTGTGACAACATGCCCCAAATTAGTAGGGCATGTTTTTGTGATATAAGCCACAATAGAGCTTGCCAATAAATAGACTTCTCAGCGAAACTATTATGAAATGCAAAACAATTCATGAAATAGCATACAAATTTGTGTAATTGTAGGCCTATTTAACAGAAAAGCTTAAATATACCGAGATGTGACAACTAGCCCCAGTCTCCCCTACTTATGCATTCTTTCTCTGTCAAACTCCATAGTTTTAAAGATGTTTGGTGTTATAACTGCACTCCAGTTACCTCACCGATTAAAATTAAATTACTGGACACCTGAGTAAAGGCGTGCTGATTTTAAGTGCAAAGGTTAAAGTGAACTCGATTACCCCTGGCTACTAGGGGTTTTGAGGACATGGTAAGAAAAACATGGACTAGCACTAGCAAGACTGCGGTATGAATGGGGCTTCACCAAAATGTAACGCTCTGAATGCAAACTCAAGACCAAAGTTAAACATAAATCTGATGCCACAGATCTATACAGATTTTTTCTGCATCTTCAGTTTAAGTATAGCAGTTTTGGCATTAAGATTTTCAGACTACAAGCTAATATGTTACCATTTGAAGAAGAAAACTATATGAACTATCACTGGCCAGTGATAATGGCATTCATCCACTGCTTCAGTCACAAAAGTTAAATGAATAATGTTGCAACGCTTTTTAAGAATAGTTTCTTGGATATGCCAGTTTTTTAAACACATGCTGTAATTATAGCATGGTAGAGGCTTCTGACTGTGGCTCATGGTAGCAGTAGCCTGATTCTTTAAATAGACTCGGCACCACAAATCATCTGCAGTGGTGGCAGTGAGTCTAATTGAAGTCCAGAAACCATTTGAACTGCCAAAGCAAGAATAATAAAAAGAAACATTCAGTGGGCGTAAACACAGCATCATCTCGCATGACGCTAATATGAAAGGAAGAGCATCCAACAGTGAGAGGCAAAATGCAAATAATACAGACTAATGGACTTCTTGCTTTGTTTCTTCTCTGTGTCCTTTCTTGAACTCAAGGTAATTGCTCTCCTTAACCCATGGTTTCTTCACATCGTTTTTTAAGTCCGTAAAAACACAATAAATACCACATCATTTCTTCTCTCTCTCTATACTGCAAAGACTTTGTCAGGAATACCTTAACAAATAATATGTGAGCTATAATGAAATGCCAAAAGGGAAATTAACCAGAGAAAGTTTTTTTTTTTCTTTTTACTCAAATTGTGCTAATCCATCAATAATCTAAATAAACAAATACAATTCCATCATAATACACTTAAGAACCTGCAAGTTTTCAGGTAAGTTTCTTAAGCAAGTCTAATCAGGTTTAGTTTAGGACAGGAGGAGGGTTAATAAGTCATTACCAAACATTATATTTGCTAAACAGACCATTAATTATCATCAATTTGTGCACATATGTCAAAATGAAAATTTATGAATCAAAGTTTGATGACAAATGTACTAAATATTAACTAATGGTCTCATTCTTTATCATACAGCTTAATAATGTTTGCATTTTTTAATATATATATTAAGTTCTATGATAGGCTACTGCATGTAGCATTATTAGTTTAACTAATAATGGAGTATGTTGTCAGATATTATATAGCCTATAGGTAGTAAACGTACGTAAAAACAACTGTTTCCAAACAGGTGTGGAGACATGACAGTCTCTCAAGTTCAAAAGTAGCTTAATTTTCAGCAGAAACAAACGCGTCAAACGGTTCTATATTTACCTTTCTTGTGTAGGCTACATATAAATACAACATTTGTCCTCGCAAATGAGAAAATACCACTTTAAAACTACATAAGAACTGGTTACCTCTCGTTGACATGATGATGCAGTGTGAAAAGCTGTGAATTTTCCTCCTGAAATGATGATGGTCGGCAATGTGCCTCTTAAATCAAAATATAGTTCCCCGACTTCAGATCAATGGAAGGTGTGCGAGCTCTGTGTCCATGAGCAGCGGAGCAGCTCTGGCGCTCGGCATCAGTGATCACTACAAAGCGCGAGAGAATAACGGGAACCAGAGGCTTACACAATGGGCGTGTCCTGCATGATGGACTGACTGCTGTACGGTATGTGGATACAGTTGAGCTGAAGCAGTCATATTTTGACTATAGTAGCCACCCCTGTTTTCGAATAACTATTGTTTTGACGACTTTAACCGTTTGTAATGGCACTTTTTAAGTTAATATATTTATTTATTTTTTATTTTATTTTATTATTTTTATTTTCTTTCTTTACGTTAAATGTCACTGTAATCGATCAGTGTATAAAATGTACAATTAAACTTCGTCTCATTAAAACAACAACAACAACAACAACAACAACAACAACAACAACAACAACAACAACAACATAATAATAATAATAATAAAAATAAAAACATCCACAACAATAATAATGTTATAAAAATAAACCCTTGCCTAACTGTATAAAATGTATTAGAGATTGTTCTAAATTCTGTAATACTGACAATACAGATGCAAACAAATATCCGACACATTGTGCTTGCTTTTCTAAATAGGCCGACGGCTTCAATTGTATGGAACAATTTATATGTTATTGGGTAAATATCGCCATCATGTGGTAATTTCATATTTTACTGCGAGCTGGGTTTTCAATCTAGATGCCACGGACTTCCATCCTAAAATGTACAGGCATCTGTCTTTTGTAATCAGCCAGTTTATACACAGAAAAATGAATATTATAAATCTAAAATTAGTTGTATGTAAATTTTCTTATATATTATTTTTTTTAATCTATTTTGTATTTATATTATTTTTAATCTAATGTAGGCTTATCTATAGATTAATAGGTTAATAACTAACTAATCATTTTTATTTTAATCACAATTGTATTTATGAATTTAGATCTAATTTATTGCTTTATTCATTTATTTTAATCTAATTATTATTATTATTATTATTATTATTATTATTATTATTATTATTATTATCATTTACAGGTTTTCTCTGTCAATCCCTTGCGGACCCCTGTTTGAAAACCCCTGGGCTAGCCTTTCTTCGCCGCCTATAAATTATAATAAGTAGGCATCACTTAGGCCTATTAATAATTTTGACGATACATAGGCGTACATGCTATGCTGGTAGATTCACAACAATGTCACTAAAGATAGCAAAATAGCCTACTTCTCGCGACTGCGATTTAAAAGACTGTTTTGCGGGAATATGCTTGCTTATTAGTGTTGCAGCTGGATTTTTGCTATTGCGCAAAGAGTTTACGCAAACACAAACGATGTTGGTCACTCGCGAAAGAACTACAAATACCTACGTATGAATGACGTCATCACTTCGCGCCGCGATATCAAGAACAAGCATGGCTGGTGTATCAACTGTACAGAACGGTTCATTATCCAAACTGCAGTCTCTGCATGGTATATTTGCCATCTATAAGAAACAGGGTCCCACCTCAGCGGACGTTTTAAACGCACTGAAGAAGGCGCTTTTAAAAGGTAGGTGCGTTTTTTATGTTATTGTTTTTTTAGGGCATGCGATTCATCCATTGCAGTTCATGTTCATGTCACTCCTCTGCATTTGGGGAATAGATAGTCATACAACCGCTATCAGAATACTTTTTATTGTATAACGAGTTTATCTTTACTCAGAGGCAGGTGTTGCAAATCCTAACCCTCGGAAAAGGAAGAATCAACCTTTAAAAATTGGCCATGGCGGCACCCTGGACAGCAATGCTTCTGGTGTACTTGGTAAATATAATCAAGCGTATTCTTCCATTGTGAAACATGATACAAATAACAAAATTACACCGAGAGCATTTTCCCAGAAATTATTTATTGAGACAAGATATGTCTTGTGGTTGAAAAAGTGAAAAAAATAATGTGTATTTTGGATGGTTTCTTTCCACTACTTTGAATAATATACAAAAGAATATGCTGTAATATAAAATACATAAAAATGTATAACTTAAAAATAATGTTTTACAGTGGTTGGAATTGGTGAAGGAACAAAGATGCTCACCACAATGCTTGCAGGATCAAAGGTTGGTCACATTTTGTTTTCATGTCTTTCTACACTTGTCATTCCTATATTTTATTACTGTAACATTCAAATCTATGGTCTTTTTCGTAGAAATACAGAGCTGTTGGAGAATTAGGCAAAGCAACCGACTCTCTTGACGTCACTGGAAATGTTGTTGAAGAGAAGAGTTATGGTAAGAATCATAATTTTGTGGCTGTGCTTGTGATGAGGGAATGGATATCTCACAGAAGTCAGTGTATAAAGCTAAGTGCTTGTTTTTTCCAGATCACATCACAAAAGAGGCCTTTGAGGAGAAGCTGAAGCAGTTTACGGGTGAAATTATGCAGGTTCCGCCTCTGTAAGTCAATTCATTCTGCTTGATGTGTAATACACTCTTCATTGATGTCTGAAAGATTTATGTTTCTTGACATCATAGACATTCTGATATTTGCATTTATAGATATTCAGCACTGAAGAAGGATGGAAAGCGCATGTCTGTCCTTCTCAAGCAAGGTCAAGAGGTTGAGGCTAAACCTGCACGTCCAGTTACAGTGTACAGTCTCTCTTTACAAGACTTCAGCCCCCCACTTTTTACTATAGGTTAGTCATTTGGCAAGATATGATGGTAGTACATGTGTGCACTTGTACACATAGCTAATACATTTTCATAACTACAGTATTAAAGTCGGCATGAAACGGAAATTGCAATATTATGATATGTTAGTGAAACGGCTTCTCGAACAAGAAAAAAGGACGGGACTTGATTTTGTCCATCAGAAATGTATTGGATTGTTGTGGTTTGCTATCGCTGTGATGTCATGTGAGTGACAGGCTGTCCCACCATCACGTCAGTAAAAACATCATCAGAGAAGAGACGAGATGTCGCTGCAAGAGGGGGGTGGAGTTATTTTGATTAGAGATTGAGGGCACATGAATTTAAAGCTGTAGTCCGTAACTTTTTATTTTATTTAAAGGGGCGGTAACACACAGTTTCTGCCAATCTTATGTTAATCTTGAGTAACTATAGAGTAGCATTGCATCCTTCATATCTCAAAAATTCTTTAATTTAATTTTATTCGATTTATAGAAGACAGATAAGCTGTACCGACTCTTTCCGAAAACAGCCGAATTCGTGGAGGCCTGTCATGGGCAGAGCTAAAGAGACACACACACACACACACACACCTATGACAAATGCACACACAATACATTCGTGGCATTATCCCTCCCTGGATAACTTTCTATTCACCATACGTTTGTGTCGTTTATATTATATGCACTTACGATTGCCAACAAAACACAGACATTTGATGCAATTTCGACTCGTGACTGGGGAAAAAACAAACCCACTTGCAGAACTGCTCCGGCAAAACAAACTGCATCCAATGTTTCCTTAACGCTGGGTAATTTGGGAAGCTGAACAAGGTTATCTTTCCCTCACAACCAGAAATGCACTTCTTTTGTGACATTGTTGATGTTGTGGTCTAAAAACAAACTTGTGGCCGAACGAGGCACGTTGATGGGCGCGCTCTCGCTCTTCCTGGAAAAATGCCCATACAAGGAATTCCACCCATTTTGATGTAATGTTTGTTCGGAAGGAGTGTATTTTGCACAGAAAAACTCTCATACATCCAACAAATTTTTGGAAATTTTGGCCATGTTTAGCATGAGAATACAACTCTTTAAGAGTGTAAATGAGTGAGAATGTATGAAATAGCATTAGACTCCCCCTTTAAAAATTATCTAAAATCAATTTTACATAACCAGCCAGTGTTCAAAACTATCTCCTTACCTTTTAGCCAGAATTCACATGGTAAGCTGGTGAATTTTCGTGGGGAATTCGGGAGTCCGGCTAGTAGTGTATCGCATGTGAGGATGCTACAGGTGGTGGATCATTTATAGCCTTTTCTCACAGCAACTGGAATAATTAAATTGATCATTTTGATGGCGGATTGTAATCCAGAAAGGACCAAACGACAATCATCAGTGCCAACTGGAGATTCACCTGTAGTCAAAAGAAAAAGATTAGACTCTTCGAAAATTTAAATCTACAAGTAACGCTATACACACTAAATACACATAGTCGCAAATCTCGCAATGCTGATGTTGTTAACATTAACCATTTGAGAACAAAAAAGTACATTAATACAATAATTAGTACAATAATAATAATTTGCACGGTTTGATGTGATATGAGTTGAGTGATCATCATTAGATTTAATCACCGTTGGTAGCGCAAGTTATTGTAATGTTTTTTTTTTTTTTTTTCTCAGTTGGTCAGAACAAAAGTAGCTGACATTTTGTGGGGAAAATTCTTATTTTGGTCATACTTTCAAGATGTAAAATCTGTGATTCCGAAGTACAGTATCCACACCAGTGCGGTGACAGCCAACACGTATTACTCCTCAAAACATTAGATTAATTCGCACTGAGGAGCCGTGCCGAACGCCAACCCACGTAAAGATGATAATTCTGCAAATAACTGCAATTGCAGGTTTCAAACAGAGATGGCGAAAAAAGAGGCAAAACTTACAGACTGCTGCCTTAATGTGCATGGACAAAAACAAGAATTGTCAATTTTGAATTCATGGTGACTTTAAGACAGTTAAATATATTGAATTATATATATTTGATAAAAATAATTTTGTCATGCTAAACAGCTTGACTTTTTCTTTCAATTTAAATGTACTGTTTTCATTTACAGATGTGGAGTGTGGAGGCGGGTTTTATGTCAGAAGTCTGGTTGATGATCTGGCCAAAGGTAGCACTCTAATGATATTTATTTCTTGTAATATTTTATAAATGTTATTAGCTTAACATTTATAATCTGAGTTTTACCCCGTACCCCCCTGCAGGTCTGTCGTCCTGTGCTCACATCAAAGAACTGACCCGGACGAAGCAGGGTCAATTCACATTGGAAGAACACGCATTGAAGGAAGAATGTTGGACCTTGACAGACATATCACAGGCTCTGCAGCCTTGTCCAAAGCCATCAGGGCAGCAAAAGAATGCTAAGAAAGCAAAATCAAAGCCTGGCCCATCTGAATCTAAAGGTGACGGAGATCACAAAAGTGACTAAAGGTGACGAAACGGCCCATCTGAATCAAATTACATTCTCCGTGAGAGAATTGGAGGAAATTGCCTGGTCCACTCTGATTTGATCTGGTCTTTTTTTAAATCCCTGTGCATCCATTTGCAAGGCCATATTATGGTCCTTGTAAATATGGATAAAACAGGTGGTGTCAATGTGTTGATGAAATTTACTACAGTGCAAAAAAAACAAACATTATCAAAGCCATTTTTGTTTTGTTGCATTGTTTCAATATACAAACAACTTTTTTTGTAGTCCTTATGGTGCCAAGAGAAATAAATGACCATTCTTTAGATTTTTAGATTAAGTTCGAATTGCACTAATATTGTTTTGACAAAAATCAGTTGGCACTGTCATTATTTAACTATGTAAGCCCAGAAGTGATGGCCTTTTCTTTTCGTTTATATTGTTTTTATCACACACTGACAAGCTATTAGTATATAGATTTGTAAATAGTTATTTTGGTTTGCTTATAAATACATTTCTCATTTAATGTGTTTGTTCCGGGTCCAGTAAATGTTCCATTCTTTTACATTATATTTTAATGTTAGGTAAAAAAATGTACAATTGAAAATCAAAGCAACATTTTAAATAAAAATGTGACATGAGGTGTTGCAAAAACTCATTGGAGTATTGATGTGTTGGAAAATAGCAATAAATTGCTATTCAAAAGTTTGTGGTTGATATAAGTCTTGGTTTTGAAAGACGTCTCCTTTGATGCCTGCCATGGCTGCGTTTATTTGAGGAAAAATACAGAAATCAGTAATATTGTGAATTCAAAATAAGTGTTTTCTATCTAAATATATGTTAACATGTAATGTATTCCTGTTATGGGAAGCTGAATTTTCAGCACCGACTACTCCAGTCTTCAGTGTCACATGATCTTTCAGAAATCATTTTAATATGCTGATTTTGGTGCACTAGTATGACACCATGATAATTTTTTTTTTTCAGAATTATTTGCTGTATATGAAGTTCAATAGAACAGTGATATTTCTATTTATCTGAAATATAAAAATATTTTGTAACAATATAAAAGTCTTTACTGTCAATTGAATGCGTACTTTCTGAATGAGAGTATTAATTTGTTTTTTTTTATACTGTCAAAAGTTCTGTAATTTTTATAGTATTTTTATGTTCCTATACATTTAAGGGAAAGTAATAATTGAGTGTTTTCATAATTGTAGCCTACACCGAAACCAAACCTTAACACATTATAAAATAAATGTTATTAAAGTTGATTTCAGATGTCATTAGAAAAAGAAAAAAAACATGCACCATTTAACTCAGAGAATTATCTAAAGCAAAATAACCCTAGTCTCTTGCAGAATTGAATCGCAACGAGTGTACTTGGATAATCCCTTTTAGTCTGGGATTAAGATTCAACTCCTGCTGCCAGACTCTGTGTCCACCCATACTTTAATGGCATTAAGAACGAAGAGAGAAATCGCTGTGTGAAATGCAAACTCCACCTCCTCTGTTGGCTCCTTTTATTTACTTTAAAATGGAGAGTCAATACAGATGTCTGCATTGCCATGGATAAACTAATAATATTTCATTACCATCTGCTCATAATATAATTTTTCACCATATAGGCACTGAACAGATGAAGAACATAAGATTGTAACGCCGCTTGCTGACTTTAGAAACAGGCCTGTGTGTAATAGCAAGAGTATCTGTCATTCACAGATAACACTACAGCTGTACCATCTAGTTAAAGGTTTACCATCTGGGGGCACTATGGTGCTAGGTTTCTTGAAGGATTTATGGCATGCCTGAAGTGCAGAGCAATCAATCGTAAATCACCTGTGTTTTTGCACATGACAATATATATCGTTATCCTACTACAGCAGGTCACTGGGCAGTTATGCCGCATGTGCTTTCTGACAGGCCGGGACATGCATGTGCTGTTAATGTGGTGCTCAGTGAGTCTGTCTTGCCATAGCCTGAGGATCTGATTCTTTCATTCCTGAAGGGCTGAGGAGAAAGTGTCGTGTTCCTCAGTGGGCCATTAAAGAATGTAGGGGCAGGAATGTTCATAAACAGGAATGTTGTGTAAAAGTTGAAAATCTCTGCAAACATTAAACAGTTGAAGCGCGTATGAATTAAATTAGCATCGTTTATGCTAAAGTGTTAAATGCTGTTCTTTTAAATTTGCTCTTTAACTTAATAGCATGGATACCCTTGTAATTTAACCACACAGCTCTTCCTAAAGTCAGCAATATAATGCGTTCAGTGCCTGACTGAATGGGGCTGTTGTGAAATGTTGTGATCTAAAAAGGGAAGTCTACAAGGTGTGAGAATCATCGCAAAGCCCAGTAATTGTCCTTGTGGAATATCAAATTCCCTGCTGAATTGAGTTTTTTATTACATTGTTTATAACAACTGGCAGATTTACAGTCACATGAATATATGTTGGTTTTTTTGATGGTCTAAAAGAGACCCACCCATAGCTCTTCTCTTCTCTTCTCTTCTCTTCTCTTCTCTTCTCTTCTCTTCTCTTCTCTTCTCTTCTCTTCTCTTCTCTTCTCTTCTCTTCTCTATATAGACACACACACACACACACACACACACACACACACACACACACACACACACACACACACACACACACACACACACACACACACACACACACACACACACACACACACACACACACACACACACACACACACACACACTCCTCTTCTCTTCTCTATATAGACACACACACACAGTCACTTATAGTGTTATTTTTATTCAGCAAAGATGCAATAAATTGATCAAATAGGAATCTAAAGTCTAATAAATAATGACAATCAAATAAATAAATGCTGTTCTTTTGAGCTTTATATACATAAAAGAATCCTGAAAAAAGTATCTTGCTTCCACAGAAAACACCACTGTTAAGGTGCAGTGTGTCATTTCAACGAGACTAGATGTAATGATTATCTCACAGAAAGTTCTGGGGCAAATGTAGAAATGTCTACACCCAACCAGACACAATCAAACTGTACTTCAGCATCACACACACACACACACACACACACACACACACACACACACACACACACACACACACACACACACACACACACACACACACACACACACACACACACACACACACACACACACACACACACACACACACACACACACAAAAACCGTTCTCCAAATCAGCATATAAATTCACATTGGAAACGGGAGCAATGGCTGCTAAAAATTCAACGTTGCTATCTATGCTATTTAATATTAAAATAGAAAATATATTTATTTTAAATTGTAATAATATTTCATACTGTTTTTTTTTTCACTGTGACTATTTTCATATTTTCATATGTTCAAATAAATGCAGCCTTGGTGAGCATAAGAGGCTTCTTTAAAAAACATTACAAAATCTTACAAACCTTAAAAGATAGTAATCACACTGCATCAGATACATTTATTACTTATAAGGTAACAATATCATATACTTGTGGTGGTGGATGAAAGTGTGACACTAATGAAGGAACCTAAAGAACAGCAGGCAAGGGCATAAGATGTCAGCCATTATACAGTACTTAATGTTTTCGACTTAATGAAGTGTACAAAGCACAGTGTATCATTTACAAAGACGCACATCATGCACCTAAACGCTCAAGAGAAGAACAAAGTTAATATTTAAGATGGCTTGAAAGTGTGAAGGGAATCTGGGTCATAAAACCTGGTCAATGAGGATGTAGAGTCCTATAGAATTAGGATGAAGTCTCATTTAGCACTGTTTTAGTTTAATTTTTTTATTATTATTATTTTTATTTTTTACGTTAACTATACTGGAGCATACTGGAAATTAATAATCTTGTGTAATCTTAGAAGTTCTTGCCATCTTGTTATCTTGACTGGCTGTCACGTTGTCAGTGTTGCACATAAACAACACAATAAACTTTATTTAAATGGGGAATAGGAAATATATTCTAACAAAAACGTTAACAGCAATAGGAAGTTGGATTTTTACACACTTCCTAAAAATATGACAAAACGTTGAATGACACTTCTCAAGTACTGCAATGGACGTTCCGAGGATGCACACACTGGCCTCTGTCTCTTTAAATATATCCCCTTCCCATTGGGCATGCGCGGACATCTCCGTGTTGAGTTTGCTCCAACCTGAGGAGCAGCCAGCGCGAGCTGCTCGTACTATGGGAGCTTAAACGGTGGTCGAGGGGGCCAACATTCGCACACTGAGGGGTTCGCGGCGCCCTGGGACGAAGAGGATATGTTTCCAAATTGAGGGTCGGCACTTTTGACAAGGAGTTTATCACGTTGAGCCTGAAAAACAGCGAAAAATATGCGGATAACGGATAGTTCCTCAGGTTTACCAAATCCCTCAGCGCAACGGACAACAGCAGAAGAAACATCCATGTTACTGCTGCGGTTATAAAGGATGCTTTTTACTCAGAAACCTTCTCCGTTTAGCTTGTTTTCCCGTGGCACATGAACGTTTAGCCACGAAAAGCTCAATGTTTAAAGGCTTTAAAGCACACCAGCAGTGTATTTGAGCAGCCAGCTGAATGTTTACGCTTTAAAATGGCTGCGGACTGGATCAGAATAAGACCGTTGAATAATATGATGCTTTAAAGCTGGAAATACCCCATCTCTTGCGTTATGGTAATGATCTGGGAGGAAAGGTTTTTTTCAACGTTATGGGGAATTATTTTCCAGCCCTGCTGTGACTGCAGGAGGTAACGTAGGAAATTCCTGCCCTTGTTCAGTAACACAATGAGGCGAGACAGTTGATTTAATATGCCTGTGTTTATGCTGATTTTATCTTATCACGCTCGGATCTGGAGGTTTCCTCTAAACGATTGCCTAGATTTCGGGAAACGATCGCTGATATTCAAGGAATATTCATGATCTATACGTGAACGGATCTCCCCCTGCTGTTATAATTGAAACAATCTGGGCACCAGTAAGCAGGGAAGAAAGGCCCTAAGATATTGATACCCAATTCCACAGCAGCATCCTTAAACCATGAAAGCTGGGAAGAGGATGCTCAGACCTGAGCTGTTTCTGGTCAGACAGAGACTGCAGGGCATGCAGAGATATTTATGGCTCTGTGTGATGTTCTCCCTGGTGCTGATATCAGACTGCTCTCCATCTAAACCCTGTGAGAAGAACTGTCTGTCAGGCAAGTGTGTGAACGGATCTTGTGTCTGTGACCGTGGATGGGTTGGTGACCAGTGTCAACACTGCCAAGGGAGGTTCAAGTGAGTATTTACTAAAACATTTAAGAGTATTAAATGAGACATTTGAACCTGTTTTCAGGTCTGAAGGAACATCGAGGCATGCTTGTGTGTCAAATTCACTGATCATTGGTGCACAGATGTGATTTCTTTAATTGTTATTATATTAAAATAACAATTTAAGGTTTGTTATTGTAATACTTTGGAACATAGCATGTTACTCTCTTAGAAATCTTGAATAGGATGTTTCACATTTGTGCACCATCTGGTTAAAAACTGATTTGTTCTTGACTGGTCCCCCCTCTCAGACCATGCGCATATGGCTGAAAATATAGATTCATTTCCACATCTTTCTTGGTATACTCCTGGTGAATCCTGTGGGTCCTGGCACAGTTTAGTTGAATTAAAGTTTTGTACTTTTAGGACACATAAATTAAGTTTGCTAAGCATTTAGGCCTACACTCTGGTTTCTATAAAGCAGCACTGAAAAACTGGATGGTATAGTTTGGTGGTTTCTTGCTGGTCATATATTATATGACCCTGGACCTCATAACCAGTCATAAATCGCACCGGTATATTTGTGGCAATAGCCAACAATACATTTTGTATGGATTAAAATTAGCGATTTTTCTTTTATGCCAAAAATCATTAAGATATTAAGTAAAGATCATGTTCCATGAATATATTTTGTAAATTTCCTACCATACACATATATATATATATATATATAAAAATTATTATTAGTAATATATGCATTGCTAAGGACTTCATTTGGTCAACTTTAAAGGCGATTTTCTCAATATTTCGATTTTCTTTTTTGCACCCTCAGATTCCAGATGTTCAAATATTGTCCTATCCTAACAAACCATATATCAATAGAAATCTTATTTATTCAGCTTTCAGATGATTTGTAAATCTCAATTTCAAAAAATTTACCCTTATGAGGGTCCACATATTAGTTGTTAAATAATACAGATATGCTCTGAGGAGAGTTTTCAAACATTTACTATTGTCATTATTAATTCTTATATTCTTATAATGTCTTTTGTCTTCAGGACGGATGTCAAAGTTATTGTGGGCAGACATGATTTAGTTTTAAACGATCGTAGTTTGACAGCTGTATGATAAATGAAACGGTTGAACAAAGCTCCTGCACTCCTGTATCTTAAAATAGCATCCCGCTCTCATTGGGTGCAACAAAGATCTCCCTCTTCACTCCATCTTAGAAGCAGCTGAGAGGATGCTATTGGCATTTATAAGTGCTGTCACTCAAACTAAACTTCAGACTGACACCCACCCCTGTATGACAAAGGTCGAAAGCAACAATAGCTGGATGAAAGGAAGTGGTCTCCGTTGATGTTTTGATACTCTCGGCCATTGTTGTGCCTTTCATGCTGGTCCAGGTGACCAGGAAATGCTAGGAAGACCAGAGAGTTATGTGACCGTGTCATGCTGACCATTAGCTGCAGCTCCACAAGATACATGAACAACAAAGGCTGTCACATTGACAAATAACACTTTGTTGTTATAAAGACGGGCTAAGTGGAGACACGGGATAGAAATTATGCCTGGTGTACTACTTCATTGTTTTGAACATGGCTTGCATGTGCAGATGTTGTTTATGAGGATGCAGAATTATTAATGACCTGTGTTAGGTTTCAGGCTCATAACCAGCAATCACCTTGCATGATAGTTCTTTAATAATGTATGTAGATAGAGACCGCTCTGTGTCTGCTTGAAGTTAAAATATAGCAACCTGCAACTAGGAATCAGTCTTTTTTTCATTTATTTATTGGAATAAAACAACAACAACAACACTAAAATGGACATTCAACAAAGTGAAATATTAGCCAAGACTTTTTGCAATACCAATTTGTTGTTAGAAGTGAGTGCTTTGGAAATTTCTAGAGCAGACGTTGTCTAAACCTCATGCTTAGTAATTGGTTTGCTTTCTGTGGTTGTGCCATCTAATGGTGTAACTTCCTTAAGTGATTTCCCTATATGTTTTTCATTTAGACTGAAGATGAAACCGCAGTAGATTAAATTCCTGTGGATTATACTTAAAGGGGACCTATTATGCAAAATTCACTTTTACATGGAGTTTGGACATAAATGTGTCGGCAGTGTGTGTACACAACCATGGTAATGACAAAAATCCACCCACTCCTCATAAATCATAAGTGGTGTCTCAGAACAAGCTGTTTGCAGATTCTAGCAGTGTGACATCACATATGCTTAGGCCCCGCCCACGGCTGAGAGTCCAGTGAGTGATTTTCTGTTTTTCTTTTGCTGTTTGATTCATATTAACAACATGTATAGCAGTAGGTGCTGTATATTACGCTGCTTTCACTTTAGGGCTGTAGCTATCGAATATTTTAGTAATCCAAAATTTTTAGAATGTTACTTTACCCACCTGACCCGCGGATATAACCGCAATCCGCGCAGAATGCGCTAGTCCTCACACAATATCTTTCTCCAACATGACCGTGTGTAGTTAAATGCATTTTTTTGAATTCGAGTTACTCTAGGAATCGTTTCAGCCCTATTTCACTTTAATACACGAATATACACATGCGATATCTTTACATGCTGTAGAGCTGCAACTAACGATTATTTTTTCTGTCGACTAATCTAACGATTATTTTTTCGATTAGTCGACTAATCTAACGATTATTTTTCCAGGTTAATCTTATTATTCTTTTTTACTGATTATTGTATTTCAAAGAGGGTAGTGAATTTGTATATTATTTTAACATGAAATCAATGAATGATGACAATATTAATTGTATTTCAGGAAGGGTAGTGTACATAGTATGCCATTTTATAATGAAATATATGAACAAAAGAAGCTTTTTAAACATAATATATAATGATACTATTCATCATAAAATATATACAGAGTAGGCCTAATTAGGAAAAGTTGTTTACTATAGTAGTTGAGTATGATTTACTTATTGATTTGTGTCAATAGTAAACGAAAATGCACTTGTATTTATCTGCAAAAGGTTCACATACAGGAGCTTTCAGCATTGTGTTAATGTATAACTAGTCGTCTATTTTGAAGATACATGTGCATAAACAACGACTAAAGCTGCCAGAAGTTTTTGCCCAAACTTCAAAGACACATTTAAATGATTAAAGCTAGAGGCATATCTTAACTTTAATGTTACTTTAAGCATGTAAACTACCTATAAACAGCATGTTATTATGCATATGTGTTTGGGACAGAGGGGAACCGGGTCGCATTAACAGAAGATATATGCAGCCCATAATAAATAAAAGCACGAGACGTACTGGGGTCGGAGAAGAACCCCGGAAAATGTGACCGTCTGTTGCAGTACACGCGCCACGGTTCAGCTGCGCGAGAGAACACTGGCAGCAGGGTTGCCAGGTTTACACAACAAAACCCACCCATTCGTTACTCAAAACTAGCCCAAAACAAGCCCAATCGCGTTTCGGGGAGGTTCTCTGGTAAACATCGCGTTGGGGGGGTTAAATATGTGTGTTTTTTTGCTTCAACCCGCGGACATGAGACACAGCCCGCGGCAACAGTGTAGAAGTAACGTTAGCCCAATTCCGCGGAAAAAAGCGGACTTGGCAACACTGATTGGCAGTGTGAAAGCTCCCGCTCTCCACGCGCACAGCTTCTGCTCTGCCACCGCGTGCAGTGTGAAACCAGCGTTACAGAGCGAACAAAGCACCGTTTTTTTCGGCTTCTGTTTAAAGTACTCCCACACTTTTGAATGTCGCGGTCTGGCTTTATATGATAAATGATCATTTTCACTATGCCCGGGAGCAGAAGCTGCCATTATTCTAGATCTTCTGTTCCATTCTAGAACGTAAATAATGTGCCGCCGACGCGTCGACGCATTTCACGCACGTCGACGTATTTTCGTAGTCGACGTCATCGACGACGTCGACGCGTCGTTGCAGCCCTAACATGCTGTTTACGCTCACAGACATAACCGACTGTGTTTATGTGAACTTTGTGTGTTTTTGACATGAGATCGACTGTACAAGTAGATTTGACAAGAAATCTTTGGTATATTTTTTAGGGGTGTCGAAATAAATCGTTTCTTCGATGCACCGCGATGCAGACGTATCGGTGCAGTAATAAACCATAACCGATTATAATGTACTGACGTTTTTCTGCCGTCATTTGTCACACAGGCCTACGTTCATTGTCGTGGTAGCATACAATGGCAGAGGGAGACGAGACTCACAAGTGTGAGTAATTAAAAATGCTCCAACTACTTAAAAAGCCGACATCTGGGCACATTTTGGCTTTTATGAACAACCTGGTAAGCACGACCTGGAGAAGACATGTGCTGTGTGTAAATCATGTCACGCACAAATAAAATGTGTATGGGGTAGGGATGAAACGATTAGCGGTTTCATGATAAACCACGATAACATTTAGTGACGGTTAGTAATATCGTAAAAAATTTAATTATCATTAAAACCGCGTGTGATTATCACGATTGTCACGATTGTAAATCTTGTCCAGTCAGCGTCAGTCAGGTGCAACGAGAGCTGTTTTTTGAATGAGAAGAAATGGCAGAAGGCAGTGACAGCGCCGGGAGATTTTTCAGACTTCTAAAAGGACCAAATCTGAGGCATGGTCATATTTTGGCTTTTACAAAAGTCCTGAGGGAAACTTAATTGAAGATGGTCACCCTGTCTGCAGAACATGCCAGAAGAAAGTCGCTGTAATAGGGGGAACACTTCAAAACTACGAACGCAAGGCAAGTGGACTTTGACCTCAATACCAAAACTTCGTCTGGGAAATAATAACGTGAAGCGAACGAACAAATTCAGACAAGACTAAGGTGACATTTAAGGGATAGTAATCAGGGCTTGACATTAACAACCGCCATTTGCGGGTGTAACGTTATATTTCGGCTGCACACTAGCCACTTTGGCTGTTGAACTTATTATAGTCTTCTCAAAAGCCATCTGTTATAATCGCGTTGCGCATTATAACCACTCACACGTGGTTCTATTGATTTTATGAATGCAATGTCTAATAATCAGAGGCGTTCAGATTAGTGGAGTTTTGTTCAGAGCGCGCGCCGCTCTCACTCGCTGAAATCTACTCAAAGCAGAGATAAATGTGCGATGTATGCAGGAGATTCACTCATCATACAGAGGTTGACTGTTTTTGTTCTATTTCAGCAGCGAAAATAGTTTCAAACAAACACAGCAGAACCACAGCGCATCTGATTTGACTGGCATAAAGTTGGTGAATTTAGGGACCGTCTCTAAAGTTACATATAACATTGGTAACGTTATACACGTTTCAAACTTCAATAGCATTTGAAGGGAATGACAGTCATACAACTGACTGTAAAGTGTTCATCTAGGTGTCAGGTATGATGCACACATTTTGATATTTAATAAAATAAACTGTCAAATCATATGGAAATATGGATATGCATTATTTCACTAGGATACTGTTTGATACTGTTTGTGTTACTTACACAAAATAGTATGCTAGATTTAAATGCATCATTGCTGAACACTGATGAGAATATTGCTTGAAAATATATTTACAGAGATAATATTAGAGATTATATTTATGACAAATTATTATTATTTATGCATTATGCGTTGCTATTGACGACGGCCATTATAAGGAAGGAAATCCCACAGAATCTAGCTTAAAAAAGTGCATAGAGCTGCTTTAGTTATTTGTTGTTTGTTGATTTTCAAATATAAAACTTGTTGAAATATTTTAAGTGTGTGCATCTGTTCTTTTTGAACACTTTCATCTCATTTGAACAAAACCGTGATAATATTGATAACCGTGATAATTTGGGTCACTATAATCGTGATGTTAAATTTCCATACTGTTTCATCCCTAGTATGGGGTAATAATACCGCTAACTTGAGAAACCACGTCAGCCGTTTTCATCATGAGCTGTTAACGCCTGTCAGTGCCATGGTGAACCCAGCTCAGCCAAAAATGAATCAAATTATATCAACGTTAGAGTTCTTAAAGGACCTGTTTACACCTGGTCACTTCATGTGCGTTTTACAGATCAGATATCTATCTGATTTATCAAAATTATTTCATTTACATTTGGTCACACAAATGTATCTCTGCAAAACGGATATAAATCTGATCTCCAATTCCCGCACTATATGCAGATTCAATGGGGTTAACGTCACCGAAAACAATGATATGAGCTGCATTTTATTAATTTCAAAATCAAAGACCACAGTAGGAGAGAACGTGGCAACAGCACTGGTAAGACGTCATTCGGTTTCTTTACTTTTAATGAATATGACTGAAGGTGTTTCTCAATTAGGCATGAACGATATATTGTTATCGTATCTATATCTAGATATGAACTTTCAAGATATTACTATCGAAAAAAGTAACGATATAGACAATATAGATTTCCCCTCTCTGCGCTCGCCCTGCATACAACTCTGGCAGTCACAACAAACATCAGTTTTACGAGTGCCCTTGAATGCACCGCTAAAGCCAGCGCGCACACACTACCAGGGACGTGGGAACTATATTGTGAGAGGGGGGGGCGGCATTTCCATGGTGACGCGTCATTGCTTGTCACGTGACACACCGCAGCAGCAACAGCGCTGAATGAATGATGATCTGCTTTTATGTCATTTTTTCCTTTTTTATTCAGAATATTCACAAATGTGTTAGCTATGGCATGAAATATCTGATATTCCGATTGTCAAATACATGCAAGTGGAAGTATATTGTTGTTTAAACACCTTTATAACGATCGCGTTAGTTGAGCTGTATGCGCGATGGGCGCCGCCGTGTTAGTTTGTGCCGCAGACGCAGTTCAGAGAATCGGATCTGTTGGATTTACAACCTCTATGTTTACAACACGTGAATTCATCCACTTCTCCCGAAATACTTAAAAGTAAGTGGCTGGTGAACTGGGAATAGAATAGAGTAAACATTGAAGTTACTTACACAATGTGTATCTAATATGAATAAAACGTGTCGAATTATAATGGAAAGGATTATTATTACCTCTTCCATAGACATCAGTGTGTATTTTACAAACTCTAAATGTATTGTTTTTTTTAATACTTATGTGAATGTATATGTTTGAAACCTAAAATAAACAGTATGTGGTTGAAAACACTGAAAAGTTGTGATATATGACAGCTCTGAGCGCGCCTGTCTCTGGCTAAATTCAACATTTGAATTTAGCAGTTGATCATGTGATGCACTTGATCATACGCTCCAGGGACCGGCCTAGACTGATTACACCTGTGTGATCGTACGTGCGAAAGGCTTAAAAACAATACATTTTCTGACACAAATTTTTGAAATGTAGGCTAAAATCAAACATTTTAATTCAGATTCTAGTTTTCACCGAACACGTAGTCATATCGTATTGTATCGATATCGAGATATCTGGCATGAAAATCGAGATATGAAATTTTGTCCATATCGTTCAGCCCTATTCTCAATGTCAAGGATCCTTCCTCTGCAGGACTGGTCCTTCCAAGTCACTTCCTTCAGAGGCTAGGCGAGGCTCCTCTTTAGAATTCAGAGAACACGTAAATGGAACAGGCTAGCAAGTGCATGTCAGCCTCATTATGTCAGTGAAAAGGTCCGTTAGCCATCAATAACGTAATTTGTATAATATCAATACGGTTGTAATTTGTACTGGCATTTAAAAGGTAAACTTTACTTATATTTACTACGGTTATAACAAATGTTTGGTAACGTAAATACTTACGCTTGAAAGCATATTGCCCCATTAACGCTCCGACTCCGCCAACGTCCGATATTTTTTTAACAAGATAGCAAAGCTGCTCGCATAGGATTGTGGGTGATTTGAGTACGCTAAGAGCGCGAAGGCTACTCGTATGCATCCTCTCCTGTATATGGTATATTTTTCGAACGAAGGACTCAGACCTTGGATTTAGACTTTAGCTTTCACTGTAATGCGGCCCAGACCACCTCCTGAAGTGGCTTTTAGTATTTTGTGTATTTATTCTAAACGCTCCTGTTGTCTTCTGTGCCCAGACTTGAGTTTTGTTTGATACATTCAAGAAGCGTGTTTTCTTTGAGCAGTTAAAATTAAAGGTGTCATGAACTGGCTTTTAAAAAAAAAAATTATACTGTTGTCTGAGGTCAACTTATGACGTTTGTGTCGTTTTTACATTCAAAAACATCATAATGAATAAGTAATAGGCTATTTTCTGCCTTGGTTTTGAGGCTCTCTGAAAAACACTTGGATTTGATGGGCGTACCGCACTGAAGACTTGGAAGTAAACGCCCATGACTAGGATTGGATAATATTTGCATATTAATGAGCTTCAGCTACTGTCTGTCCCAGAAATCGTCTGGGGGAAATGCTCAGAGGACTCGCAAAATATCAAACAAACACAATGATTAAATCATTGTCTCGCGGACACACACACACACACACTCGCTCGCGCTGACACACACACACACACACACACACACACACACACACACACACACACTCACGTGGACACACACACACACTCTCACTTGCGCGGACACACACACACACTCGCTCGCTCGTGCGGACACACGCACACACACTCGCTCACTCACTCACGCAGACACACGCCCAATTCAATAACACCTTCTCCACCCTGTGACAGCGTGCTAAGGTATGTAATCAATAGATTTCAAACGATCTGTAATGTTATGCAAAACTAACACGTATAACATTTTAGCCTACTCACATAAGTGTGTTCAGAAGGAAGCTTATGCAGGGACGATCCTTAGCTCACGAGTCGGTGGGCGGGGCTACAAAAGCATATTTATCTGTAGAGGCGGCGTCTAGGTCCTATTTCGTAAGAGATCCGCATATTCATCACCCCTTTAAAGGTTCAGTTCATATAACTAACAAAATTATATACATGAGGATGCAGGGCATCGTCACTGCATTGTGATGCATCGTGATATCATACTGAACCGAATCGATGGCATGATAATCGTAATCGAACCGAACCGTGAGACCAGTGTAGGTTCACACCCTTAATTTTTTTACAGACTGCCGAAATTTAGCTACAGAAACAATTGGTGACTATAGTGACAAACAATTTGTTGTTTGAGTTGTGGATATTTTGGGAAAAAGCTTCGCTTTATATTAGAGCTGCACGATTAATTTTTAAAAGATCGCAATCTCGATTCAAACACCTACGCAAAAGCATTCACAATCTTCCGATGTGAATGCTCTCATTCGTTGACATGAGCAGTGAAAATGCGCTGCTCACACTCCGCTGACACTTGCGACGCTAAACCAAAGACATTAGGGACTTTTAAAGTATGACCATCGCACTGCAACATTCAAATCTGCGTTCGCACTACCGCTGATCCTGTGAGAGAGTAGCTGTAAATGTACAAATAAGCAACTTCACAGTCTTTTCAACCACACATTTCGTTATTTATGTGTTACAAACATTTAAATCGCAGGGGACAAATGTGTACTGGGATAAAAATGTATAGTTTGGGTATGAACATTGATATCTAGTGATCAAAATGGAGCATATCACCTTTTTGAAGTGTTTTGACGCTTTTATGTATTAATACAAGTTATCGCTTATTATGCCAGGAGGTGGTTTAAAAAAGTGTTTGACATTGAATCATTCATTCACCACTCAAGAGATTGATTCACAAACGCTGATTCATCCAAAAGTCTTTATGAATGAGACATGACTCAAATTAATGTATGTTTTAAATAGCCTGAAGCGATGAACATTTTATTAGAACCTCTAGTAAATGATGTGTTTTTTTGTTTAGTTGTCTAATGTTTTTTCTTCAGAATCGTGGGAGAATCTCATTTTATCCAGAATCATGCAGCTCTGCTTCATTCAGTTTACCAGCTGTGTAACTATTGACGCTTAAATAATGTTCTAAAGTATGAACTGCTGGTCAAACAGGTTTGCAATATTTTCTGAATCCACTCGCGTTTGTTTGGACTGTTCTCTCTCACTGAATCATCTGAAGCGATTTGTCAGTCGGTAAAACAAACAGACATTATTGAGAGAACAACCAGCACTGTATTTTTTTTCAGTTGTTTTCCTCTGAACATGCGCTAAATGGCTGCTTAACTATTTTGTTGCTTTTTGGAGTTTTCCGATTTAAAACCTTTTAAAACCTCTAGTCTAGAGTAAATGATGACAGAATTTTTATTTTTGGTGACCTATCCCTTTAATGGGTAGTTGATGCATGTCTGTCAAAGTTAACTTAAAACCATGTATGTAAACAATGCAGAGGTGTAAAGAGTACCTGAAAACCATACTTAAGCAAAAGTACAAATGGGCAATTCCATGCAAAGGTCATCCTTGACAAAAAAGTTGGGCAGACACATACAGACCTGTTCTTAAAATGTCCACCTGCGTCTGTACTTTATTGTATCTAACCACTCTCATCAAATTTTAAAGATATTTGCTGTTTTGTTAAGTCATTTACAAAGTTTGCGCCAATACAAGTAGCATTTTTAAAATGTCTTTTCTACTCTTTTCAAGAAAGGGAATAGATAGACTTAATGTTTCAACAAATTGTTATCATTTGGCAATTTCCTCATTAACAAGAGGATGATAGAGCATTGTGTAGACTTTAACAGCAAAGCTCTATAAATTTATATGCCACTTGTTTAATGTATCTGCGAGTTCCAGGGCCAAGTAATGTTGTCTATAATGTTTTATAGGATGAGTTTATGCTACACTTACAGTGTTGATGCAGAAATGTCCAACGTTTCTGTGCTATGTTAACTTATATAAATGTAATGTAAAATTTTGCGTCATGGACGTGACGTTACATTAAAAAGAAATCAAACCCACGTCTGATATAACTTGCCTTTCAGCCGCTGGCAGCATGGCAGTGTCAACAAGCTTCTCCTCCGTGTTTCCTTGAAACCTAACATAGCCTAAGGTCTTTAGGCTATAATCACAGTCTTAAAAAGAAGTTAGCAAAACAAAGGGTTGCTCGCTGGAGATATTTATGCAAATAAATACATTTCTATTGGGATCGACGCCTCGAATAATAATGAAAATCTCACATCTTCCATAATGATCTCTGCCTTAATGTTCTCTCTGTGTGATTAAAGTATTCACTGTAGAGAGGCGTCCTGAAAGCGTACGATGAACCTGATTGGTTTAGGCGCAGAACAGGTGCCCTTCGCTCACGCTTTCTGGCATTCAAGCTCAGGTTTTGATAGCTCTAGTTGAAGACGAATGGGTAAAATTGTAATGATAGTAAAAACGGTGTACAATCAGGTAAAATAATAACCATTTCTGAAGCTGAATTGTTAGGGATGCACTGGAATTTTCAGCCAAAACAGCCTGTGAAATCTGTGCTGTGTTCTGTTGATGTGTGAACAAAACTTCACTAAATATTTGTACTTAGTTCACTGTAAGTTCCTCTGAATATGAGTTTCAGCTAAATGACAACTAATATAATATGGTTACATTTTCGCTATTTTGGTAGCCATCTTAATTTTTCAGATGGTGTTCTTAATATCAAAGCATTCACAGTAATTTTATGTGTCAACAAAAGTGCTGTGATGGCTTGTTGATTTCCCAAACTGATTCTATGTGTATTTCAGATTTGTCAAATTGATAAGAGTTTTGCCACGTCCATAACATTGTTTTTTCCTCATTGTACTCTTCACAATTTATTTTTTATTTTTTATATTGTGATGTTTTTTGGTGAACTATCCCTTTAATGGGTAGTTGATGCTTGTCTGTCGAAGTTAACTTAACCATTATGTAAAAAATGCAGAGGTGTAAAAAGAGTACCTGAAAACCATACTAGTAAAAGTACAGATGGGCAATTTCATGCAAAGATCATCCTTACCATGACAAAAAAGTTGGGCACACACACACAGAGCTGTTCTTAAAATGTTCACCTGGGTCTGTACTTTATTGTATCTAACCACGTCCATAACATTGTTTTTTCCTCATAGTACTCTTCACAATAATTAAATATTTAAAATAAGTTTTTATGTTTAGCTAAGACCCCTTCATCATGTAGATATTAATATTTATACATTAGACTTAAAAGTTCACAGACTTTTCACAGAAAATGTATAGTGTAGTGGAAATTATTGTCAGTTGGGCCCCATTGACTTCCATATAGTATTTTTGGTCCCACTTTATATTATGTGGCCTTAACTACTATGTACTTACATCAAAAAATAAGTACAATGTACTTATTGTGTTCATATTGTATCGCAAAACACTTTTGCGGATATTGAGGTGGGATACGGGTAAAGTTAGGGACATATGCGTAAGTTTAAGGGTAGGGTTAGGTGTAAGGGAAGTGTTAACAGTGTAATTATAAATGTTGGTGAGTAAATTGTGGCAGAATTTTCATTTTTGGATGAACTATCCCTTTAAGTACAGTAACTAATTGCATTTACTCAAATACTTGAGTAACCACTTAAAAAATGCATATAAGGGGATGTGATACTGTACCTGTTTACTTTTTCTTTTATTATTTTTATTTTCTTGTTTTTAACCTTCATTTGAAAAAGTCCTGCTGTGTGACAAATGCATTTTAAAAGTACAAATATTCCATCAATATGAAGTCCTACAAGATGCATGCATAATAATTATAAAAGAATTAGCAAAACGTTTCCAAATGGTTTTAGAATGAGTATAATATTTAACACAGCAGGACGTGTTAGCTTGCCAAACATACTTCAACTACCCTTGTGCGAACATCTATTTGAAATATGTCTGTGGTTTTCAAACATCATGTATGCTCTAGACTGCTGTATAGTTGTTGGTGAAATCGTTTGGTATTTGGGTTAAGCCAAGCCAGTCGACATGATCTGTGCACTATTTTTAGGCTGATCTTTATGGATGACTATCTGAAGTGCAATGCAAGCTACATCATCTTCATCAAACAAGCCTAACAGATTGCTTGGCTTTGGTCAACTGCAAGTCTAGTGGTCAGACACCGGAAGGTTTTGTTCTTTGTTTCTTTTCCTTTTCCTTTAATAGCTTTTAGGTTCCAGTTTGTATAGATTACCATTCAGCATCAAGCTAATGTGTTATATTGATAAAATGCAGGTCGGACAAAGGTGAGCCCACCGGAGGCAACATATGAAATCTATTTAAAATCTCTTTTGCTTTGGACCAAGCATAGATCCAGTCATTTGCAACACTGAGAGCCACTGTGTGGATGCTTCCTCTGCATCACACTTCACCCAAACATCCTGGACAATAACAAGGAGTGTTTGAAAATGGCGCTTTCACTCTAAAATCCCCTTTGTCTGTAAAAGTGTCTCACAGCTGTTGATGTCACAGCTGTCATTTTCTCAACTCCTTGTGAATAGATATTGCTGCTGTACATTTGATCTTCCTGCTCAGTGGGAGGTTAAATATAGCTCCTCAGTGTTTTTGATTGAATCAGAAGTCAAATGCGATAGAATAACTTGTTTAGAATGGTGCGCATATAGTAGTTAAAAGGTTGTTCAGTGGAGAAGATACAGGCTAGATGATACCACGACTTTAAATAAATGAACAGACCTGAATTGTTCATCAGTCCAAACCTAGTGTCTTTGCCTTCAAATCAAAACTGCCATTAAAAACAGCTTTCCTGTTGCACAACAGCTAAACGAACAAGTGGTGGGAGTCAAGGGCTGTGAGGACAGGCACATTCAGGAAGTGATTGGCAGATATCGGTGGACTCCTATTCACTTGGCAGGAAACAGGGTTTGGGTTAGCTGACGAAGAGGCCCATTTTAGTGTCAACATTTTAGTATGGATGACTACAGTGCTGAGTTGCACCTTTCAGACCCTATTTACCTTCAGCGCACAAGTCCTTGGTTGTGTTCTGTAGTGAATGAAAACGAGTGTGTGAATTCGGACACTGAGTGCGCCGGAAGTCACTTTTGCATAGTTTTTGCTTAGCAAACTGGCAGTTTCAGTAGTAATGAAAAGATTTATCTCCAGCATGCAAACTAGCATGAATAAACCTTAATTAAACAATTGAATAATCAATTAAAAAGGAATATTTAGGGTTAGGGTTATTGTATGATATTACACTGTAGCCACATTGGACTAGCAGTTTGGTTGTACACTCGTTATTGTGGGTAGGGATGGAACGATTACAGGTTTCATGATAAACCACGAAAAAATGTTAGTAATATCGTTTTAAAATGTAAGTATCATTAAAACCGCGTTTGATTATCACGATAATCGTGACGTGAAGCTTGAGCCAAAGACAAACAAACAAGTTCAGACAAGACTAGGGTGACATTTAAAGGATAATATAATGTATAGTCATTGTACACTTATAACACAGATTTTCTTAACCACATAAATAATTACTGGGGCATATTGAATGTTTTAAATCTTACCTGTTTATAAATCCATTTTGTACAGTGTACAAAACAATCGTCCAGACAATGATCACAAGAAGTCATAGTAATAATTATAGTAGTATTAATAGTAAAGTCCTCTGATTTTATTTTCAGTAGAATCAAAAGCAGAGAAGCAAGACGCAAGTTCCTTTTGAATGAAACGAGAGAGCGTCCGTGGTTCGTGGATGTGCGCTGTTATAATGTGTTGCTATTGACGGCGGCCATTATAAGGAAAGAAATGCCACAGAATAGAATCTTGCTTAAAAAAGTGCTTAGAGCTGCTTGTTTTATTTATTTTTTGTTGATTTTCAAATATAAAACTTGTTGAAATGTTTTCAGTGTGTTCATCAGTTCTTTTTTGAACACTTTCATCTCATTTGAACAAAACGGTTATGATAATCGTGATAATTTGGGTCACTATAATCGTGATCTGAAATTTTCATTCACCGTTCCCTTATTGTGGGATTGAATGAGTGCACTTGATAACATCCGCTATTGTTTCAGACACCTCTACAAATGGCTGTCCCCTCAAATAGTGCCCTATTTAAGGGTATATGGGACGATTTGGGACACAGCCTTTGTTTTTTGAAATATTGCATGGGCTGCTCTGCAGATCTTTATGTAACTCTCTTCCTGTCTGTTTCTGAATGCCTGAGGCCAGCCTTTGAGCGAGGCTGAGTGAACCTTGTCCGGTGACGGCTTCAAAGCCGCTGGGATAGGTATTAATCCTGCCTGTTGGTGGATATATTTGCTTTGGTACTGGGCTATAAAAGATGCATGAAAACCTGGTGAATATTTTAACTGTTGACTCACCTACAGTTGCCTTTTTTTTGCCTCTCTTCTGGGCCTCTGAGTGTGTGCCCGTACAAAGAAACATCCCACTCGCCAGCATACAGCCTGAGGGATGTCCTCCCCGGCACAGGAAGTGGTGCACTGTGATTACTGTTTTTAACCGCTCTTAAAATCTCTCTGTCTGATTATAGAGAACACAGTGGAGAAATAGCTTGTTAATAAGCCACGATTTAACCTACAACAAGAATATTGCAAGAATGCATGGTTTTTAGCGTTTGCATTAAGTTGGCTGCATGGCACAGGCATTTTGTTGTGAAGAAATTCTTTACTTTCAAGTGAAGAATGATTCACAGATTGAAATAAATGATTACTACAAAAGGTACAAGAATCAAAGATGACTCGTTTGCAGGCTGTTTTCACTTTGATGTGTGGTGCACAGATGAATATCATTCTGTGACATATTTTGTGATGCTGTTGCATTGATAAGGGAACACAAACTATTAAAGCATATTATAAAATTAAAAACAGGAAATGTATAATCCATCTAAAGTGTTTTTCTAATTGGTCTGTTAATCGGTGTGTTAATGCACTTAAAGGAACACGCCAACTTTTTGGCTTATTAACTGTATTCCCCAGAGTTAGATAAGTCTATCCACCTGTTTCCGGGGGGCGCTACTGTAAATAAGAACGTGGGTACAACTTCCGGTAAGGCGGCGGAAGTAGTATTCCAATGGTATTTTGTGTGCTAGTTAGTGGAGAGGCTAAGTGTTTTTCGGATCATTGGCAAGGTTTCAAAATGATAATTTTTTACTTTTTTTTATCAGATGGTGCCACAAGGTTTAAGTGAAGGTTACTGTGAAGCAACATTTGCAGAATGACACGCACTAAACATTTCATTTAGTACATTTATTAGTTAATTAATAATATCACAATACAATAAACAGTACAATTTTCGTGTCCTTAATTGTCCTTCCTTACTTTACTGACCTTCCACCAAAGTGCTGCTGCATGACTACAACAGCGTCCTGGCCCTAATTCATGAACAACCGCTGTCTGTACTTCACCTATCAATGATGCTAGCACCCATGCTTTGTGATGGGATACGTGTAGGCTCAGGCTCAGCTCAATGTCCGCTTTTAGATCGTTTCCGACAGATACTGATACGCCTCTGAGCTTTTCAAATTGCTCATCGCCTTACCATCACAGGTTACTGAATCTAGAGAATAGCTTAAAATGCTACCGTACGCGATACGAGGCCACTTCTTCACGTCATCCTTCCAACCAACAACCGCGGAGGATAAAGGTACTGTTGTTTCAGCCTTTTGAAAGTTCGTTGAGGTTGTGTTCCCACATCGTTAGCAAATTTGGAGAGCTTGAATGACTGTCAACTGTTGAATGTCAATAAGCTTTGTTTCCAAAACGTGCGCATAAACTACGATGGAAATGCATAAAGTCCCGCTTGTTTACTTCGAACCGGAAGACGCTCCCACTTTTGACGCAAGGCTTCATGGGGCGTAGGAAATTTGTGGATGCATACCATTCTCATCTCTGTGCGTGCCATAACTCTGTCTGACACCCACCCCCCCCGTCCCCGCTAGCCTAGCTTAGCACAAAGACTGGAGGTACATGGCTCCAGCTAGCCTACTGCTCAATAAGTGACAAAATAACGCCAACATTTTCCTATTTACATGTTGTGATTTATATAGTCACATTGTGTACAAATAACAAGGTTACATGAGACACATCCGTCTTATAAGCGTATACATACTGGGGACTATATTCTCAGAAGGCGCAGCACTGCTCTACTTCTGCGGAGTGATTTGCTCGCAGCACATGAGAGGCAGCATTGTTACTTCCGTCAACAAAACCAGCGTGACTGTAGCTGTTTTTGCACAATGAACCCACAGACAAAAATTAAAACTGCCCATCCCTCTTCCAATTCATTAGCAAGGTAAATGCTACAGTCCAGAGAATTACCTCTAGCACCGCTCATTTGTTACTGTGACAGAGCGCGTTCGTGACAACGCAATACTCACATTACAGGGGATACATGGAGCACGGGAACAACTGCAATACAGTAGTGACTACCCTATTCATGTAACTGTGTCACAAACGTTACATTAGATCTAGCTAATGGTACTGTTACAGTAGGCTAGTCATCTAAAAACATAACGGAACACTTACCGCAGTCGCGGGCGATCCGTCTGTACTATCGATGGGCTGGCTGTATCCTTCAGCACACATTTCATGGTCAGTGTGGCAAATTCCATTTTTTCAAAATAGTCGTCCTCTGTGAAATGTTCAGCGCAAACGCGATGGTGTTTGATGATGGCTAAAATTACAGGTGTGTTTGGATCTATATCCAGAGCAAGTAGCCATCGATTCATCAGGTCAGTGTTTTGGATTGGAATTCTATGAAATATCATTATATTACCTGGTCTCCCCTGTTTATTGTCTTAGTTCTTTACAATACACAGCGAACACCCATGATTGTAAACTATCTAGTAATTGCTGACTCTATTATTCCAACTCTGAGCGAACTCTCCTCACTGCGGTGCTGCGAGCAAATCACTCCGCACTCAGCAGAAGTAGAGCAGTGCTGCGCCTTCTGAGAATATAGTCCCCAGTATGTATACGTTTATAAGATGGTCTCATGTAACCTTGTTATTTGTACACGCTGTGACTATACACATCACAACATGTAAATAGGAAAATGTTGGCGTTATTTTGTCACTAATTGATAGTAGTTATGGCACGCACGGAGATGAGAATGGTATGTATGGACTTATCTAACTCTGGGGAATACAGTTAATAAGCCAAAGTCCCAAAAAGTTGGCGTGTTCCTTTAAAATTAATACTTTTATTCAGCAAGAATGGATTTGGATTCAAAAGTGACCGTAAAGACAAAAAAAAATTCAAGTAAATGCTGTTTTCTTGAACTTTCTATTCATCAAAGAATTATGGAAAAAAAGCATCATGATTTCCACAAAAACATTTTTCAACATTGATAAATGTTTCTTATCATAAAACAAAAAACTGTTATTTTAAAAGGCGGTAATATTTCACTGTTTTTACTGTATTTTTGATCAAATAAATGTGGTCTTGGTGAGTTAAGAGTAGGGCCTAAAAAAAAAATCCCAGATTTTTTCACAAAAAATCCAATTTACGATTTAAAGACTTCTTTCAAAAGCATTTGGACAGTAGTGTATGGCTATTATTAAGTAATAATAAATAGTTATTGTTTTAAATAATTGCTTCAATAAGTTAATTAATCTGTGCCAAGAAATGAAAAGGATTGAAGCTGACATTGTCCAAAATCTAGGTTTCCAAACTTTTGATGGGCATTGTGTTGACCTCATTGACAACTAAACTAAGCCAAAAATATTGTTTCTAAAAATAACCTTCTTGTATTAATCATGATTCTGATGTAACAGCTTATTTGGATCTAATATCCACTGTAATGGAACTTTTTAGCCTACCAACCAAGGTAGATGAGAAAATGTACCAGTCAGCTAGATTGTTGATACAGGAAGTTGTGAAAAGTCTAGCAAGAAACACATTTAGGCGTGAGGAAGAGACAGATTTAATTGCATTAGACATTAAAATAAATGATTGGAATATATACAGACAGGCAAAAGCACAGACTCAATGACATTCTCTTGTGCGCTGTTGTCAAGGACATGAATGAGAATTAATGAGCTGATTCAATTGCTGTGCAGAATTACAAAAATGCTACATGATAGAATAATAGCGAGCATCTCCAGTTTTATCAGAAGAGAATAGCGGTTAATGAACGTGCATGTCTTTTTTGTTTTATTCTGAATATTAAAATTTGTTCACCCAAAATGAAAATTCTGTCATTAATTACTCATGTCGTTCCAAACCCGTAAGACCTTCGTTCATCTTCAGAACACAAATTAAGATATTTTTTTATGATATCCGAGAGCTCTCTGACCCCTCCATAATCAGCAATTTAATTAACACTTTCAAGGACCAGAAAGGTAGGAAAGACATTGTTAAAATAGTCCATATGACTCAAGTGGTTCAGCGTTAATTTTATGAAGTGACGAGTATACTTTGTGTGTGCAAAAAACGAACAAAAATAACAACTTTATTCAACAATTTCTTCTAGTCTGTGTCAGACTCTTACGACCTTACTACCTTTCTGGTCCTTGAAAGTGCAGGGCTCCAGACTAACTTTTTTCACTAGGAGCACAGTGGCCCCCAACTGAAAATTTTAGGGGCACAACCAGAACATTTAGGGACATGCACCGTAAATCAACATGAAAAATACTTTGATAATAACAGGGCTCCAGACTAACATTTGAGAGCAGTGGCACCAGGACAATTTATCATAAGGTTAATTTAATCATACAATTACTATTGTTTTGCATTGTTTTGTTAATAAGTGCAGTTACTAATAATAGTACATGTTTGTTTATTGGAAATTTAACAGTAAAGCGCTGAGCTTGAATTGTTATGCAGAAAAAATTAACTTATTAACAACAGTAATGTGTAAAAACCTCATTTTTATAAGGAAAATTGTAATATTCCACTCTTATTAAATGTACTATTGTTCTTCTATAGTATCGTACTGAACTAAAAGGAGCACTCTTTACTTGTTTTCTGTGTAATTCAGTCACAATTTAAGGAAAAGTTTTCGTTTTTCATGAGACTTTGTGACTTCCTACTTTTTTCCATATATCAAGGAGTGGAAATGTCTAATATGTCAAATAAGTGCTCCTATGCCACCACCTACTGGTTATAGTGTTTGTTTGTTTTTTGCCATAAAGTGGCCAGCACCTTTAAACTTTTAGTTTTACAAATCATCACACTAAAAATAATATTCAAATTGGATAATATTTAGAGCTTTGAAGTGCTGGAAAAAGTGTGAAACGCTTGAAAAGTGCTTGAATTTCACTCTCAAAAGGTTGTACGAACCCTGAGATGAATAAAGTAAAAAGACAAAGAAAAGAAAAAACATTCGACTATTTCTTCCACAATACCATGTGGTGTTACTACATTAAATCCATGGTGAATGTTTATGATTTGTGGACTGAAACACCTGAATGTTTCAAAATGTTTCTCCTGGTCTCTGCGATGTCTATTATTGCTCCGAGCTGATAAACGTCCGCGCAGCACAGCTCAAACGAGTAGCGCGGTTCCGTTCCGCTTTGTTTCGTTTGCCATCAAATGTTTCTCATATGCAACAGAAATGGCAGCTCTTATCAGTTGGGCATCGTGGTGGTCTCACCAGTGCGACTTCCAACCAAATTCAGTCGCACCAGCAGGAAAAAAGGTCACAAAATGTGACCATTTAGTCGCAGTCTGGAACCCTGAAGTGGTAATTAAATTGCTGTCTATGGAGGGCTCAGAGAGCAATTGGATTTCATCAAAAATATCTTAATTCGTGTTCCAAAGATGAACCAAGGTCTTACGGGTTTGTAACGACATGCGGGTGAGTAATAATGACATAATTTTCATTTGTTTGGTTAACTAACCCTTTAATTACCATGTACACAATATTTCACAAGTTGCAGTTCTGTTTGGTATAGAAATGACAATCTTTACCTTTAAGTATCATAGTAATGCTAAGACATCATGTGAAATATTGATGTGTGTTGGCTTCCTCTGGTTTACTCCAAGATGCTAGTGCAACACCAGCTCAGTTCTTCTTTTTGTTCTCTTAAAGATGAGTAGGACAGAAGCTCTCGGCACTGTCACTTAGATTGATGACCTTGTAGAATTCAGCCAGAGAAGTGTTTGGCTACGCGAGCAGCAATAACGTGTTCAATTAAGAGTGTGTCTGTGGAATATTGAGGTCATTGTTTATAAGGATGCATCCCTTCAAGTCGGCATCTACAAACAATAGGCCTTGTCTAACAAACAATGCCGCCAGCTTGGTCCGGTTAATGTGGTTTCACAAAACGCAGACAGGCCCTGAGTGTTCCGTGGTGATGCAATATGGATTCAAGCGCTGTCACTCCATGGGCCCGATGGCTCTGTTGCAGTCCGGAGGGAGAGGCAACTCATTGGTTAGGCCTGTTTCATGAGCACATTTGCAGAAGTGAATCATCACTGTGGATCCGCTCCCACACAAGCCTGTGTCCATATGGCCATAAGTAACCACAGAAACCATATTTATCGTTGTGCATACTTGTACTGAAACAGCACTTCTCCGCAATGCCCCTGGCTTGTTTTCTTACACATAACATTATTCTGTTTGTCCCTTGGGCTTGATGTGAACGTCAGCTCTGATCTTATTTTTCAGGTTGACTGAGCCGTCTGGGTACCTCACAGATGGCCCCATCAACTACAAGTACAAAACAAAATGCACCTGGCTGATTGAGGGCTAGTAAGTGTTATTCTGTCATCATCTCTCTTTCTCACCAGAGTTCGACACGGTTTTATTGTGCCCACACTTTCCTCTTGCATAACCCCTATTTAAATAGACTTCAGCAGCCCTTACAAGGGTGTTTTCTTCTGTGTTGGGTTACCAGAAAAGGCTTGGAGGAGCACATTCCGCCTTGCACCCTTCAGACTTGGCAGAAATGAGTCTGCTGTAATATGTTCTCATAATGGATTATGCAGCCAGCTACACATTCTTAAGCATTATGTCATCACCTTTGTTTTGCAGCCCAAACGCAGTCCTGAGGTTACGATTTAACCATTTTGCGACCGAATGTAGCTGGGACCACATGTACGTCTATGACGGAGACTCTATTTATGCTCCCTTAGTTGCTGTCTTCAGGTGAGTGTGTTTTCTAAAACCGACTAGGTTTTCAGACTTTTTGCTGCCAAGTACCCCTACAAGTATGGTGACCCCCCCCTTTCTAAAATATAATGGCAGCTATGTATGTTCATGCATAAAGACCCATTTATACTATGTGAGAAATATTAAATGTGTTTATATAAAGACAATATGTTGTTTTAACCATCACTATGAATTTTATATTGTCACTAAATTAATGTCAAAGACAATTATCAAAATATTAGCGGTTTATTTTGTATTCATTTGACAGAATATGGTTTTATGTACACTATTAATTTTAGATCTACTCTATACTGCTCAATTGTATGACTTTTATTCAGCAAGCATATACTGTGTTCAATTGATCAAAAGTGACAGTAAAGACCTTTATAGTGTTACAAAAGATGTTTGAAGTAGGGATGCTCATTTCGGTTAATTTTCCCCACCGACAACCGCCACTGATTATCTGAATATTAACCGTTAACTGATAAGATTATAATACTGAATTAGCATTAAATAAAAATATAATTGACGAGTATCTGTGACCCGTTAAAAATATTTTTTTTCACAGGTTTATTTTACCGTGCAAACAACAGCATACAGAAAAGCTCAACAACAACAGAACCTGGATTCACATTATCACATTTTCACACACATGCAATGTTTCTGACAACAGAGAAAAACAGAATAAAATAATATAAATAAAAAGCATAAAATAATAAAAAATAGGCCTACACTAAATATTTTTTTCACTTAAATAATTAACAACTTAAAGGTAGGGTAGGTAGGATTGCCCAATTGCTACTCAAAACTAGCCCAAAACAAGCCCAATCGTGTTTGGGGGGTAAATGTGTCTTTTTGAAGTAGCCCGACTTGGCAACACTGGGACGCGCGCATGTGGGCAGATCCTGTAGCAAAAGCGGCGGTAGCCATGGTAGCGAGAGAGAGTGACAGTCGCCCAAGCCAATCACTTGTTTCGGCCCGAACGAAAATAATGAGCAGTGTTTATTGCAGATTAAAAAGTCTAGAGTCACACGATTTTTATACTCTCATTTTCAGAGTACTTAAATTTTAATTATGTATTGACATATAAAGAAAGTTTAAACAAATTTGGACAAAAGTGTTTTAGATCATTCTTACCTACCCCACCTTTAAGATGACAAAACGAAAATACACTGAATCCGCTTGAAGCTTTGAAGAAGCGGAATAGTTTTTTTTGTCAGTTAGACCCGTGACAGAAAACACCCTCTCAGATGGCACTGACGTCCTGGGAATACAGAGATAACGCCTTGCTAGAGTGGCCGGCCTCGGGAAGCGCCTTTCATTTGCTTTCCACCAGTCAAGAGCTTGACCTACTGCTGTATTTTTATACCGCATAGCATATTTTGCAAGTAACTTCTTTTCGCTCGCTTCATTTTGCATAATATGTCTGTGTAGGCACGTGTGGTTGCATGTGTCGACTCGCCTTGTGAGTTAAGAAATATAGCATATTTTTCTTTAACCATGCAGCAAAAAAATTAAATAAAAAACATTTAAACCGTTTAACTGATAGTATTAATCGGTCAAAATTCTTACTTTCGGTTAACGGTTAAACGGTCAATATGAGCATCCCTAGTTTCAAGTTTCAACAGTAACTACTGTTTTCATCATTGATAATAATAATAATTTTCTTTTGAGCACCAAATCAGCATATTAGAATGATTTCCGAAGGATCATGTAACACTGAAGACTTAAGTAGTCGCTGCTGAAAATCCAGCTTTCCTATTACAGGAATAAATTAAATTTAAAATATTTAGATAGAAAACGCTTATTTTGAATTTTAATGATATATCACAATATTACTGTTTTTCTGTATTTTTGTAAGGCAAGGCAAGTTTATTTGTATAGCACATTTCATACACAGTGGCAATTCAAAGTGCTTTACACAGAAATGGAATTAAAATATTCGTAAGTGAATAAAATAAAAAATATATATAGTATAACCCGTATCTGGAGTGGAAGAAAATGGAGAGTCAGGTTTACTTTAAAAATATTTGTCAGGTAACTGTGCGTTCAAACAGTACCCTTACAGACAAATCTTCTTGGCCTAACTGGAGGGCTATCTCAAAATGTTTTACCCGTCAGAGCAGATCTAAATGGGCCTTTACTACTTTACTACAAAAACACAAAGAAACACAAAGAAAATCTTACCGACCCCAAACTTTTGAATGGTAGTGCATAAACCTGAAGATAAAATATTCTTATTTATTTGTAAAGCACTTTTCATGATATATTTCATAGCAGTGTGTTAATAAATTATTGCATATAACATATTTAATAAATATTTTAACTCAACATGCTAACTTTGAAAGTCCTAAAAAATAGATATTTTCCTTTTATCTCACTTTTTTTGTGGACCCCGTTGCACCTTTCAGAAAATCACACAGGAAAATGTCACTTTACTGCATAACAAATGGAATAAGTTACTGCTGTTAAGGAAGACTGAGGGAACATTTCCTAAACAGCTTCTATTTTTTGTGTAATTTTCCCACAGTGGTCTCATTGTCCCAGAAGTGAAAGGGAACGAGACCGTCCCTGAAGTGGAGACCAACTCAGGCTACGCACTCCTGCACTTTTTTAGCGACGCTGCCTACAACCTGACGGGATTTGAAGTCTTCTACTCGTGAGTATTCGGCCACGCTGAGACAACAGAGTTAATGACATAGAGTTAAAGAAAGCTTGCTGATTTGGTCAAGCGTTAATTTCATCATTATCTTAATTTTATCGCCTCTGTGCATGTTTTATTCTCAGTGTAATCACAGATTAGTCCTGTTCATTATACCCTCCCCCATCTCTGTCCGAACCTCCCCTTTGTTTGCTTTTTACCACCTTATTTCTTTCTTTCTCTCTTGACAGAATCAACTCATGTCCAAACAACTGCTCTGGCCATGGGAAGTGCACCTCGGGGAACTCGATAGCGAGCCGTGTGTATTGTGAATGCGATAAGTACTGGAAGGGTGAGGCCTGTGACATCCCGTACTGCAGGAACAACTGTGGCAGCCCCGATCATGGCTACTGTGACCTCACCGGGGAAAAGCTATGCGTGTGCAATGACAGCTGGCAAGGTACTACTCACTTCCACTCTCATTTCCACTCCTCTCCTGTTATTCTACAGGATGCTGTGAAAATCTGAGACCTTTCCAGTTTCGTGTTCCCAACAGAGTATTGCGTCTCGGGTAGTTTTTGTTGTTATGTGGGTTGTCTCCCCCTGGTGTTGATTTTTTTTTTAATAGTGCATCTGTCACCTCTGCATCACTGCAGCATCCTCATCAGGCTTTTTCCACAGTGTCACAAAGTGTCAAAGCGCAATTATGCGTGATGGAGCATTTAGATCAGGATGTCTTGAGATTAATTTAATGAATCTTTCTGGCCAACTTCTCACTAAGCGAAGTGTCTATTGCCGTCTGTCGGCACAGTGTGAATTGGTCTTTAGACAAAATATTTATTTAAAAAATACCCCTGACATTTGAAGTTAATATTTCAATAATTTAAATACACACTCTCATGTTCATGGTTCCCTGATGTTGGTTCCCATGACATGCTAGTAAACAAATAAAATATCTAATCCTTTTTTAGTATGTTTTATTTTTATTCTTTTTATTTGCAAAGTTGTTATATAGGGCTGCACTTATATAGCGCTTATTGTGATAATATTAATAATAATAATACTAAAAATGAATACTAAATAATAAATTATATAAATATATGACAATTACAGTTGTCCTGTGAAATAAAAAAATTATATTTGATAATTATCTGTGCTGTTTACATGAGCACCAAGACGCATGCGTGTAGTGCTGAAGAAGAATCCAGCCATTAATGAGCCGGCGTTCTGATGTAGAAGACACGGAACAGAAGAGAAGAATTGGTTGAATATAGTTATTTTTGTTTGTTTGTTTATTGCGCACTAAAAGTTCTTGTCGATTCATAACATTAAGATTGAACCACTGTAGTCACATGGACTATTTTAAAGGGATAGTTCACCCTGAAATGAAAATAAAGCCATCTTTTACTCACCCTGCTGTTGTTCCAGTGCCCTATGTCTTTCTATCTTTTTTGGACCTCAAAAGCAGAAATTTAAAATAATTATAATAATGGCAGTGAATAGCAACCAGGCTAAAACATAAAACAAAAATAGTATGCCTCCTGAACACTTTCCATAAATGGCGTGCGTCTCACTGTACCATTACGTGATACTTTTGTATATTCACTGCCATTATAGGAAGGAGCTCGTGAAGGACTATTTAAAAAAAATTCTGCTTTTGAGGTATGAAAAAGATAGGACATAGGGCACTGGAACAACAGCAGGGTGAGTAAAAGATGGCTTTATTTTCATTTCAGGGTGAACTATCCCTTTAACAATATCTTTACTACCTTTCTGGGCCTTGAAAGGTAGTAAAGACAGTCTATCTATATATCTTAATTTATGGTTTATAGATGAACGAAGGTCTTATGAGTTTCGAACGACATGAGGGTGAGTAATTAATGACAGAATTAATTTTTAGGTGAACTATCCCTTTAAAAAGCCATAGATATCAGCGTCAGTACGTGCTGCCTTGAACACTTTCTCAGACAAGCGGATGCAATGAGACCTGTTTTCACAGGAGTCACTTTCAAATCCTAAATCTTTTATTTTGGCAGAATGCTGGTGAAACGCTGTAAACTCCTATCCACAAAATAATGGGAATGTGTAAATAAAGTGAACCTATTACACATTTTGTTCCAAAAATGCATGTTAAACTCTGCACATACAGAGATTGAATTCCTGAGAAGCAGCATTTATTGTGAACCAAGCCGCTCTGATGTTGAAAACACTGTAAACGGCATGCATATAACACAGTTCTGCTCTTCAATCTGGAACATGCAACAGGCTGTATACTTATTTAATGAAATGCAGCCTTTGATTTAAAAATCAGGCTAAGCTAAATTGCGGTTAAAGTTTTATTTTGAATAATTGTGCAGCCAACTATATTGATTTTTAATTTTATTTTCAGTTTAATTTATTCGCTTTTCATCCCCCTGCAGTTCCCTCGCGAGTCCCCAGGGGTCTGTGAAGCCCCATTTTGGAAAACTCTGCCTTATGCTGCGTTCACACCAAATGCGAATAGAGAGTCAAAATCGCATCTGCCACGTCTATTTGGACGCTTGAACATTTTGAATCCATTCGCGCGTCCACAGCGAATTGGACGTGCAAGGCGCCACTCTGCCTCTTTTAATTTTCATTAAAAAATATATATTAAGCATTAATAGCCACACAAATGTGGTCCAGGCAACTCCTACATTATCTTCACTGCATGTATATTTATATATCCTTAAAAAAATAAAGTTATGAAACTTCTCTTTGCCCTCAGTCAAAACGATTTGGCAGACAACAGATTATAGATTCATGACACCAAAGATCGGCCATTAGATCAACACAAGACGAACCACTACAGGACATCAGAGCCAGCGGCAGACGGCAGAAGGACTGGCCGAGGAAAGGCTGCTCTCGCCGGGGTTAATGAGCGCTGAGCGCCGCTGATCGCCTGGATCTCACAACTCCAAAAACGCAAGATTATAAAAAAATTTAAAAAAGGCGCTCTCTTTATAAATAAACCACAGATTTGAGCTTTAAACAACTACATTCTCACCTGAAAAAGTCTTAAAACTACATTTTGTGACACAATAGTAGTATTTTTAGATTATGCAGGGTTTCTCATCACGCCACTTTACCACGTGACAGCAGAAAGCAGGCTTCTGATTGGTTAACACGGTGTGAATTGATGCCAAAGTTCAAATTTTTCAACTCGGGCGTCAGACGCGAATTTGCTTCAAATTTTGTGAATGCACAAAAAGTCCACTCGCGCGTAACCTGCATATCGCGCAAGACGCTCAATTCGCATCCAATTTGCGTCATTCGCGTGAACGCGTCCATCGCGCCGCGCGAAACACGTCTCCCGTGCTGCAGGACCTCCAGACGCGCGTCAACGCGCCTTTCCATTGACTTAACATTGAAATCACCCGCCCCTGACGCTCTGTTCGCGTTTTGGTGTGAACGCAGCATTAGATTATTGTACAATAATCTCTCTCTCTCTCTCTCTCTCTCTCTTTCTCCTTCTCTCTCTCTCTCTCTCTCTCTCTCTCTCTCTCTCTCTCTCTCTCTCTCTCTCTCTCTCAGGTCCAGACTGCTCGCTAACAGTGCCCTCCACAGAGTCTTACTGGATCATGCCCACAGTGAAGCCTTTTGGAGCATCGCTGGGAAGAGCATCCCATAAGACAGTGGTGCAGGAAAAGGTCATGTGGGTCGTTGGTGGCTACACGTTTAACTACAGCAACTTTCAGATGATTCTAAAGTAAGTGGTAATTCAGAGCGTTGTGTAGGCCTACAGCATAATCCACTTCATGTTAAATATGCACAAGGCTTATTTGCATGTATGCGCTTCCATACAAAGACAATAATCCCAAAATAAAACGGCAGTAATAATAATAATACTAATAATAAATCAACGTGAGCATGTGGTAGGCATAGAGGTTGATTAATCTGACAGTTTGAGGGTAGAAGCTGTGAGTCTGAATATTCTCAGAGGAAACTCTTTGTATAGGGAGCAATAGCGATGTTGTGGATGGGACATTTCAGTAAAAACTCTTCATGGAGAAAGTCTTACTGGAATATTGGGTAATTTGTGTAATTATGAAGCCATCTTAAGCCCTATTAGCACGGGATTAGTATTATCTGGGGACCTCATGTGATTTAGAAATTACCCCCTCCCACATCTGAATTTCGCATGGCGCATTCACACGGGATAAGTAAAGCCTGTTATTTTGCTCATATTTACTGACTTATCTCCCAGATATGATGTCAAGACTTGTTGTTTTTTCGTTTTATATAGCCTATAGCTGTATGATATATCATAAACAACAGTTCGCTACCGCGTGCTGCTTGTTGCGAGTCGGTGTTACACCACTTCATCACTTTCCCACCATCGTTTTGATTTTTTTTATAGTAATAAAAATTATTTAGTTCAGTTAGAGAACAGTCAAAAACAATTAAAAACTGAACTGAGCACAGACCAGCAGCAGGAATAAGATTTATCACAAGAGTGAGGAGCTGACAATACGACGGAAGATTTGGTTTCAAAGCTAAATATAAAAGTGCCCATTTAAGCGAGCTTGTCATTGTACTGGTCTGTTTTTGTGTTTTTAATGAAGAATAATATTGAACACACCTCTCAAGCAATTTGCTCCCAAATTGGCTCTATTTGTAAAGTGAAAGTATAATGTGCACAGCCGCACAAGCATTTATAACGGTGCACATATATGCAATATGGATAAAATTGCGCACAGGAAACAAAAACGATATACGACCCTCCGAATCCTGGCCAAATCACAGAGATGCCGATTCGCACGGGACTAATATAATCACAGGACCTCTGTGTTCGGCGAAATTTGGTTGGTCATTTGCGGGGGAATTTTTACTTTACAAATTAAAAGACATGACCGATTCGCAAGGGATTAAGATCACAGACAACCTCCGCAATTATTACAAATGACTAGAAGTCACCAGGTAATGCTAAACCCATGCGAATAGGGCTTTAGTCTGGACACTGGACAACTTCCACTTTAGTGATGAACTTGCGTTAGGATGTTAACACTTTTTTTCTTTACAGTTATAATCTGGAAAGTGGCATCTGGAACACTGTACCCATCAGTAGCGGACCCCTGCCGAGATACGGACACTCCTTGGCACTATATCGGGTAACATGCGTGTTTAAATGTTATAAAGAATTTGGTAACAATATTTTGTCTTTAAGCTAAATGGCTGTATTCTGTCAGGGTGAGTGAACAAGGCTATTCTATCTTTTGGTCTGTGTTTACAATGTGGTACAGATCTGCTTCAATTATCCAATCAAGAGCATCCTGCAACAACACTTATTCTTCTCTGCAATAATTAGAATAAAAATAACCTTCTCCACAAATTATGGCTGTAATCACATGTAGACATGTTTCAGCTGACCTGGAGTCTGGAGTTCTAATTATTTATTATGGATAATAATTCATATAATTAATTCAAGATTCAATAATTAAATTCAACCATAAAAATACTACTTATTTGATATATATTTTTTATTTTAAATACACTTTTTTAAATACATCCTCAATACAAAAAAGTAAGTTTTTACTTTTCATTAAACTGTTCAAAAATTCCAGTAAAGATATTTGATATAACAAGAGATTTCTATTTCAATAAATTCTGTTCTTTTGAACTGAAAAAAATTTGACATTGTTTCCGCAAAAATATTAAGCAGCACAACTGTTTTCACCATTGATACAAATAAGAAATGTAACATTTGCCCTAAATTAGCATATTAGAATTATTACTGAAGGATCATAAATTAAAATGACATTTTAAATTATATTAGAATAGAAAACAGTAACTTTAAGAGAGTTCTATCAAAAACATAAAAAAAAAACAAATACACTTTGAATGTTAGTGTAAATGCTCTTCCTAAGTCTCTGACCACCAGTATAAAGAATTATATACAGAACAGAATTAAACATAATTTAACATATTGATCACATGCATTAACTTTAATTTTGGCAGCCCTGGCAAAGAAATGTATTTCAACTTTAGAATATTTACCAGTAGATTCAAACTTCCTTGTAACTTGTTATTAAATCTTTTTCTTTCAGGACGACATCTACATGTTTGGAGGCAATTTGGAGATGGGTGCCAGTAACGTAACAGATGAACTCTGGGTGTTTAACATTCCTGCCATGACGTGGTCACAGAAGTTCCCCAGTGTGCCAGCCCATGGGCAGGTCTACGCTGTGGAAGGCCACTCCGCCCATGTAGTCGAGCTGGACAACGGTGATGTGGTGATGGTGGTCATCTTCGGCTACTCCTCCATCTACAGCTACATCAGCAATGTTCAGGAGTACAACATCAGTGAGTGACTGAGTAGTGTATTTGATTAGGACTGAAAGGTTCTGCAAGAATCCTAAAATGATGGGTTGTACACTTGTACTGTTATTATAGTGTTAAGTAATATTGTGAAATAGCTTTTATTTTTTATTTACTGTTTCCATTTTCATTTTAGTTTAATTTGTCATTTTTATTAGCCTTTTTTTGTTGCTTTAATTAATTTCAGTGGGTTGCAATGGCCTATTAAATTAATTTTCAAAACTGTTTTTAATCATTTTAGTTTTAGTTAATAACAACACTGGTTGTACAATTTGTTGTTATTTAAAGACAATATACTTTTTTAAGAGAAACTGTAACAAGTAGGTCTGCAGGGGTTGAAACAGATTAGATTTTTATTTTATTTTACATCAGTGGTCCAATAGATGGAGCTGTGGTTCTTTGCAAAGAGCAATGAACAAATAATGTATCCAGAGACTGTGTCTCTCAGGCCGAAGATTTTTAATAATCTGTACCTTTTTTAATCCTGTTAAACCCTTGGATCAGGGTATAATCTTTATGTTCTCAAGTGATCATACAAGTGTTGTGAGCTCATACCACAAACCATATTCTATTGGGATGAGGTAACACGGTTATTCCACTTATTGTACCAAAACACGCTTAATGAGTTTGTTTACCCAAAAAGGAAAATTCTCTAATCATTTACTCAAATCATTTACTCATTCTCATGTCGTTCCAAACCCGCAAGACTTTCTTTCATCTTCGGAACACAAAGGAAGATATTTTTAATGAAATCTGAGCTATTTCTGTCCACCCATTAACAGCTCCGCAACTACCACTTTGACGCTTCAAAAAATTCATAAAGAGATCGTAAAACGAATCCATATGAATTGAGCGGTTTTGTCCAAATTTTCTGAAGAGACACGATCACTTTATATGCTGAACAGATTACATTTAGACTTTTATTCACATATAAGCATCCATCAGCGCTCACAGCAGTTGTGGTAAACGGAGGCTCAAGCATGTTCGCTTGAGGTGCGAGAACCAATGAGGTTCATTCTCCCGTTCTCACACGTCAAGCATGTTCGGTTTAGCTTCTGTTTATGTTCGCTGATTAATGTCAAATTTCCGTAGACTGGTTATGGAGAGGCAAAATGTTTTTTATGTTTAAAGAAAATCTGTAACTTAAAGGTGCACTTTTTAATGTTAAAGTAAGTTATTTTGTTTCTGTGCACAGGGACAAACACCTGGTTGGTGCCAGAGACTAGAGGAGCGGTCGCTCAGGGTGGGTATGGCCACAGCAGTGTGTACGAAAGCGGTAGCAAAAGCGTGTACGTTCATGGAGGCTACAAATCTCTTCCGGCAAACAAATACGGCCTAGTGGATGAGCTTTACCGCTATGAGGTCCAGACCCGCACATGGTAAGAGTGCACGGACATATTCAAGAAAAAAAAGGGTTAATTGTTGAGGAACAGGCTATAGTTCAGTTAATTTAGGTGCATTAGTTTGACGATATTTGTTGTGTGTTGCAGGACGATTCTTCGGGAAAGTGGTTACCCGCGTTACTTGCATTCGTCTGTGCTGCTGGGAGGAACTCTACTCATCTTTGGAGGAAATACCCATAATGACACGTCTCTTAGCAATGGAGCCAAGTGCTTCTCTGCTGACTTTCTCGCCTATGACATTGGTTTGTGCTGGTATTTTGCAACACCTTTGACATATATTACTGTTGAAAAGTTTGAGGTTGGTAAGATTTTTAATGTTTTTAAAGGAAATTTCTTATGCTCACTAGTCACAAAGGCTGCGTTTATGTGACCAAAAATACAATAAAAACGAATGTATTACACTATTGAACTTAATTTTTTTTTATATTTCAATTAGTTTAAAAATATAGTTTTAAAAATGGATTTTGTAAGAATTTTCAGTAGGCAATATTACAGTCTATAGGTATCATTATTATCAATGTTGAAAACAGTTGTGCTACTTAATATTTTTGTGGATTTTTTTTTCAAAAGAAAGTTCAAAAGAAAAGCCTTTTATTTGAAAAATATATATTTTTTTGTAATGAGTACTATCACTTTTTATCAAATTAATGTATCCTTGCTGAAGTATTAATGTCTTTAAAAAAAAAAAAAAAAAAAAAACGTATTGACCCCAAACGGTTTGTACAATTGTCAGCATTCCCACATGGAAAAGCAAAGAAATTGTATTGTCCAGGAAAAGTCATGGAAATTAATCTCGAAGTCCATGGAAAATCCATTTTAGTTGTAGTTCTTTGTTCTAAAATTTTAATATATTGCATAGTGATTTCAGATTTATGAGCAAATCATTCTTAAACTGGTTCTACTTAAAGCAGCACTAGGTAACTTTTCAACCTTCATAATATATTTTCAAAACTCTTGTGATGATACATCGACTTACAATAGGTTGAATGACACGTCTGCCATAGCCTGACGGGGTCTGTATCGTTTTTAATCGTACTTTTAAACTTCGGGTTTCGGGTAGTAACCCGAGAACAAAAAGAACTACAAAATTAGACTGCTTTACGGCATATACGTCACTTCCACCACCACCCCCACTTCCTTAAATTCGGACGTGCGTGAAAAAATCGCTCGCAAATCATTTGTTTGCCGAATGTTATAGTCATGGCCGAAGCAGCACAGAAAAATAAGAAAGCAAAGGTTTTGTCTGAGGAAAGCAAAAAGAGAAAACGAGAAAGTGATCGGATTAAAGGCAGGACGAGGATTAACATTGGGCCAGCGTTTGCTCGTTGGTGTGAGCTGAAGGAGGAGGGGCTACATTCTTGCAAGTAAATACGTAATACATACAAAATCATATTTTAGGATACCTAACATGTCTGTGATATTGGTTTATTTGTCTTTCCTCAAGCTTTAATGCAAATCGATTTTTCGAATTTGCAGATTCATCTATGGTAGCTTGATATTATAATATTGACGATATATGGTGATTACCTACCACTCAAACATTCAATTGAAGTATCATATAGATTCTGTAAAACGGGAACCAATAGACTAGGCTACTATAATGACGCTGGCTTGTAAACGTGAGCATCGCGATCATTTGGCGTTTGAAAAAAATAAAACCCATGAAATTGTATTCATATGATATGCTGAAACATATGCCACTGTACCTGAGATGAAGACATTTCACACGCGACGCAAGCAGAACACCTGCATGTGAACTCCTGCAGAGTTCAGGGCTATCATAGTTGTCATGTCAACAAATGCACGTGCGATGCATCCCCTGATGTAGAATGACCGTTTATGACAGTAGTAGAGGACAATACTGTTTCACAACTGTAGGGGGAGCCCGAGAGCAAAAGTTACCTAGTGCGGCTTTAAAGGGATAGTTCGCCCAAAAATGAAAATTATGTCATAATTTACTCACCCTCAAGTAGTTCCAAAACTGTATACATTTCTTTGTTCTGCTGAACACAAAAGAAGATATTTTGAAAATTTTTTGTAACGAAGCAGAGAGAGCACCTATTGACTACCATAGTTGGGAAAAAAATACTATGGTAGTCAATGGTTGCTCTCTATACTTGGTTACAAACATTCTTCTAAATATCATCTTTTGTGTTGAGCAGAACAAAGAAACTCATACAGGTTTGGAACAACTTGAGGATGAGTAAATGATGACAGAATTTTCATTTTTGGGTGAACTATCCCTTTAGTGAAATTGTTGAACCGATTCACACCACAGCAGTCTGAAGTCTGAAACAAAAACAAAAATTTAAGCCTTACCCTAATCACAAATTAATTGAAATTATTTGGTCAAAAGTATTTTTTTTTCCATGTGCCTTTTTTCTTACAGCGTGTGACGAGTGGAGGGTCCTTCCCAAACCAAACTTGCACAGAGATGTAAATCGCTTTGGACATACAGCAGTAACCAGTAATGGGTGAGGGACCCCCCCCCTCCCCCCCCACACACACACACACAGACACAACCTCTCACAAATTGTTCTTGTCTACTCAACTGTCTTTTATCTTCCTCTCTTTCTAGATCCATGTATGTGTTTGGGGGTTTCTCTAGCGTCCTTCTGAATGACGTACTGATCTACAGGCCACCCAGCTGTGAGGCCTTCCTGGGGCAGGAGCGCTGTGAGGCCGCAGGCCCTGGCGTGCGCTGCGTTTGGAAAGTGGGCCGTTGCGTGTCCTGGGAGCTCAGCTTCACTAACAGTGCTACACCTGCTCCATTCTGCCCTGCCAAAGCTGGTAGGTATCTGGAAGAGGCTTAGAGGCTGCCACCCTCAGCTAAAACATTTTCTACGGTGCCCAAGCCAAGAAATCATTCTTGTGTGTATTGATCTAAGCCCTTGGGTTTGTCTGCTACATTGTGCGCTGGCTGTGTTAATGAGAGAGTAATGGAGGGGGCACAAGCTGCCTGAAGCAGACACAGAGGACAGTTTCCCACAGCCCTCCTCTGCTCTGCAGGACTGCCAGTCTGTTTGATCTTTTGCCACATTTCAGAACACAACCAATCACACAAAACCAGCCAGAATGTAGTCTTTGAGAGTGAGTGTGTGTGCACCTCCAGCCAATGCAATATTTGGCTTTGTTTTGTTTGATTTGAAATTCAAACCTTATGTCTTGAGAGGTGCATGCTGGGATAATCCCTGGCAGCGCTTGTCTTGTTTATGTTGCGTGTGTCTCTGTGTTTTCACCGCTGTTTGCCGCTGCTGAATCTCAAGTGCCACGGGAAAAAATACGGACCTGCAGTCTAAATTAATTTGTTTGCGATAAAGACTATGTACTATGAAATAATGCCAGGACGCTGGAAGCACTCAAACACAAGCATACAACATGACTATTGATGTCAGGTTTGATAACAAGACTTGATATATCAGTCAAATAACTTTTTCAGTTATTTTTGTTATAAATGATTGGTTAAAGATTACATTTAAAAAATATATTTTTATTTATAAATTAATTATTAAAAACATTTAGAAAATGGAGAGGGGTGTTGTGGATATGAACTATTTGTAGTAATCACTGGAAATCGTTTTTTTTTTTTTTTTGCTGTTGGAGAGAGAATGTTGTGAAAGAAATTAATTCATCATTATAAATCATTTTATTCAACAAGGACACATTGAAGGCCCGGGTATACATTTTCCGTGTTCCGCTCCGTCTCACGAACAGCTGAGCTTGTGAGCCCTTCAAATTATACTACTTTGGCCATGAGCGTGGAAAGACGCGTTCGTTCGGCATGTGCTCATCTCATGGACTTTGTTTTGGCCGAGGTATACTTTAGGCTTGATCAAAAGTGACAGTAAAGGCTTTTACATTGTTACATACCATTTCTGTTTCAACTAAATGTTCTTTTGAACTTTATATTCTTCAAAGAATCCCGGAATTTTTTTAAAATAATTTTTAACTAAAACTTGTGTAACAATGATCCTTTCAGTAAGTGTTATTTGAATAACTGCTCTGATGGATTTATTTCTGATGGCGGATTCAGACTGATAGATTTGCTGTATTCAGTAGCTGTGCAGGAAATGTTGCTTTGGTGTGTATGAGATCGAGCTTTTTAAGGCTAAGGAATGGGAAACAAATGTTTCTGTTTTGAAGTAAGGACATGAGACACTCTTAATTATTGAATAAAGGATTGTCAAAGGAGAGAGATGTAGAACAGAGGCTTCTTTGATTCTTTCCATAAGTCCCACTGTTTGAAGTCATGCGATTGGAAGTAAATGGGGAATGGAAGGTGTTTGAAGTGCTAAATTTCTCTTCTGCTTAATGGTCTGATATGAGAGTTGGCTTCGGAAAAGCTTAGATGTCTCTCTAGATTAATGTATGCCTTATAACTGTTGGATATTAATACTTAAGACTGTCATTTTTTTGGACTAAATTCTTCTGCTCTTCATCTCACCCTTTTTTACTTTTGTTTTTTCGATCTGTCTCTGCTCCAGCCACAGTGGATGAGAGATGTTACCGCTTCTCAGACTGCACCAGCTGTACCGCCAACACTAATGGATGTCAGTGGTGTGACAGCAAGAAATGCATCTCAGCTCTCAGTAACTGCACTGCTGTAAGTTAGCCTGCAGAGGGCATCAATGCTACACTCCATAACTCTATGTATGTAGTCCTGTGTTTGTTGATATCTCTTTTGACTTTCTTTTTACTAGACTGTCAAGAATTTCACCAAATGTCCTATCAGGAATGAGCAGATTTGCAGTAAGATGGCCAACTGCAAGAGCTGCTCCCTCAACCTCAGCTGCCAATGGGATTCTCAGCAGCAGGAATGCCACACCCTTCCTGGTAAGAGAGGCAGAGGATAGTGGGAGACATTTTTTTAATTTATTTTGTGAACAAAGACTGGTGATCACTGGGCTTGTCAAGCATTTTTCACACATGATTCATAATTGATTCCAATGGAGTTTTCCATTAACATTCTGCCAAGTTAAAGGGTTAGTTCACCCAAAAATGAAAATTAGCCCATGATTTACTCACCCTCAAGTCATCCTAGGTGTAAATGAGTTATAATTCTTTCAGAGTTATATTAAAAATGTCCTGGCTCTTCCAAGCTTTATAATGGCAGTGAAATTGCTGCTTAGTTTTTGAAGTCCATAAAAGTGCATCTATCTATCATATAACTGCTCCACACGGCTCCAGGGGGTTAATAAAGGCCTTCTGAAGCGAAGCGATGTGTTTGTGTAAGAAAAATATCCATATTTAAAACTTTATAAAGTAAATTATCTATCCACCAGATCGCCCTCTGTATTCAACTTACGGAAAAAGTGAAGTGTCTCACATTTCAAAATGCTTATGCTACATCTGACGACATTGCACACCAGTTAGGGTTTTTTATTTTGGTTCTGGCGGAAGCTAGATATTTTACTTTATAAGTTTTTAAATATGGATTAAGCAGTTATATGATGGATATATGCACTTTTACGGACTTCAAAAACAAGCAAAAATTCACTGCCATTATAAATCTTTGGAGAGCCAGGACATTTTTAATATAACTCTGATTTTATTCGTCTGAAAGAAGAATGTCATATACACCTAGGATGACTTGAGGGTGACTAAATCATGGGCTAATTTTCATTTTTTGGGTGAACTATCCCTTTAAGGACCTGATGAGCATAAAAATATGTAGCATATTGGGTAAAATAGACAATTTGAGTTTAAATACACTCATCTGCCATCTTGGATTAATTTTATTCAGTGTGCATTATGAACTTAAATATTGGCTAAAAGGAGCTACAGTCAAACCAAAAATGATTCAGACACCAGATATAATTTTTTACTAGTGGTAGTGGGTGCAGGACACTATAGTTCAGTTATGTCAGTGAGGATAGCAAAATAAAGTAAACTGTGACCTATTATACCCACAAAATTATTCATCCAGTGGACGACCTACCAGTAAAATGTATAAATATTTAGGACAAAATTATTCAGACACTTTGACCTGACCATGTTTTGACCAAGTGTTTTTTCTTTAATTGCTAATGCAACCTTTTACACACACAAACTGAACAAAATGAAGCATTGCTTGGTAATTGGTTGACCTAAATTGATATTATCTAATTGTGTACTTAAATGTAACAGCTGACTGCTGATTGGTTGATTGTAATGCATTACATAGCTTTCTATCAAAGTTATCTGACATTATCAAGATGAATTTGTTCTGACAGTTTAACTTTGAGTTCTTGTCATATTTTATTACCATTTTCTAAACTATAGCGAATAAACTGTGATAATGTCAGAATATGTTGAAGGTGTCTGAATAGATTTTGGTTTGACTCTATATTTTCTTTTGGAACAGCCTTTGTGTCAGGAGTGCACCTTTAAAAGGTTGTCTAGATCAGTGTTTCCCAACCACGTTCCTGGAGGACCCCCAACAGTGCACATTTTGGATGTGTCCTTTGTCTGACACACCCACATCAGGTCTTGGAGTAGCTACTAATGAGCTGATGACCTGAATCAGGTGTGTTTGATTGAGGAGACATGCAAAATGTGCACTGTTGGGGGTCCTCCAGGAACGTGGTTGGGAACCACTGGTCTAGATCACTAGTTTTTTGGGACAAAGCCTGTTTTCGGCAGATTTAAAGACACCCCTTGCCTTCCCTCTGCTATCTTTTTGTTTTGTAATTTCATTTGAATTGTACTTGAATTTGTGTATGTGGTGCTCTTTGTAAATTCTGACCTGGGGGGTATTCCACAAAGCAAGGTTAACTTACCGTCACATATACCTTGAACTCTCGGTTGATTAACCCAAACCTTGCTTACTTGAGGTATGCCGGTTCCAAAAACGCACCCATGAGTAAGTTCAGACAACTCAGTGTATGTTCCCGGTTAACACACAAGACATTCTCAACTGAGCAACGAATCGATGATTCACCATGGAAACAGACGCTAAGAAAGAGCGTGCCATTCTACTTCCTCCTTCTTCTTTTTTTGTTTAATGGCAATTTACATAACCTATTTAGTGCACATCGCCACCTATTTGGTGGTTGTACAATAATTTTTTCAATCTTTTCGTTTAATATGTAATCTTTATTCACTGAGAATAAGGATTATATAGTTTGCTAATGCAGATCCATGTGTGAGATGACAATAAAATAAATAATAAATATATTTGTATTGAACTAACATTTAAACATTAACTTGTTATAATAGGGCTTTAGAATTAATATATAATATTGTATGTTATATAACTGTAACTATATAACAAATGTAGTTATATTAATATAAGTATATTCATTATATATGAATAGTTATCTCCGTTTTTGGAACTGAAAGTTCTTTACCCTTAAACATACCCAGGTATGTAACATAACCTGTTTCTGGAATACCCCCCTGAAGAAACTTGACAATCAAGGTACCTTTAGTCTTCCTTGAATTGTAAATTTGCTGAATGATTCAGTCTGATTGTGCTTGGCATTTACCACAGTGGAAATAATTTCTTTAATCGGCCACTTTGCTTGAATTGGCTATCGGCCCTTTTAGAGCTTCACTTGGTTGTTCTAAAGAGTAGCTTTCATTATGTTAAGAGCTCTCCTGCTATCTCCGAAGAACAGAGATCAAACGAGAAATGAAAAAATACTAGGCTTGAGTTAAAAGCTCCTAATTCCTCGCCATCTCATGACCTCTCTGTAGCCCAGCTGTGTGGAGATGGCTGGAGCAATGTTGGGGAGGCCTGTCTGCAGATCAACTCCAGCAGGGAGAGCTTTGACAATGCTCAGCACTACTGCAAGAACCTGGAGGGAAACATCGCCTCCCTTACCACAGCCAAGCAGGTGGACTTTGTGCTGGAAGAACTGCAGAAGTACCAGTTGAAGGGAAAGGTTTGTCTGCTCATACTGCGTGTACACTACCAGTCAGAAGTTTGGACACACATTCTCATTCCTTATCAATATTTTTGACATTCTAGAATGATAGTAAAGTCATCAAAGTGACCAAAAAAAAATGTCAAGGAAATCAATGCTATCTTATATTTAGCCTCTTCAAAGGAGCCATCCTTGGCCTAGATTACAGCTCTTCGCACTTTGGTCATCATTCAATCTTTTCTTTCACTATGCGATCCAACTCACTCATTTGTTGTATTAAAATGTTAGTTTTATAAAGAAAATCATATTAAAGCCCTACTCGGATGGTAATTGTTTCTCATGTGGACGTCTGTAAAAATACATTTGCATTGCGCCTCACTGATACAACATTCGGATGAAGATTTATTTATTTTTCTAGCTGACTATCGAGTTTATGGTCACTGGATATGGTTTTTCTGAGGGAAATGTGACGTTATATGACATTGTTTACAAGCTGTTTTACTGACGTCTTTCTGCGGTTGAAACACTGATTGAGTGATTACATGTGACATGATACGGATTTCGGTAAGTTGTACTCAGATGTTGATTCATGTTTATTTCGCGCTGGAACTGGTATTAAAGCGGAGGAGTTCACATGGGCTCCATGCTGCCGCTTCACTTGAACTGACTCTGATGGTGTGTGCACACCAAACGTGAATTTAATTATTTGCATGTGTAGATTGCATACAAAGTCAATGCAAATTCGTGAATAGACGCAAATTCACAACGGGCGACGCGCTTGCCGCAAACGTGTGATATTCGCTGCGAACATGTGATATTCGCCTCAATCGTGTCTTCTGCGCAAGTTGAAAAATTTCTACTTGAGGTACTTCTGCGATCTGTCACACCACATGAAACACCGCCAAAGCGTTATTTATTTTTGAATTTCGTAATTAAATGGATGTAATTTGAAATCTGAGACATTGTTTCATATCAAAAGTAACAGAGTACAAAGATTATAGCGATTTATTGGATGGGAGTCACGTTACAATGTTCTGTTCATTCATTAAATGAAAACAGGATGACTAATCGATTCTTGAGATTTAGGAAGCGATATCGGTTCGTAAAAAGGAGAATCATTTAAAATCGAGAAGTCTATATATATATTATATATATATATATATATATGTATATATATGTATATGTATATGTATATGTGTATATATATGTATATGTATATGTATATGTATATATATATGTATATGTATATGTGTATATATATATATATATATATATATATATATATATATATATATATATACATATACATATACATATACATATACGTGTGTACGTGTGTACGTGTGTACGTGTGTACGTGTGTACGTGTGTACGTGTGTACGTGTGTACGTGTGTACATGTGTACATGTGTACATGTGTACATGTGTACATGTGTACATGTGTACATGTGTACATATATATATATACATATACATATACATACATACATACATACATACATACATACATACATACATACATACATACATACATACATACATACATACATACATACATACATACATACATACATACATACATACATATATATATATACGTACATGTATATAATTTTTTTTTTTTACCCAAATCTGTTCAAAAATATAAAAATAGACACTATAGTTGAAATGTTTTTCTGTCTTTTTCTGATTCATGTCATTTTGAAAATGTGGAATTTTGCATAAATAAGTTAATGCAGCCTCTTATTTACACAAGGTAAATAAAGTTGCTTGGTTTATAGTTTTTATGTATATAATATTTTAAAATTGTATTGCATATCTCTTGCTGCCACAATAATGGTCTATTTCAAATCTTTACCTGCTTTTCTTCTCTTTCTCCTTTTTGTTCCTAACAGCTTCCACTCGCTGAGGTGGAGCGGTGATGAAATATTGTTCTTGTAAATACTTTCCAGCATTTCAATAATAAAAGTGTACATCTTTAAAATGCATGCAAATTACAGCGAAGCGCAACAGTTATCGTACGGTGCCCTGCAGTGGTCAAAAAGGGGTTTTGTGTGAATTTTGAATTGATCTTTTCTTGTAAACTTAAAAGTTGTGGATTCGGACGGCAGTTAAATTACCACATGTCCTTGGTGTTTGTCAAAAAAACTGTAGGTAATTCGACCATGAATTTTTACGCGGGTGGTGGGAGAAAAACACTGACGTTGTGGATTTGTAGGGCAATAAAATCACAGACTAGCCTCTGTAAATGTTGAAAATACTTTACAATGCCATGAGGAAAAATGACCGTCCGAATAGGGAGACACAATCCTAGTTTTAAACTTTTATGCATAAGTCTTTAGATCAAAATTTTTTTTAAGATCATGAAAGGTTGGTCATGGGTGTCCAAAATTTTGACTGGCTGTTTTCCACTATACTGTTCAAAAGTTTGGGTCAGCTTTAAAAAAAAGTTTCTGTAGCAAGCAGGATTGGGCCGTATGTATAAGCTGATAAGAAAGGCATCTTAAGCAATTCGAATAATATTTCACAATATTGCTGTTTTACTGTATTTCTGATTAAATAAATGCAGCCTTGGTGAGTTTGAGACTGTGGCAAGCAGGACGAGGCTGAGAGCTGTGGGAACAGAGCGAGGTCTTGAGTTTCTCACGAAGGAGCTCTGGGAAGATGAAAGGAAGAGCGACAACAGTGAAGGACGAGAGAGGACCATGTTTGCGCTGCAGTCGTCTGTGAGGGGCTGCTGCTTTACTTTCGTTTTTTGTTTGCACAAACGTAAACAAAACACAATGTAAATAGTCCAGGCCTGGTCCTCTCTCATCCTTCACTGTCATTGCTCCTCCTTTTCCGGAGCTCATCCATGAGAAAACTTGGCACTCGTGCCTCCGGCCTGACTCCGTTCCCACAGCTCTCAGGCAGTCAGTAGGCATGTTACCAGCCATTGTTTTAATTTTCGCACCAAATTCAAAATACATTTTCATGGACGTACTGGATATTATTCAGCGCTGTGATAAACATGGCAATGTCGGGTTTCTGATGAACATGGCAACTGATCGGTGATCGGCCGATCAGTCTCACGTGTCTCCGATTTTGAGCCGATCCGTCTACATGCGGCTGTGATCAGCCGAACGCATAAACCGTCACTTCATGAGAATTTACCGTTTCATTTAAGAGAACTGTCAAATCATGAACACAGACACTCAAGGGCAACGGCAACCCGTCAAAATAAAAGTTCAGTTTAAAAAATTTTTATTGACAGAATATATTAGGCTACTGTTGTAGCCTACTGTAGATTTAGCGCCGGCTCTATGTAATAATAATACTTCTCTACTACTAATAATCATTATGCTTAAATGGTTGATTATTTTTCACTTGATCTTTTTTTTTTATAAACAATGTTTACTTTTAAACAGCATACAGCCTTCAAATGTTTATGTATTATTTACTTATAATGATTATCATCATAAATAATAAACTTAATAGATTTAATAATTTTTTTTAAATGGTTAAAAAAAAAAAACCAATATATATATAATATACCGAGTAGAGTACCATAACATTTTTATGGTATTGGTACCGACTACTGGAATTTTGGTACCGTGACATCCCTAGCTGGCAATATTTATTACCCAAATTACTGAACTATTATTTGGAGGAGTATTGTACACTTCAGGTTTGTTCATTCATAGGATCTTTTGTACTTTAGTAAAAAAGAGAAAAAGGTCAATTTATAATGTTTTGTTTCATAAAGCAACTGATTTTCAGTTATTTGTTATTTCTACTTCTTTCCAGGCACAGAACACTTATTTTTTTAGAGTTGTTTAAGTGAGAGAAGATCCTGTTGTAATGTTTCCAAATTATTTGAGAAAAAAAAAAATTTAGCTTTGAAGAAAAAGTGGATTTTTGTTTGTATATGCTGTCAATTATAGTTCTTAGAAATAAAATCGGAATCGACAAAAATCGGTATTGGCCGATCTCTTTAACAAAAAATCGGAAATCGGCATCGGCCAAGAAAATTGCAATCGGTGCATCTCTAGCAGAAACAGCGAGTTGTGTTGACAGAGTTTAGCGATTTGGTGAAGAGAACTTCAGAATAATGTCACAGAGTTCATTCATGAATTTGTGTGAACACGGCATCCATGTACGTCCATGCACAGGCGCACTTTGGTCAGAATGGTAATAATGCGATTAAGGTGTTTACATTCCTGTTTATTGCGATTTAAAATCGGCGTACGCCACATAGTTTAATGTGATTTATGGTAACTACGATTATGAGCTTAATCGCATTAGTTTGATTGAATATTGCGCTCAAAGTTTAAATCACAATATTGCCAAAATCCCATTATAATCACATTATGAGGGTTCATGTAAACACTCTGATTGTTGAAAACAATTGTGCTGTTGAATATTTCTGTGGAAACCTTTTTTTTTTCATAGTCCATCAAAGAATAGAAAGTAGGGATGCACAGATATTCAAATTTTGTCCGTTACCGATAATACTTAATTTTTTTAAAAAAAAGCTGATAAGCAATATCTTGACTGATATAGTGGCCAATATATTGTGCATCCCTATTAGAAAGTTAAGAACAGCATTTATTTGAAATGGAATTTTTATTTATTTATTTAAAACGTCTTTACTGTCTTTTCTTTTGATCAATTTAATGCATCATTGCTTAATGTATTAATTAAAAACAACAACAAATAAAAACGTACTGACCCCAAACTTTTGAATGGCAGTGTATACCCGTATTCTATTTACATAATTATTTATGATTGATGCATCCTCTGTTCAAAATTAGTTTTGTTCATTTTGTTAACTCTTTCTGTGACTCATTGCATTTGTCCTGCAGAAACTGTCCCCGTGGGTGGGCCTGAGGAAGATCAACGTGTCATACTGGGGCTGGGAGGACATGTCTCCATTCGCTAACACCTCTCTGCAGTGGCTGCCTGGTGAGCCCAATGACTCAGGCTTCTGTGCTTACCTAGAGAGAGCTCAGGTGTCTGGCCTCAGGGCCAATCCATGCACCGCTAACACAGACGGCCTCATTTGTGAGAAACCAGTCGGTGAGTGCCTATTCTCTTATTCCCTTTATTTTCAGTGAAGGCTTGGAAATGTGCCCATATACATAAGCATTCCCTGTTCGGTAACCTCATACATATTTCCTTTTCTGCAGTGAGCCCGAACCAGAACGCCCGCCCTTGTAAGATGCCCTGCTCACTGCGCACCACCTGTGAGAACTGCACCAGCCAGGCCATGGAGTGCATGTGGTGTGGAAGCACCAAACGCTGTGTGGACTCCAATGCCTACGTCATCTCTTTTCCCTACGGCCAGTGTCTGGAGTGGCTGACAGGAGACTGCGTGTGTGAGTTTCCTTATTTACATATAATGGCCATCACTTCTAGTAGCCCCAGAAACAATCTATGGTATTTTTGTTTTTTTTTTCAGTTTTCAGCACTGATTTTCAGGGTGAAAAGGAACTGAATGCAAAATGTGTTAAGTTCTAGTAATAATAGTACTGCACTATTATTGGTAGCACTCTGTAAATATTAGCCAAAATATATACACAATGAACCTACAAGTAGTAGTGAAAGAAATTAATATTTAATGTTATCAAGAATGTATTCAATTGATTAAAAGTTACATTTATATAATGTTACAAAAGATTTCAATTTCAAATAAATGCTGTTCTTTCAAACTTTCTATTCCAAGAAAAAAACTAAACAGTTTTCACAAAATATTAAAGGTGCACTATGTAACTTTTCCGTCTGCTAGAGGTCGCCTATTCAAAACAAAGGAGTAGCTTGATGAGACCAAGTTTGAGCGTAGAATCTTGGGACATGTGGTCTTCACCTCACAGCTGGTGGAAAAGAATCGAGATAGGACTCGGGCAGAAATCATGTCCATGGGTGCGATAATTAACGTTACTGTAGTCTGAAGCAGAGCAGGACTGAGTGTTGTGGAGCTGAGCAAGGCCGCTGGAGCGATTGTTAATAAGATGAACGCAACACATGCCTCGCAAGCAGCTGGACTTTTATTATGCCACAGTCGCCAACGCCAGTTCCGCTTTTCCGGTCATGAGTATGAGGTAACGCAGCTCTGTTTATCGTATTAGATACATTTGAGTGTGTTGAAAATTATGTTATGACATTACTCTGTGCGTTCGCTCGGCGGCTGCTATGACACATGTTGCATTTCTGCAGATTAAAACCGAGGGTAACACAGATATGATGCAATCGACAGGCGACTCCCTTACATGTCCCGGTTCCTTGGTTAAAATAGCAATTTTCTCACGATTTACAAATAGTTGGAGACATTTGGGATATTGTAAGTACTCAACTGAACAAAATCTATAACACTGGGCTAGTGGTTTTTGGAAATGTTACTGCAAAAATTTTACATATTGCAGCTTTAAGCAGCAGCGGCTGTTTTCAACATTGATGATAATAAGAAATGTGTTTTTTTTGAGCACCAAATTATTTCCAAAGGATCACATGACACAAGACTGGGGTAATGGCTTCTGAAAATTCAGCTTTGCTATCACAGGAATAAATTACATTTTAAAATGTATTACAATTAAAAACTATGATTCTATATAGTTACCATATATATTGCGAATAGACAACTTCTTTCAAAAACATAAAAATGCCTAGCTAGCCCCAAACTTTTGATGTTTTTTGTAGTGTATATTTTATAATAATTAATTGCTAATTGTTTAATAATTAAGTAAATTTTCTTTAAAGGGATATTTTGGACTTTGAACTTTGAATAAAACTGAATTACAGGAGCTGTTTTCTCATGAAGCCCGTACCATCGTTTCTTGGAAGGGTTTCAGTGTGAGTATACTCTTCTCTGTGATGAGAAAGTTGGTCTGTGGAGCCTTTCAGAGAAAGATACAAGCAATCAGTGCCTGTCGGCAGCCTGGATTGTGTGGGTTCTTCATCTCTATCAGATCTGTTGTTTCATCCCATTAGCTGAACTGCTTGGCCTCTGATCTGCCTGTAATGTGCAATTAGTGTTTCAATTTGTCTCATTCGTTCTTCCCTCTTGGCTGTTCAAGAATGGATTCTTATGGCACGTGTCGGCACGCTAAGTGATAGAAACTTTAAGAAAAATGACATTAGGTGGAATCATTCTGCAGGGAATATTAAAGGGTTAGTTCAGTCAAAAATTAAAATTCTATCATTACTTACTCACCCTTATGTCATTCAAAACCCTTAAGACTTTCGTTCATCTTCGGAACACAAATTAAGATATTTTTAGTGAAATCTGAGAGCTCTCTGTCCCTCCATTGACAGTCTACGCAACTACCACTTTCAAGGCCCAGAAAGGTAGTAAAGACATCATAAAAATAATCCATGTGACTCCAGTGGTTCAATCTCAATTTTATGAAGCAAGGCGAGTGCTTCGTTTGCTTCATTTGTGTTGTACAAATGTTTTACGGTTTTGGAACGACATGGGTGAGTAATTAATGACAGAATTTCCATTTTTGTGTGAACTAACCCTTTAAAAAAGAGGCCTTGATATCTCCCAAACATCTTAATGTGTAGGTAATATTTGCATTCAGTGCTATTGAAATGCAAACTTATTTGCTGTGCATTTATTTGGTACACAGCTGTGTACATCCTGTGTTATGCCAAGTTATGTTTGTCCTTTAGACTTGAGGCTTTAAGTGCTCATAATGTCTTATTTCACCCTGGCTATCCGATGGTGAGGTAAGTGTACAGGGGACACATGGACACTCTCCTGACTGTAGTGTGTTTTTATGACAGGCCTAGACTTACTGAAAGAACTTCCATTATGCTCAGTCTGATGGAAAATGAATTAAAAGCTCTCTCCGCCAGAAAGAGGTGGTACAAGTCTACAAATCTGTCTCTCTGAGGAAACCTTTTTGTCACCAAAATGTATCGCTCCGTCCAAGTGATGGTTACTTAACGTTTCAACTGCTCCACCATAAGCCCCGGCCTGTGTCAGTGCCATTTTAAAGATCTATTCCTGCTTCATGTTTTTCTTTTTTTTTCTCTTTGTTTTTCTTCTTTTTCTCTTCAGGGTACTTTGTCTCTGTCAAAGCATGCCTGGATGAGTTTGACTCACACTTGTGAAGTTGTACATTTTTGCGTAGCAGTGATTTGCACCGGGATGTGGGAAGCTTGTGTGTGTCGACCCCATATTGTAACAGTCTGATATATTCGCTCTGAAATCTGGCGGCTGCTGCCACTGCTCTGTTGGGCTGAAGGTCATTTGTTTATAGTCGGTTTGTACCATGTCCTTGTCACACTGCCGGAAATCATCTATTTGACTATTTGTCCCACATTTCTCTCTCTGCAGTTGCCAGGGACACTTCAAATGTAATGATTTGTGACAATTCGACTTCAAATTAATGTTTTCCAAAGATGGTTTCTATCACTTTAGGTAGTGTTGATTTTTCTAACACGTTTTAGTTGCTGTCGTACGAGCACGCAGATGTTTTTTTATCACTCACACTGCTCATATGGTCGCGGTTGGCTCACTGTGCAAGAGGAATTACGAGCCGAGAACGTTACAAGCACCTCACGACCTCCCGATCATTTTTAAACATGTATAGGCTGTTTCCCTATTGCCAAATCATACACAACCACGTCACATAGGCTAAATCGAGTATTATTAGGCTATATAGCTCAGTGACTGCAACCATACCGTGTGTGCATACACTGTCACACACACGAATACACACATTTTTCTCTCTCTCTCTGGTTGTTTCTGTTGAAAGGAATGACTGCTGTTCTCTGCTTTTCAACCAAAAATTTGTACACAAAAAAATTTATTTCTTTTTCCTATCCGAAGATAGCTGCAACATTGAAAGCTCCAGTGTCTGTGTTTAGCGTGAAAGCTCACGTGATTGCCGCCGGCTCACCGTGCAGTACAGTCGCACAGTGTACGCCCGCCTTTATGTGATGCTATAAAGACAGGGTGTAACATCTGTGGGTAAGGGCTGGGCATTGATACCATTGCTCCACCTCACACTCATCGCCGCAAGATGTCAATGGCCATTTCTGGGACATTTTGGATACATTTTTCAACAGTGGAAGGAAGTGGAGACATGTCATCCATCTTTATTTACAGTCTATAAGGATTACGAAGACAAACTTCTTCTTTTCTTTGTAACAATCTTCATCAATGAATTACACACAATAATTCCAGAAAATATCTTAATTGTCTCAATTTGGATGAGACTTTAAAACCAGTCATATCTGGTAGCTGAACTGCCATCTCTCTTTTTTTTTTCCGATCAATATTCGTTTATAAACATGTGACCCTTTATTTGAATCGGCGGGGATGCATTTTTCTTCACAGAAACGTTCTCATCTGTTCTCAACGCCTAACCCGTCTAGACATATCCTCACCCCTAAACAAAGGATTTTTATTGCATGCCGAATTAAATCATATGGTGCTGTTGAGGGGTCTGTCAGCTCCTGCAGTTGAGAATCCATGAACTCCTGCCAGCATAATGACTAACATTGTGCTTTTTTACCGTTATTGCTGCCATCGTGTTGACCCTGAACACACTTTGTGTGTAATGCTTGTTGTTGTGTGGTCTGAGATCCTAAGAGATGTTATTTGGCTGCCAGGGTGGTGGATCAAACCGAAAGAGGCTGACGCATATATCTCTGATGTGCTCTTTTGGGAGAGTGAACTTTCTGGTGGTATTTGAGAGCATATTACTCAGTCAGTGGAATGAATATGCCATGTGAGAGCTTGAAAGTATAAAGTTTATTTCTCAGAATCTGCTGGCTTTTTTCCATCTCTCTCTATTCTCTGTCATTCCAGCTCAGAACTGCTCTGGTTTGCGTACATGCGGTCTGTGTTTGGAGCAGCCTGACTGCGGCTGGTGTGGAGACCCTAGTAACACCGGGCGAGGGCAGTGCATGGAGGGTTCGTATCGAGGACCCATGAAGAGCCCTTCCAGACACAGCCAAGACATGGTCCTGGAGACGGGGCTCTGTCCTAAAGAGCGTGGCTTTGAGTGGGCCTTCATTCAGTGCCCTGGTGAGAACCACAGACTTCACACAATCACATGACCACTTGACCTTTAAAGAGCAAATGTTCCACAAGGGGTTTTCAAACTGTGGTCCAGGGACCCCCAGAAGGCTCAAAGGGGGGCTAGATTATCTCCGAAAAACTTGACGAGAATTTTTTTTACTGTATGTCTTTTTTTAGGCCTGTCATAGTTAATGTGTGCATTTGAGAAAAAAATATGAAATATGTTTAGCGTGACATTTGTAAATTATATTGATAAATGTACTATTTTATTCTGTTCTGTAAACTGTAAGATCAAGGTGACAGTCCTAGTTTTTTTAACAGTATGGAAAAAACGAACAAATATAGATATGGTTTTGTGATATACAATACCATTCAACAGTCTGTAAGAATTTTTAAAGAAATGTATACTTTTATTCAGCAAGGAATCATTAAATCGAAAGTGACAGTAAATACTTTTACGTTGTTACAAATAAACTTCTGTTTTAAATATTTTTTATTTGCTATTCATCAAATTTATTGCTATTAAAAAAACACAAAAATATTAAAGTAGCACAACCAATTTTAACAGTGATAAAGAAATGTTTAAGAAATGCACCAAATTGAATTAATTTTTTTTACTCTTACTATTTGAAAAAACATTAAAAATCTTAGCAACCTAAATCTTACTGTTTGTTAATTTATTTATTATTTAAATTGTAATATTTTTCTTTAAATTGCTTGAGTACATTGACAATATATAAAACTTTTTAAAAAATCTTTACGCTATCATATTTCATATTTTTACACCGTATAAATAGGTTTTTAGAAAGGAAAATGTATAGCTGCCTTCATAATTTAGGAAAAGGGTCTTTCACAAGGGGGATGTTTTATTTGTGGGTCATTGTCATAAGGAGTATGAATACTCTTGGTTTTTCGATTCTTTGGTTCATTTAACACACTGAGAATCATCTCTGACAGTACTACAAAAACTCTTGAACAACCAATTTTCATCTTCCAGCATGCCAGTGTAATGGTCACAGCACATGTGTGAACGGAAGTGTGTGCGAGCAGTGCCGTAACCTCACCACCGGACTTCACTGCGAAACTTGCTTGCCCGGTTACCACGGAGACCCAACCAATGGCGGAAAGTGCCAAGGTGAGAATATTTGCACCTGCTACTGATGGGTCATTTTGATACTCGGCATATTAATAGAGAAAAGAGCTCTCTGTGAAATGAGTTTTGAGGTCATAGATGTGGTTGCAATGCCAGAGGTGAGAGGTAAGATCACACATAGACACGCATTCACAATGTTTTTTTCTCTTTTGCCCTGAAGATGTCAGTTTACAGCCTTGCCCACTGATCCTAGGTGAAACAGGATATGCAGTCATAGACCATTATGCTCACAGATATGAGCCAACACCCCCAGCAGGAGTTTAACACTAAGAGCTAGTGATCACGAAACTTGCTAGTTTAAAAATTCTAAAATTGTGGTCTTTAGGGACCATAAACCATCTTTTTAATGTTTTTTTTACAGCATATTTTTTATTATGAAAATGGATTTTCATATGCTGTGTTGTTTTCCTCAATGTTTCTGTGAAATTTTGCCCAAGGCCTCCTTTACTTTAATACTTGATGGCACGTCAGTTCTGAAACTGCACCTTGCAAACACTAGACACTATCATATTTCCCATATTCTTGAGAAATAAGATATTCATATTCCTTCTTAAAAGGCGACCAACTTACAAAAGGCGTTCTTACACACATCAGCATAAACCTTTGATATACGACCTACAGGATGCTGGGAATTAGAGACAGCATAGAATTGGTCCTATACGTGCTGTCATGTATGTTTAGTTTGGCAGACAAAAGCCTGTCAGAGCCCAATGATCTGCAACGATGTTAGCGCAGCATGAAGAGCGTGTGTAGAATTAAAGCTTATTTTAGAAATAATTATAGTCCACTGCTCAAAAAAGGCGGAAATGGATTTCAGGACAGATTTGGCTGTGGCGCTTAAAGCCAGTGTTTTTTTGTCAGTGGCAAGAATCTTCTGAACCCAGATGAAGCTGGTTTGTGTGTTTCAGAACTGGGGGTTTTAACTCTTACTACAAAACTTCCTCCCCAATCCAAAAGGACCAATTGCAAAAACTTTCAAAATTCCACAAATGCAGTTTGCAATATTGCCAATATATTCAGCAGCTAGGCCTGCTTAGCATGGTGATTTTTCATATGACCTTCTTTACATGTTAAAATATATGTTTGTATATATTAATGTTTAGGGTCAGCTATATAAGTATTTGTAAATGTATCAAATGTAATTAAATCTATTATTTAAATCAATTTTTTTATTTTAATATGGTTCTAAATTCTGATGTTTTAGTTTCTGCTTGGCCAAGATTATCTAATAGTTTTATTTTCTAGTACACATAGAATGCAAAGAAATTTCCATCCTGTTTGTTTGTTGACCTCTGTGATTAAGGTTGATAATTTATTATTTTGATTTCCATCATTGATGTAGCCTGGGGACTGTAACCTGATGTTCTCATTTCATTTGTAATGCAGCCAAACTCTCTTCTCTGAGAACAAAATGTGAGAACAGAGAGAGACCTCAAGTTTAGATCCAACAGATATACCTTTGACTGGAGAGACTGATTTGAATTTATGTCGATTTAGTCATTTATATTAATTTATTTATTTGATATATTTATTTTTATATGGTGTCACAGAAGTATCCCTAGAATTGATTTATTGTAGCATTAAATAATCCATTAGATAAAAGAGCTCTTTCTATATTGAGATCAAGCTATTTCCTTAAATTGCAGCATGTGCAGTTTTCATTATATAAATATTTAATCTGCTGTCTTCATAAGATGTCTTGTTTTTTCTTTCTTTCTTTCTTTCTTTCTTTCTTTCTTTCTTTCTTTCTTTCTTTCTTTCTTTCTTTCTTTCTTTCTTTCTTTCTTTCTTTCTTTCTTTCTTTCTTTCTTTCTTTCTTTCTTTCTTTCTTTCTTTCTTTCTTTCTTTCTTTCTTTCTTTCTTTCTTTCTTTCTTTCTTTCTTTCTTTCTTTCTTTCTTTCTTTCTTTCTTTCTTTCTTTCTTTCTTTCTTTCTTTCTTTCTTTCTTTCTTTCTTTCTTTCTTTCTTTCTTTCTTTCTTTCAGCCTGTAAATGTAATGGCCATGCCAACGTGTGCCAGGTGCTGACGGGGAAATGCTTTTGTACCACCAAGGGTATCAAAGGCGACCAATGCCAGCTGTAAGTACATCATCTTCATATACTGTACCGCTAAATGAGGGCATAATAAGACTTTTATTTATTTATTTTTATTTTTTATAAATACTAATATTATACTTTATATATATATATATATATATATATATATATATATATATATATATATATATATATATAAATAAATATAAATATATCATTTAAATTTATGAGTTGAGTTTTTCGTTGTTCTCTAATTATATTCCATCCATCGATTATTTTGGTAAACGAGTAACCGTTCGATTATTTTGACGATTAATTGAGTAATCAGGTAATTTTGTGGTAATAAAAATAGACCTAAGCCAACAATAGCCTTTAAAATTACTTAAAATACATATATAATAACAATGAGGCAGTAAAAGTTGTTTCAAAAAAAGTATCAAAATCAAGTAATCATATTATAGTTTTATAGAAAAACACTGTTGAAATGCATAATATAATGTACATAATGTAGGCAATCAATTTGTGTACATTATGTATTATAACAAATGCCTGCAGAGGGCGCCAACGGCTTGGTGTTGTTACATTTGACAGTAGATCAAATCCTGGTTCAATATTTCATTCAAACGTTAACTTAATCTTTAATATTTGGCAACTTCTTTAAAATAGAAATGCCAGTCACTGTAATTTCTTGCATAAGAGCATGTGGACAGAAAAAAACATGCAAACTTCTGTATTCTGTATAAATGTATATAAGTGTTGGCGTAGGTTTATAAATGATTTACCGAACAAATCGGATGAAATGGTGCACATTGCGTTCCCAGTAGTTCAGGTGGAGCAGCATCTGTGAACGGAGCCGCTCTGAGACGCACGTAACCTACACGCATGTAAATAATTAAAACACTCAATAGCATTATCTATGCTGTAGTATGTTATTTGAATGGTTTTAACACATTGTAGAAAAGCATATAATGATGCGGTTCATGGATTAACATCCGTGGAATGTGTATTTTGCCGATTACTCAACACGGGTGAATTGCATTCAAGGATTTTTTTTTAAATCGAGTATTCAAATTCCATCCATCCATCCATCCCATCCATCCATCCGCCCGCCATCCCACCCGCCCATCCCACCCGCCCATCCATCCATCCATCCATCCATCCATCCATCCATCCATCCATCCATCCATCCATCCATCCATCCATCCATCCATCCATCCATCCATCCATCCATCCATCCATCCATCCATCCATCCATCCATCCATCCATCCATCCATCCATCCATCCATCCATCCATCCATCCATCCATCCATCCATCCATCCATCCATCCATCCATCCATCCATCCATCCATCCATCCATCCATCCATCCATCCATCCATCCATCCATCCATCCATCCAGTGTCCTCACAATTTTGGATAAAGCTGATCTGCAGATGCAGCACATTTTGTCTGCTTGTGTGCACACACTTTAATAGCACTAATGGAGGTGGAAGTGAGGTGTGGTGTGGGAGTTTGCTGGCATCTCTTTGTGACTATTAGAGAGTCCGTTCATCTTTGAGATTAATGAAACTAAAGTGCTTCACTCAGTGCATTGTTGTATGTACATGCAAAAATTCTAAAGAGTGGGTTGACCAGTCATGGTTATTTAGGAGACGTGGGTGAGAACTGAATTTCCCACTCAGATGTGTCAGTCATAGAAACAGAAGCGGGTTCGGAATCCAGGCTGCTGTGTTGCATTCAGGGCGACAGAGCAGAGGATGTTAGTGCCTTTGTTGTGTTCTTTAGGAGCAAATGCTTTGTTCTAGGTTGACGTGTAACTCTGGGATATGAAGAGATGCTCATGGAAGGTCTCACTTGATCTTTTAACAGTTTTTTATCGCAGGAAACAGGAAACTGTGTCTTTGTGCTTGCAGGTCTTTTTTCACATTGTATTATTTGGCACCAGAGCACATGTTCATCATGAACGACAGCTGTACACCGTAGTAAGGTAATGGCTCAGGAGGAGTAGGCATCATAGAAAGCATTGTTCATTTATTTAATTGTTTTTTGTTGCTCCTTTTCTTTGCTGGTTCCATTGTTAATACAGTAACTGAAAGACGTTCGGTTCTGTTAATTTGTCTTGCACAGTGCATAAACCATCATACTTTGGCAGTATATCCTTCACATGATTAAATATACTGTGCAAAAACATGCACAATATGTCCAGTATAGTCTGATGAACTGGCTCTTTTTACTGAATCAAAATCATAGTGTAACCTGTGAAATCCAATTCCAGAAAAAGTGGTTTTGGTTATTTTTAGTGAAGTGAAAACAGTGTGACCAACGTTGTATGATTGTCAAACAAATTACTCTTACGAGTTGACCAGAGTAGTCCTAATCTTATACAAGTGACTATAGGCCTTTATCACAGAGGAATTGAATACCGGAAGTGCGTGTCGAAGCAGTGTGCTGATTCTTCCGGTTATGCATGTTTTCAATGTGCTGTGAACACCTAGCTGAACAAACGACCATTAAAATAAGCATCTGGAGGATGATTTAAAAATCCGGACATTTTCCGAGACAGGAGAAGAGAGAAACTGATCATTACTGTGTACAGGATTTTCCAAACTCTGTTGAACTTGTCGTTTTTTAATCCGACATAAGCCGAGGGTCGTAAACATACGTGATTATTTCACCACACGGTGTCAGTGCACGTCTAAATAGTGTCCGCGATTAAGTGTGTGTGAGACCTAACGAATAAGATCTGAATGAACATATTGATTTGTATTAATATTTTAGTCATTGTTCTGTCACTTTTCAGTGACAATCATTTCACTGTAGCCTACAGTATATGTAATTCACACATTTATGCCAAAATTCAGTCACGCTGTTAACGTATTACTGTTTAAGATTAATTAAATGCTTAACATTGTTTACTTTCTTTAAGGCAGTTACCGCGCATTCATTCATCTATTTATTACAAGAAAATGAACCATGGTTTTTATTACAAATAAAATAAAACATGGTTATTGTAGTTTATCATGGTATTTTTTAGTAAAACTAATACAAATGGTAGTCAATCCACGAAAAAAAAAACATGGTTACTACATTCTTACTATAATAAAACCATGGTTAACTTTCGTAAGGGTGTTTATCAGTCAAATTAATTAAAAAATGTAACAACAGGTATGAAATATGATTAGTAAGAGAAACACTGTTAATGAGAAGACAATCACTGGACTGCGGCAGGTTAGAAATGTATTTATTATTCAGAATGCACATTGGGATGGGAACATTTCAGCAGGCTGACGATATGAGACGTAAACATCCGCAGTTTGGAAATGCATAGGCCTACAACACACAAACATACAACTTCATCCCACCATATCAGTCTCACCCATGCTCTCCTCTATTCTTTTAGTGTCAGGAAATGTTCAAATCTGAGGTAAGGATGTCATTATTTAGTATTAGAGCACGGGATCACTGCAGTTACACCCGCGTTTTGATTGAGTCGCGATGGGACCGGAAGTAGAGGTGCACTGCTTCACTTACCGGAAATAGGAAGTGTGATAAAGGCCTATTATGAGCTTTTGAATCAAAGTGAATTTGATTTGGACTTTTTTGATTTTTGAACAAATGAAGTAAACAGACGTCAAATGGATCAAAAGCTTTAGTGAGAAAACATCTTCGCGTTCTGCTGTTTCTGTTATCTATAGTAGTGGTTGTGTGCTCGAAAGGTTCTATCTCTCTCACACACTTCGTTTTCAGTGTGTGTGTGTATGTGTGCGCATACTGGTAGATGCTTGTTTTTAATTGTGTGTAACCCAATCAGGCCAAGCCAGGTCCATTGATGATGTATTCAAGCGTGTCTTCATCACAAGGACAAATGAGCGCACAGACCGCATTTGAGACGGCCGTTACCGCTTCCTGTTTTTCCTCTCCTTCTCACTCCGTTCTCTCTCCTTCATTACTCAGAGCGGACAGATGCCATTACCCATCCTACATAACGAGGTCCATAATGAAGCGGCGAGACCATTTTTGTCACGCACAAATACTATCACCCTCAAAATGGTTGATTAAAGACCTGATGTGCTGCAGTGATCGCTCGCTGGCCCCACTTTAGTGAGCTGACATTGTGAAAGAGCAATTCAAAGTTTCCTTTCACAAATCGGAGTGGGACTTCAGAGCCACGAGAGTGCGTCACTTTCCTTCTCGATCAGAGGACAGCTCAACAAGAGATATTTGAAAAGATACACATGATTAAAGAAAGGAAATTGGTACAATTTGAAGCAAAAGCATGCTTGATTACTGTAGAGTCCATCATCATCATGATGGAGTGTCATGGAGTGTGTTGTGTGTGTTGCAGCACTCCAGGTGCGACCCAAATGGGGATCAAATTATGGCACTACAGAGAGAGAGTGCATTAAAGCATGCACAGCATGTAGGTGTGCTCTCGCTGGAGATTAAATTAAGATACTGAGAGTAAGAGTGCATTATGTTTCATCGCCCTCACAGAGTACATTGTGCGTATGGGGGCATGAGCGTTGGAAACCGCTTCTTCTGATTTGCAGTGTATGGGTGAGAGAGAGAATAGTCATTTCTGAAATGTCATCCAGATTAAAGGCTAGGGGACTGATATGCAGAGGTTTTAAAATGCCTGTGGTGCAGTTTGTCCTGTGTCCTCTGTACCGTGGTAAAAGTGTACTCTACCTTGTCCTCTCGTATTTATTACCAACTCTCTGAAAAAATATGAATGCTTCAGCCCTGTATGATAAAGTTGAATCCCCGCAAGCTAAGGGCAAAGATATTTACAGTATAAGACGGAGGTCGGTGTATATTTGACTGTGAGAATTGTGTACTTTAGGAGCTAGAGCCTGTATGTGTAAGGCTTAAAACAGAAGAACAGGTAGGTCAATTTGCTTGCTTCCATCATTTCAGTCAAACATGTTTCAGGCCCAATATCAATGTTCAGAAATGAAAGATCGCAATTCGTAGGGTATGCATTACATTTTCAGTTTCCACACAAAATAAAATAAAAATTAAAAATTCCAAAAAAATTAAGTCTTTGTCATAGTTATATGATTATGAGATAAAATGTCAAAATTATCAGATATGAAGTCAAATTTATGAGATAAAATATGATTTACCAATGTATGTTTTTTTTTTTCTAATGTGGCAAAAATGGGCTTTCATGTCTAAGAGTTAATTGTGAATCGGACTGGTGTTTTTTGCATATAACTTGTGTGGACAACTCAGTAGAAAGCCATTTTTTGTCATGAGTTTGAGCATATTTTATTGCATCGCAATCAGTACAGACTCCAAAGCCAAATTCGACTGGACCTTTCAATTGTAATGCTTTTGCAAACTTCTATAAAGTATTTTTTATGGCCGTTATGCATTTGAACTGGGTGCATCGCTGCAAAGTAACTAGTCCAGAGTCCGGCATTCTGCATTAACTATTACATCACTGCATTTACTCCTTAATAAAGGCTTTAATGATTAATCGCATTTGTACTTCGGATACGTTTAGAGGACAATGGCGGGAATTGAAAGTGAATTCCCTCTGTAGAAACGAAGTGGCGAGATTGTTGTGAGGAGAGAGAGTGAGAGTTGTGCTCTCAAATGAATGCAGACTCTAATTGGACCGTCAGTTCCTGGCTCAGAAGAGCAACAAGATGTGTAATCTGCTTAGGCTGGTGCTGAGCTGGGCCGACAGCGCTGTGTTAATTGTTTAGCGTGTTTGAGATTGAGGTAGAGGAAGCTTTGGGCTGTCTCCTGGCGCTCTCTAATGAAGCTGCGGAAATAAAGGACCCCGACAACAGAGTGGAATTACATAATCTGCCTTGGTATGAAAAGGGACAAAGATACCGCAAGCACCACACAAATTAAAAACACATAACAAATACCTAAAGGCCTTTTCTGTTCATTTAACACCATTTTTACATTTAGAGGTCAACAAGAACTGTTGTTAAAAAGGGTTAGAATGTATGAATGGTAGCAATATGCAGATTTGGTAAACTGCAAAAGGTTCTCCGGCAGTTTAGATTTATGCATTTAGCCGAGGTTTTTATCCAAAGAGACTTACAAAAGAGGTACAAAAACAATTTGTCAAGGAGCCAACAATATTCGTAATATACAATGCCAGGTTTGTTTGACAACTCAATAAGGAAACTCAATTTTACTGCAGTGCCATGGGTTTGATGTATGAACACAGCGTATAAACTCATGATTCCTATTAAAGTCGCAACGCAACCAAAGTATGCATTTTTCGCACATATTGTAACATACATCCAAGTGTAATAGATTATTGAAAAAGGAAAAATTTTAGGACGGGACTTGGTTCTATGCTTTGTGCACCCACCGCTAGCCTAGCTTAGCACAAAGACTGGAGGTAAACGGCTCCAGCTAGCCTACTGCTCAATAAGTGACAAAATAACGGCAACATTTTCCTATTTACATGTTGTGATGTGGTTACATCGTGTACTACTCCAGTCTTTGTGCTAAGCTAGGCTAGCGGTGGGTGCGTCAGACAGAGTCAGAGAGAGTTATGGCACGCACCGAGATGAGAACGGACTTATCTAACTCTGGGGGATACGGTGAATAAGCTAAAGTCCCAAAACGTCGGCATGTTCCTTTAAACATTACAAGTACAAATACATTTCAACAGGCATTTCGAAAATGGATAGGGAGAATTTTCATTTCATGCTGACTTTAACATCACAGACACAATATTTAACAAGATTAATCAGGATATGCAAAAGAACATATTTACAAAATCACTTTTTTTCACCTTTTTTTTTTTAAGATTTAAAAAAAATCTAAATAGCAAAACATCCTTATTCTTATTTTATTTATTTCATTTTTTAATTAACAAAATGTTTTGTTTTTGTTTTACAGCACATTTATTTGTTTTTAATGTTTAATAAATATTTAAGTAATGCTAAATTGTAAATGTGTTCCTCGAATGCAATGTAAGTCACTTTGAATAAAAGTCAGGGCTCGACAAGTGCTTGCTAAGTGCATAATAATGTAAGTGTTATGACAAATGCATTTTCAGATTTATGCATCATTGTCATTTGTGCATCATTACTGATTTACTTTTTTATCCCTCTACAGTTGTGATTCAGAAAACCGTTACCTTGGCAACCCCCTCCGAGGAACCTGTTACTGTGAGTATGCTCTATTTGAGCTCTGACCTTAAAGTAATCCTGGTGTACCTTGACAATTCATTTGACACTTTCAAACTCAGAGGCTATTTGTGGTCTGCCTTTTAGTGAAATTAGACTCAAGGGGCTTAAGATGGTTGGAAACCTGGATGAAATTGCTATGAGCGTAACCACACAACAAGAAAAAAAGTGGTGGATAAAACATTCAAATTGGTCAGAAATCAAAAAGTAGAGGTCGATCTCTTGAACATCTCTGAAGATCTTCAGCAAACCATGTTGAAGTCTGTCTTTGCAGGGCTCAATTGCACAGCACTAGGGGGCAGTCTTGTTGTATATCAGAAAAAGCCTGTTCCCTGTGTGTACATTCGTGTTTCTCTCTTTCCCTTTTTTTTGCAATTAATATCTGCAATGATGGTGTCTGAAAAGGCTAAATGCAGTCAGTAGCGTTTAGGAGATCAAATTTCACTCCGTTTGCAAATCCTGCCAGCATTATCCCCATTGTCATCAATCGGGATTAAATAAAGCCTTCAATTTATCAATCAATTTCCATCCACTCTTCTCCCTCTGCGTCTGTTAGATGGAGTGTGTATGCTTCCAGGCTTCCGGCCCAATTGCTGTTTAAAAGAAAACTGTATCACCCGGCCATATTTTCTCAAATAGTGGCCTGTAGGGGGAAGTGTTGCTGGAGAGTGGGCCGCAGGCGACAATATAAGACTGGTGAGAGTGTCAAACCCTGTCAGAGTGAGTAAGCGAATGATACAAACTAATTAAAGACACAAGAGCTGAAGTTTGGTGGATGTGGATCCAGTAGGCTGTGAGAGCTCACACATGCAAGGTTTGACTTGTGCATTTCCGGAGGCAGCACTAGCAAGCAAGTTCACTGTGTTCTGTCAGTGTTACTTGACTCACTCTTAAAGGAGATTGATCCTGTAAAAAAAGACCTCCAGACCCAGTAAGAACTCTTGATCATGCTAAATCTTCTCAGACTGGTTTAAAGTCCCTGTAGAGGCAATTCTGAGAAATTGTTTCTAAACACATTATAAGACTGTGAACTGTGTCGTACTGAATTGTGGAGTTAGACTGTTAAACAGTTTTTCACTATTGCTGTGTTCAGGATTTTTTAGGCGGGGCTAAAACGGTGGCTCGATGACGCACAGGAGCCACTGAGCATATGGCCCCTCCCCCCAACTATCATAACCGTTGATGACGCACTGGAGCCCATGAGCCTGGCTCCTCCCCTAACACGATCATAACTAGAGCACATTCGCATCAGTTCGCCCGCTCGATCGTGAGTTACTGTCAGTACCGTTAGTTACAGACTACAACTTACAAAACCCCTTACAAAACCAAAACGATGATATCAAGAAGAGGTATTGCCGCTTTCCCGCGAGTGGGCGTGGTTTCAGCGCCGACAGCGGACACGCCCCCAGCTTTTGAGAGCAGAGAATGCTGCTTGTTTTTTCAAGATTTTGATAAGCTACTTTATTTACTTGCTGGATTTTTTTTATGATTCAGATTTGGCTGGGTGGTTAATAACACATTTGCCTGTGGTGTGACAAACTCAGAACACATATTTAATTTTGACTTTACAGGGACTTTAATCTCCACTCTGCAGGGTGATTAGCCCACCATGTTTTCCCAATATAACTGCAGGGAGCAGTGTATTTAATCATTTCCATTTCAACATTACAACATTCTACCTTAGTTTATTCATTAGATTCAGATTTATTGGTCTCCTCTAGAACACTCACAAGCAATGCACAAGAATATTGTCGTGCTAACTGTCAAACCCTTTCTTCATATTGTTCATTACAATTTAAAGCAAAGGTCTTCAACCCTGCTTATAGGTACTCACTGGCTACTTTTACATGCAACTAAATAATCCATTAACGATCAGATTGATGGCTCAATCGGACTGAAAAGCCTTCATGTAAACACCTTAATCGATCTGACTGAGCTTGAATTTGGAATTTGGAAAGGGGTGGTTTATTCCTTTTCCAATCCGATTGAGAGGACATGTAAACACTTGATTGGATTGAAAACGGAAACTGAAAGGAGTGTGCATGTGCAATGACGTAGAAATAGCGTAATGACGTATGACACGCAGAACGAGCCGTTCTTCCTGTTGAATGAAGTGTCATATAAAGGAGTGTCCCGTCATTCTAAAATTATCCTTTCACTCAGCGTCTGTGAATTGGAGCACGACAACGTCCCACTAGTCCTTGTTTTGGATTCTCATCCACAGAAGGGGAGGGGCATTTTTACTGCATGATAAATATTAGCAGCATGGCAAACGGTTCAAGTGCTCATTGTCTTGACCAGAAATGGATAAATATTAAGTCTATTTAAAACAAATAAAGAACCAATGTAGGAGAATAGTTATTATGCGCAAACAGCGGGAAACTCTGCATATTTGTGCAGTTTGCACGTCAAAATATCTATTCCGATTTGAAGCTTGTGACATGTAAACGCATAAATCAACCGGATCTCTTTGTTTATCGTTTATATAAACACTAAATACAGATTCATCAATCGGAATGAATTCAGTCCGATTGAATCAAAGGTTGTGCATGTAAACATAGCCATTGTTCTGCAGAGTTTAGCTGCAACCCTAATCTAAAGTTTAAAAAATAACTGGCAGTTTGTGTTGAAGATGAAATAAACTTAAGCAGGACAGTTGAGTAGATAATCAAAATTATCATAAGCAAAATAATCTGCCAATGGGGTAAGCAAAATAATCTTAATTCAAACAGAAAACAAGATTATTTTGCTTACCCCATTGGCAGATTATTTTGCTTATTTTAAGCAAAAACTCACTTAATTTTGAGTTATTTTCCCCCAAAACAAGACGACAACTTTTGCTTGTCTGGTAAATGCTTCTTATTGTAAGATTTGTTAGATATTTGGACTGAAAACAAGACAAAAATACTAAGTAAGAAAAGCTTTTTTTGCAGTGTATGTTCATTTGAGTTTTACAGAAGAAAGATGTAGAACAGGTTTGGACCGACATGAGGGGGAGTTTTTTGGGTGGACTGTCCTTTTAAATGTGTGTTTGAGAGAATATAGTTGAGCTTTTAGCAACAGTCAGACAGGAGAATGATCACGTAATTTACACCGCTAGTCTGCGATTAGTTGTGTAAAGTCTTCACAATAGACGAGAACATGACAGAGAACTAGAAACTGAGTTTTTGATTTGTGCAGGATAACAAGCTTCTGTCTTGTAGTGAGCGCTTTGACTTAAATGTCATATTCCATTTTCCTATTCTCTTTTAATAACAACTTTGTGGCTGACATCACTTTCCGAACAGCTGTCTGAATTATGAAACTCACTGACATTCATTTTAGCTTCACCATTCTGTTTCGTTTTTGAAAAAATCCAGCGTATATCACCTTAATGGTTTAAGAGCAAGCTGGAGGAAAATTCAAGTTTTGCCACCTATAAATAGTTGCATCTAAAACATTGAAAAGTGGCAGTATTTCTTCTGAAAGGATGATTTAAAGGAAAGGGCTGATGCTCATAATAGTAGCACTGTTCGGTGTATGAAGGCTACATGATCTGTCAAGCAAAATATAGGAAATGAGTGAAACTATGGGGCTTTCATGTCACATCTGAATTGATTAAAAGCTTATAAAGACATCTTTCAAATTGATGAGGAGTGAAAGAGATGTTTACTGTGCCATATTGTGATTCACACAAACAGCTGTTCTCTGGGAGATGCCTGTGGCAGCATTCAGTCATTTAACAGCCCAGGAGATAAGAAAACAATCCAGACATTTATATATATATTTGAAATGGTGCTTTGAAGAGATGTCAAGGCCTTGAAAAAGACTAAACCTACTGATCCATTGTATCTTTCTGTGGTTCTTTAGAAAATTATTTGCTTTTTAGTCTTAAACTTCTAAAACTCTAGTTTTGGGGGAAGTTAACAAGTTCTTTAATGTAACTTAGAAGCCTAGATTTAAAATACTTGTAGACTTCTTAAAAACAATTGAGCTTAATCAGAGTGTATTCTTATTAAAGCAATGACACACTCTGAAAAGGAGGTATTCATTTAGTGCAATTAAAGTGACTGGTGATTCATGTAGCTCTTCAAAGTAGCCCTCTTATTTCAAGAGTGAATGTGCACCACTCTTTCGTGATGATCCTTAAATGGAAAGTTTCAACCATTAACTTGACAGAATTGCATGGTGTGGTTCATGATTGTATAACATGTGATGATTAACAATAGGGTTTTGATCTGAACAGATAACTTGCTGATTGATTACCAGTTCACCTTCAGTCTTCTTCAAGAAGATGACCAGCACTACACTGCCATTAACTTCATGGCAACTCCTGAACAGGTCAGTCACAATCTACTTATCTGAGAAAAGAAGCGGCTGAAGGGTTTGACCAGCTTGTGATACAGAAGTCTTCTTTTCATCAATTTCATAAATGGCGTAGTTCGCCCGAAAATGAAAAAGCTGTCATCATTTACACACCTTTATCATGTCATTTAAAACATATTATCACTTTGTACTGTGGACAAAAAGGTTTTTAAAAAACTATCGGGAATGTCCAAGCTGCTCCTTTCCATAGTTTGAAACCAGTCAATAGTAATCACCTTTGTGTCGGTCAGTTGTGTCATGTGTTGTATTTTTAACATTAGTACTACATTTCTGTATGGAAGCCGTACTGCTATGAAATCGTCTGAAAATTGTTTGTTTTCTCTTTCCATTTTGTAGACCAGCAAGAACTTGGACATGTCCATTAATGCCTCAAACAATTTCAATCTGAACATCACTTGGTCAGTTGGGTCAACAGGTACTGATTACTATTTCCCTCTGTTGAATATTTGTTTCTGTTTTGTTGTATAATAGTTCTTGCTTTTGTGGAAAAAAAAAACTAGCATGTTTGTTGAGCAAACCTTCCCCCCCCCCCCCTTTTTTTTTAATAAGACGTAATCATGCATTCAAAAAAAGGCTAACAGTGTACAAAGGATACTGTCTCAAGACACGTTTTTTTATAAAGTTGCATTATTTTTTTATTTTAACACTTGTAATATGGCAAAAAAAGAGACTTTTTAAACTTTTAAGAGTTGGTTTTGCCCTGAAATGTTTTAATAGCTGTCAGCATATTTAAAACATCACTGTTAAATATATATATATATATATATATATACACTACTGTTCAAAGGTTTGGGGTCAGTCATTATTTTTTAATTAATACTTTTACTCTGTAAGAATGCATAAATAATCAAGAGTGACTGTAACGACATTTTATAATGTTGCAAAGGATTTCTATTTCAAATCAATGCTGTTCTTTTGAACATTCATCAAAAATATCAGTGTTTCAACAAAACTACTAAGCAGCACAACTGTTTTCAACATCATAATTTTATAGAATATATATTAAGATAATATTAAGAATTATATAGATACTATTAAGAAATGTTACATGAACATCAAATCGGCATATTAGAATGATTTCTGAAGGGTCATATGACACTGAATACTGGAGTAATGATGCTGAAAATTCAGCTTTGCAATCACAGGAAATTTAATATTTTAATATAATGTAATATTTCACTAGCCTGACAAGCCAGACCCACATCAAGATGTTGGGTCTGGAAACTCAATCAGAGTTACAGGGCTCAATCCGAGGGGCGGGATAAACGGTTGTCTTTCAAATTCCCTCTGCACGCAATTGGATTGCGCCATGAGCGCCACAACCAACCGGAGCAAAGAAGAAGGTGAAGGTGAAGCCGAGCTAACATTAGTTGATAGACTTTCGCCGTACCCGGTAGGCAAAACTTCAAACATATCTTCTTTTCTTAAGAAGGACTTCAGTGCCGTTCTTTGTTCTTTTCTCAAAGAAAAGCTTAACTCCAAGTCTTCCAGAGTCGCAGCCAAAACAGATTCAAAAGACCGCTGTTCGTCAGCTTCTTTGTTTACGAGTAGCACGCAGAACCTCCGCAACTCTGCCGTGACGTGCCGTCATTATGTTAAGCCCGCCCACCGACTCTACACACGCTGTGATTGGCCTGACCAGAGTTTGGTTTTTCCAGCTCTCAGGTCTACCGAGAGTTGCTTGACTACACTTGCGGCAAAATAAATTTTCTGCCACTAGGGTGTGTCTAGATTTCTAGGCTAATATTTCACAATATTACAGTTTTTTTTTATCAAATAAGTACAGCCTTGGTGAGCTTAAGAGACTTCTTTCAAAAACATTTTAAAATCTCATACAAACCTCAAAATTTTTAATAGTAGTGTAAACAGGTCATCCTTACTATTTGGTTAGTTGGATGTAAAACGCCTAGTCGACCATCGTGATCCAGTCTTTCTTAGCATAATATCATAATGGTTCTGATACACAGATGCTAATGCATTCTGGTTTGACCGCAGTTTGTTCCTGGGTGTGTTGGGTATTTTACAATAGACAGACACTCAAGGACGCCACCATTATCCTCTATTGTTTATTTCTGTAATCACATTTTCGTCCAAATAGTCACCAGCCAATTTTTTAATGTGACTTTGACATTCTTGCTCCTCTTTAACAAGTTCACCCCTCTCCTCCTCGACCTCCCGGCTCCCCTCAATTAATATTTGGAGTGGTGTCTTTCTGTTTAAAGACACTCTCCCCTGAGAAGGGCTTCTAACAATAGTCTAGCGTGCGGCTCTGAATGCTGGGGCTGCGGCGTCTTCAGGAGCACCGAACGATTTCAATTAAGATAAACATTGCCACGTAGTGGCATTTGGGTTGTCATTTTGAGGGCTTTGTTTCATAGTGCTGGTTTGGAATGACGATTGGTGGGACTTAAGTGTTTCAGTGGAAGACTTTAGAAAAGTTCCAAAAGTCCTGATAAAATAGGACAAAGACTGCTTTTCTTTTCAACTCCCACAAGTAATTTTTTTTGCATTATGTTTTTATACCATGTTTCCCATATGTTTAAAATAGATAATGAAATTGTCACACTGAGAGGTTGATTTAAAACTAATTTTCTCCCTGAATAAAACAGTGCATGCGGTCAGCCTTGTTGTTTGCTGGTGCAATTCATTGCATTTGCATTGCTCTCATTCGAAAGCATTAAGTGGCGGTCACACTACATTTTAACCATACAAAATTGTTTCAGACCCCACCATGAATAAAGGCAAAGGATTTGATATATTGCTTTTTTGAATAAGTAATGTATATAGATATAAAACCACCAAAATTCACCAAGAGGTCAATCTGTGATCTAAATTTTTGCAAACATTTAAGCTCCCTATAAATGTTTAGGTCTGTGCATGGAAGTCAATTGAATATAAAGTGTAGCGTGAATGACCCTTTATGGTCAATGCCTCAATTAAGAGAATTTATGAGGTGTATAAAATGTCATTTCTGAATGCCTTCATTTTATTCTAATTGATCTATCGCATTCTTTTCCCCTCACAGCTGGGACCATCTCTGGAGAAGAGATCCCCATCGTGTCCAAGACTAACATCAAAGAGTACAGAGACAGTTTCTCTTGTGAGAAATTCAGCTTTCACAGCAACCCCAACATAACCTTCTATGTATATGTCAGCAACTTCTCATGGCCAATCAAAATACAGGTGAGGACACATTTTGACCAGTTTAGCTTCTACTGAGTACACTTTTCACCTGTTTCAGTATGTTAAGCTATTTTTAGTTTTGGGTAAAGCAGGAAACGTTAAATGGAAGTCCACAAAAACAAATTTTTCTAAAAAGATCTAGCGTTCCTTGATATGGAAATCAATTATTCAGTTATGCACTAGGACAAGTTTGCATCTTATGGTCCATAAAATTGAATCAGCTCTTAAGTGGCAATGTGTTGCGTTGCCAGATGCCTAGACGACGGACATAAAATGACATTGCTGGAGTAATGTGCAGACTGATGCTATCTATCATGGAAAAACATTTATGTTGAATCTCCACTTGGGTACATCACCCTTATAATGAATGATGTTTGCAGTCTTTATTGCTTGCAATCAAACAGAAGGAGAGATATGCATACGATTGCACAGGTAGTTTTGTTTTAGAAGCAAGAAAAATAGCATCTATTTATTTGCATCCATTTAAACCCTATAGTCATTAAAATTGGGTATGTGTGTTCCTTAAGATGTGACTATAAACTACCATTCAAAAAGACATTTAATTGTTTTATTCAGCAAGGATGCATTCAATTGATTAAAATTCACTGTAAAGACAATTATACTTTCTATTTCAAATCAATTCTGTTCTTTTGAACTATTTTATCCAAGAATGAAAAAAAAAATGCATCACAGTTTCCACATCACTAATAAGCAGCATAATTGGTTTAAATTTGATAATAATGAGCAATGTCTCTTGAGCACCAAATCAGCAATTTAGAAAGATTTCTGAAGGGTCATGTGATGCTGAAGACGGCTGAAATTTCAGCTTTACCATCATAGGAATAAATAACATTAAAAAAAAATTAAATAGAAGTTATTTTAAAGTGTAAAAATTAGTGGTGTAATGGATCGCAAAACTCACGGTTCGGATCACATTACGGATCGCGAGTCACGGATTGGATCATTTTTCGGATCAGAAAAAAAGGGGGAGGAGACCATTTTTATTTGCTGTCCATTTATTACATGAAAACTTTTGGTGTTAACATAACCTATATGGTTATGGTTTAAACAAAAATAAAATAAATAACCAGCTGAATAAATCAAATTTTACTCCGTTGTTAAAGCGTCAAATGTGAAAAACAACTTGAGATGTGAAAATGGGCCTGAGCTTATAATGACAATTTTTTTTCCAAAAGATTAGGATGTCAACATTCTCAGGGGAGAGAGTAGACCTCTCACGCCTGTTTCACACAACATGTTTTCATTATTTTTATTTAAAATCCAAAAGTTGTTACTGAGCTGTTACCTACAAATTCTCTTTGTAGGCCTATACACTCTTTTATAGATATGTTTAAACGCACTACATTTAAACAATGTTTTATTCAATTCATTACCTTATATTTATATACTATAGTACCTACTTTAGAACCATAGGCTATAGACTATGTTAAAATAACAATTTAGGTTGCTAAATTAGAACTTACAATAGACAAAAACAGCTGACTCTCGTCTTTTCTTTCGTTTTTTAAAATCTTTTTACAAGAAATCCTGCAGGTCATAAAGAACTTTTGTTTTTCCACCTCCAAGAAAGAAGTGCTCTCCATTATTTCTCCTGTTTACCTAAATGCCGTTTTCCTAGCTTTATCCAAGGCAACAAGCCATGTGTTGACTTTGAAACCGAGGAGACTTTACATTATATGCATTTGTGGTGGAATTACTAGATTTTTTGCCTACATACTGTTATAGTTTTGTCCACCACCTTTCTTCTGTTATCATTGCATTTTACGGGGAAGCCAAAATGCTCTCGTACATGCACTTTGAATGATGCGGGAGGCTCTTCAAGTTCTTCTGCTCCTCCGCTAACCATTGTTGACTGATTCACATGCCCTGTTCAAAAGCAATATCAGCAGAAAAATAGTAAAAGTCTTTTACTCTGCGATCGCTAAACAATTAAGATAAATCCACAAGTTTAAAAAAATGTTAAATAAATCCACGGGTCACGTGGCTGCCGAACCGTGGGTCGTGATCCGGATCACGGATCAACTGCGATCCGTTACACCCCTAGTAAAAATATTTTTGAATATTACTGTATATTTGATTAAAAAAATATCATAAAATAATCCTAAAATCCACAAAGTTTGTTTACAAATTTTATATGTAGTGACCACTGAGACTTGAGCTTTGTGTGTGCTGGACGCTTCAGGGGACGCCCTACGACAGAGACTCATCCGCTCTGACAGTCCCCTCCCTTTCTCTGTCCTCTGAAAACTGCTCTGAGCGTGCTTCCCAATGCTCAGTGACATCAGCATTGCATTATATGAGTGTATGGCTGGCCGTAATCAAGGCTGTGTGGTGGAAGAGTTAGATCCCCAGCATCGTGGATCAGACACAGATGTGATCTGGCACTTTGAACTCACACCTCAGCTGTGACTCTGGTCTTCGGTTGATATGTCATCACTTGGAGTTGTTGTGACACATGCACTCCATCACATACCATGCTGTATGTAACCTAACATTACCTGTTATTGAGCTCATGTTGGGTTCTCAGATGCTTACTTTAAGTTAAAGGGGTGGTAAAACATTCTTTCCAAGGCTTGATTGTGTTTGTGGGGTGCACTGTAACATGTGTTCATGCTTTGTTTTTTAAAAATTGCATTATTTTTCATATATTTTACCTTTATTCTACACTGCTCTGTCCCTAAAAACGGTCTGATGGTTTCCGGGTTGTATGAAGCCGGTCCCTCAAAAATACGCAATGGGCTCTGATTGGTTAGCTGGCCCAGTGGGTTGTGATTCGCTAACCACCTAGTGCACGTTTGTCGGAAACGCCACGCCCCTTACCTTTACCGGTAGACTGTGATTTGGTAGTATTAGAAACAATGGTGTCAATAAAACCATACCAATTTGAGCCCGAATCGGACCCAGAACATTTTAGTGAAGATGATCGAGCAGAACCTGTTCAGTCCTCAAGAGTAAAGACTGCGGATCTATAGTGATCGCTACTGAATGGCACTGTTACTTTTGTATTTTTAGAACGATTATAGCCAAATTTCTGTCGCAAGAACTATTAACCCAAAACAAACACTAAACTTTGGCTTTACTATGGTAGCCAAATCAAACACAGAGCCATGTTTAGCATGCCTGTAGATAAACAATACATAAAAGCTCTAATCAAAGAATAATTTACACTTATGCCAAGTTCGCTGTTGAGATTTTTTTTTTAAGTTTGTAACATTAGGTGTTTGTCGGATAACATTAAGTATGAATGAGCGTTGTCATCTGTGTACTTCCTTGCTACAATGTACAATTAACAATACGAACTATTACAGGAAAACACATCGTCGAAAAATAAATCATACTTACAGGTTGTGGCCCATAAACAGCTTCTGTTTTTAAATCCGTCTTTCAGGACAAGCCGTTGTGCGAATCCTGCATTGAACTCGCGAAGATTGTGGAAGCTTTCCTCCGTGAAATGTGCAGCGGGAGCCACGTGCGCCCGTGTGCATTCACACTGGCTGTGTTTGTCTCTCGCAGCTGAACCGCGGCTCGTGTATTGCAAATACAGACAAATATTGTCCATTATGTCACATTTTCCGGTCTTCTCCTCTGACCCCTGTCTGTCTCGTGCTTTGATTTATGATGGGCAGCATATATATCTGCTGCAAATGCGACCTGTTCCCCGCTGTCTCATACACACATGCATATAACATGTTGTATGTTAAACGCACTGCAACGCACCCCCGTCCCTAGGAAGGCTGAACTAAGTGGATCTGCAATCCGGATGAAAATAACAGCGTGTCGTCGGCATTGCGGCAACAACACTCCAGCCTACCAACTATACCACAACAACGGAGCTGTGGGGAAGCAGCGATACAAAATGGCCTCGCCCCCCCCTTATTTAATATTCTCGGAGGAGGGGTTTATGTAAATATTGGGGCTGGTGATGTCAGCAACCCTGGAGGAATGTCTAGTAGTCCCTACTGGCCGTTTGCTGTAGTCCTTAGAAATTGATTTCTTTAAAAGCAGATATCTCCCTTTGCTTTAAACTTTGAACGTTGTAACTTTGCAGATGTTGTTTATGCTCAAACAGCAACATTACACACTAGCTACTAACAAGTTAGTAAAGTGAAATCGTGGTTTACCACCCCTTTAATTCTGGGGCAATATGTATGATATAGATTACTCTTTGTGATCAGTGTTATTTTTAGTATTGTTTATATATTTTAGTGTATTTATTAATATTTTGAATTAGTTTTGTTATGTTTACTATATTTAATAATATGTAATAGTTTCAATTACAACATTGTTTGGTATTGAACTGTATAATTGATCGTTGTCCAAGGCAACTGATATTTCTACTTATCTATATATAGATTTATATAAATAATGAGTGATAATAATTGCAAAAACTATTCTGACATGGTGATTAGGACTTTGACTCAAATAATATTTTCTCACCCTGTTGTGGTCATTATTTTACAATAATGGCCAGCTGATTGGATATTATATACAATAAAGATGATATTTACATTTGAAGAGTTCAGATGCAAAAGCCTCTAAGGGCCATCTGAAATTTTCGTCTAGAATGATCATTTTTATAAAGCTTGTATATTTAATTTAAGTAATTTCACTTAAAGGACAATTAATAGGTAATTTGCATTGCCATTTAAGTGAAATTATTTAACATAAATATACAAGCTTTATAAAAATGATCATTCTAGAAGAAAATTTCAGATGTCACTTAGAGGCTTTTGCCTCTGAACTCTTCATTTATTTGTAAGTACTTTCCATTATTTTCAATCTGTATCTGCATAAAGCAAATTTTTGTGCATCACTTTATACAGATATAGCAAACTTTAGATAACATTGTTTAGCTGTGCTGGTGGTGGCAAAGTACAGTTTAGATTCTCTGCCCGAGCCTGAACTTGACCTGACCCGACCCGGGCCCTTGATCAAGCATTTGTGTTTTTTTTAAATCATTACTTTATTAGCCTAATTGGGTGGGCAGAAAGCCATAATCAGAAATAATATATATATTTTTAGCAAAGTAAGAACTAGGACTGGGCGATATGGCTGAAAACTGTATCACGATATAAGTGTTTCATATCGGTCGATATCGATAATTATTGATATTTTTATGACCTATTTAAAATAAGGACCAGGAGAAATATATATTACATTTAAACATTTTTATTTTAAACTTACCCTCCTCTGATTATAATCCCCTCAGTTATAAAGGCAGAAATGTCAACACAACCATGGAAAACACTCAAATTATTAAGATGTAAACATAAGTCTAAAATCACAATGAACACTTAAAAATTATCTCTTAACATTAAGGTGCAGTGCCTCCGTTATTTCTTTGTACCGTTTAGATGCTTTGTCATAAGGCACTGATGCAGAGTACCTCTCCATGTCGTTTCTAAGAATATCACAATGGTGAGTGCGTCGAGTATAAACATGTTCCCAAATGGATGAGGCACGCGCGCAGTCAGCGGAGGCTTGTGCTGCAGAGCCAGACAAAAGTATAAACAAGGCTTAAGGTGGTAAAACAAGTTTGGTCTGACTTCGGTCTTCTGACTTCCTGTTTTACCAACATTTTCCTCGCTCGCTGCGGCACTGATTTTCCACGTTATCACATGCCGGTTCTGTTACTGAAGAATCCAACACGAGACAACGATATGGCGCAACCAAACATGATACTGTTGCATGATTGGCTGTTAACGTGTCACTCCCTAAGTTGCCAAGTTACCAGAGAGTTGAGTGATTGTCTTTGCTCATGCAACCAAACTTACTTGGCAACCTCTGGTTTCTTCCATTGAAGAAAAAAAATTATTGAATGTTTAATCGAACCCATTTTTTTATTGATATCGATTACGTGTATATCGCGATACATATCGTTATCGTTTTATCGCCCAGCCCTAGTAAGAACTAATACTACAGCTAAGAAACAAATGTGTACAGAGTTGCACAAGTCAGGATTAGTCTAAAAATGCGTGTTAAAACTCACAGCACATGCAGTGATGAAGCGCCGCATTCTGAACAGAAACGCTCTTAGACACCAGTCCATGAGCTGCTCGCGTGAACAGTGCGATTTGCTTAACTATTTCTTTTAGTTTCCAATTGTTTCTTTAAAAGTAGACATTTCAAGCTTTCTATACACATATTTCTCTTGTCTGTGAGGCAAGTAGCCTGCTGAGTTTCGATTTATTTATGAGACGCGCTCCAGTTCATGTACAATGAAAGTGATAGCTTCTTATTTATTAAATCCAGGCAATTGGCTGATGAAACCTTGATAAAAATGAAGATACAATTTATATAAAAACGAAATTCACTTTAAAGAAAGGCTTTCTACAAAAAAAAAAACTTAATGAAGTGGTCAAAATCATTTCTGACCCACTTGCATCTTTGCACGTTTCATAATCAGATGAAATTTCAAAAACATAATTTTTAAACATAAATATGAAACAAAATACATTGTTTAATGGCTACATCAAGTATAGTAGGCTACAGTACAGATAAATGTCATGTCTGAGCGGGATTTGAGTGAACGTAATTTTACTGGTGAGTGGTTCATGAGTGGAGCGCGCCTGCATAGAGCAGATTATTGAGCTGAGCGTCACACCGGACCGCTTCGCTCATTACAAGCTCGTTCTCGTCAGAATGCCCATGTATAAAAAATAGCTTGGGCTCAAAATTTGTTAATGTGTTGGGCCGGACACAGGCTCTGGTATGGTCGGGCTTGATTTTTTTTTAGCCTGATCTAAACTCTATGGCAAAGTACAGTTCATTGCGCTCAACAAAACTTGACTGATTGTGCTCATATTATTACCTGTACATCAAATAAATGTTTGTATAATTTGCATATAGACAGAGCAGACATGTTAATCTATATACCTATGTAACCGGTAGTTGGTGCACACTGGGTAATGTATGCTCCTCCTGCCCCTGATGTCTTTCCCTAAATGACCAGTCTCTGAAGGAAAAAGTAATAACCTTCTATATTGGTAATAAAATATATTACACAGAATATGATAAACACTTATAGCAGTCCTTTAGAGGGTTCGATGTTGAGCAGGTTTTCTGTGCCTAGTGATGCTATTTATTAAAAAATCCACCACAATAAAGGAAGATTTCATCTGGTCGATATCCATATGGTTTATAAAGATAACCACCACAAATCCTCTCAACCTTTCTGTCGTTCATTACCGTTCGCCAGCTGTGCACCGAGACGCTCAGATACCGCACACCATTTGTTGTTGGGACTATCTCCAACAGCGAGAATGCACCTAATATTGATCTGCATTCATTCCTCTGTTCCTCTATCACGTATGAGATGAGTTCCTTTGATAAGGTTCATTTATTTACATTGGTCTCACAGACCTTCATCTCAGTTGAGCTGTGTTCAAGCAGTAATAGTTTTCTATTAGATTTCCCAAAAGCAGAGTCACTTATTTACCATGGCGGAGCATCATTAAATCAAATGGACCCCCGTGACACGATGAGCTCGCTCTCCTCTGATGTTTATGATCAGACAGTGTGATCAGCATTTATTAGCTTACAGAGGAATTGGGACTGTGAAACTATACACATATGAGGACCCCGACCTCTCTGAAAGCATCAGATGTTAGATATGGAGAATTGAAGTGCTCTCGTTGTGCAGGAAACCCAATCTGACAAAACATTACTGCTGCTTAACTGTCTCACTGTCTCATGGGTCGGTGTGAGGTCATTCGGAATGAGCAAGATAAATAATCCATTCCAGGCATATATTTTGAATGTTCAAGAGTTATTTCATTTTTTGCTTTAATGCTACAATCCATAAATAAAACTGTTCAGTTAACGTGGTTACATTTGACATAAATTAAGCCAAAATTTCAACCAAAAATAATTCATTTGAATGGATTTGTTGTAGTCTCGTTGTTTACATATACATATTAACTTTATGGTTACTAGATGCAAATAAAAATGATTTTCAGTATATTATTATTATTATTACTACTACTACTACATATATATTACATTATGAAATAATTGTCACCAACTTTCTGCAGAGTCAATAGCTACAGACCTCCAAACTTCATGTGGCCTTCAGATTAGCTCAAGAACAGTGTGCAGAGAGCTTCATGGAATGGGATTATATTATATTAATTATATTCAGTGCAAATATAACAGTTCAGTGCAAAATATGTTTGCCAACTATTATTAAAATGCTATCAACTATTTATTTTTCTGATTTTAAATCTGTATTTGACCTCAGAAAGATCTGAAAGTAAAAAGAGGTGCCAAAGTCCGATTTTGTGGTGCTGTGCTTTAAAATTTAATTATTATAATCTTAATTTAGGTGATGAAGGATTTTGAAAGACTGACAGTAATCAGTATTGAGTAGGTGTCTAAAGCCCAATTTATACTTGTACGCAGTTGCTACGTCATAGGCTGTGTGTAGCACGCGTTGCCTACGGCGTTGCCTGACGTGCACCTCGTCAAAAATGTAACAACACGTCAATTTTACGCAGACTGCAAGCGCTGTGATTGGTCTGCCAGAACCCCTCCCTCAGGGGTTATCATTCTCCCTCTGCATGAGTAATTGTACATTGACGCGGAGAGGCTACGGCACAGGTCAGATGCAGAAGTATATATTTTTGAAAATGATTAACAGTTGAAAACATTCATTACAAATTTAGAAAAGTAATCAGGAAGTAATCAAAAGTAATCAGTACAGGGTAACTTGTAATCTGTAATATTTCATTTCCAAAGTAACCTTCCCAACACTGATTATATTATATTACATTACATTATAGGACCCACTTTATATTAAGTGGCCTTAACTACCATGTACTAACATTTTAATTAATCATTTGATACAATGCACTTATTGTGTACATACATGTTTCTACATTTGTACTTACATTTTTAAAAATACCTGCATGTAATTACATCTGTAATTAATTTCTGGAGTTACATTTATAATTACACTGCTGACCCTTCCCTTACACCTAACCCTACCCTTAAACTTACCCATACCACCACACCTGTCCCTAACTTTACCGGTATCCCACCTTAATATCAGCAAAAGTGTTTTACAATACAATATGAACACAATAAGTACATTGTACTTATTTATTGATGTAAGTAGTAGTTAAGGCCACCTAATATTAAGTGGGGCCATATTATATTATATATAATGAAGATAGAACAAAGAGCTGCTTGATGGTCTCAGTAGTTTCCTCTGTCCTCTTTATGTTTCAAAATGCTCATTAGGATAATTTTCCTGACAGTCCTTTCTAGATCTCAGATGCTTTGTTAGTGGTTATTCATTCTACAGCATGATGAACAATAACTATACTGGCTGGTTAAAGTCCTACCAATTTATACAATGATCTAATGCATTATAATTGATGAAAATAAGAATAACTATGATAAAAATGGATTCTTTCACCTGGAGGATAATATGCACAAGATAATGTATGTACAATAATGAAGCCCTAATTTGACTCAGATAGCTGATGTATGGAGATCGTCAATTAACATTTTTCGTAGTTTTCGTTAGTAAGTATGTTGTCAGGTACCATTATAGCACTGATAGATAGAAACTGTTTCTGAATTTTTGCAAATGCAAATACTTGAATGTCTGAGTTAACGTCTTGTCCACGTGGTGCTTCCACAGCATTATTTATGGCACAACAAGGTACGGTCTCAGTGGGAACAATGACTTAACCGGGCAGATGTGGGGGCTGCACAACTGCTCTTTTCAATCCCAGCATCTTGCTTGCTTGTCTTTGGGGACAAAAATGGTTCAGCCTTAATGGAGTGTTAAAGCTTTCTCCAGCGCTGTCTTTAGCCCCAGCCGTGTTCCTGTGACAACGGCTTAATGAAATGAATGGGTTCTCCAAAGGACCTGCCCCGCTCTGCCATTGTTGCATTATTCATCTGGTGAGTCAGGGTGACTTACAAATTCGTACATTTAGAACATTAATCCGTTTATTTTTTCTGTGTATTTATCCGAGTAGTTATTCTCCTTGCCTTACGGGATGCTAGGGGAATGCTTTCTTGACACTGTGAATGCTTGAACAACTTTTCAAAAGTGTGTTGATGCTTACTTAATGGCCCTGCAGTATTCGCTGCCAAACCCATGATGTCTCATCTCATTCAAACACAATGTCTTCTGAAGCTTGGCCAAGAACGTAGCTTGTCTGCTGATAGCATATCGATATAAAATCTTTGAATAAAACATCTGTGACTGAACCAATTTGAGTGGCCAGAATAAAAACTATATATAAGCGTAAGCAGCACAAAACATATTCTGATCCCACATTAGATTAGGTTTCTTTACTACTATGTACTTGCATTTTAGCAGGGCAGGTAAAAATCTGAACGGCCCGACGGGGCAGTAGAAAAAACCTTAGCGTTAAACCCTGTAAATGTGCCTTTTAATATTTCTTTCGGTTTTAAATTATTTCATTTATAAAGGAAAAACATGCCTACTTTTTCACATCATTTAAAATCATCCCTTAAAATCATCATTTGAAAACTGCATTTTGTATTTACTCATGTTATCTTTGTGTAATATTAAAATTTTATTCTGCTGAAAGAGGCCACAGCCACCAGGGAATACCGTTTCCATGAAAGGGTGTCCATGGTCTGCAACAGTGCTTAGATAGGTGGTACGTGTCAAAGTAACATCCACATGGATGGCAGGACCCAAGGTTTCCCAGCTGAACATTGCCCAAAGCATCACACTGCCTCCGCCGGCTTACCTTCTTCCCAAAGTGCATTCTGGTGCCATGTGTTCCCCAGGCAAGTGACGCACATGCATCCGGCCATCCACGTGATGTAAAAGAAAACGTGATTCATCAGACCAGGCCACTTTCTTCCATTGCTCTCTGGTCCAGTTCTGATGCTCACATGCCCACATGCCCACTGTTGGCGCTTTTGGCGGTGGACGGGGGTCAGCATGGGCACCCTGACTGGTCTGCTGCTATGCAGCCCCATATGCAACAAACTTTGATGCACTTTGTATTCTGACACCTTTCTATCAGAACCAGCATTAACTTCTTGAGCAATTTGAGTTATAGTAGCTTGTTTGTTTGATCGGACCACACGGGCCAGCCATCGCTCCCCACATGCATCAATTAGCCTTGTCTGCCCATGACCCTGACACCGGTTCACCACTGTTCCTTCCTTGGACCACTTTTGATAGATACTGACCACTGCAGACCGGGAACACCCCACAAGAGCTGCAGTTTTGAGATGCTCTGACCCAGTCGTCTAGCCATCACAATTTGGTCCTTTTTTTGTTGTTGGTCAAACTCGCTTAAATCCTTACGCTTGCCCATTTTTCCTGCTTCTAACACATCAACTTTGAGGACAAAATGTTCACTTGCTGCCTAATATATCCCACCCATTAACAGGTGCCGTGATGAAGAGATAATCAGTGTTATTCACTTCACCAGTTCACCTGTCAGTGGTCATAATGTTATGCCATACTAAAACAGCACAAATACATACAATAAGATGCATATAAAATAGACAGTGCTTTGCAGGTTTTTCAGGTATAGAAACTGAATAAAGTAATCAAATATAAAATAAATATATAATTCCCGTCTTCTCTCAGCGTACACAAGTTCTCTTTTGCGTCTTGCTCTTGAATGTTTAGATTGGCAAGGCTTAAATGAGTTTAGTTTAAACACAGATAGCATCAGGTGTTGTTCAGGTCTCACCTGCGCTCGCGTCGCTACCAACACCCGGTGATGGTGGCGTAAATGACTAAATGAGTTACGTTTGAGCAGACGGCACTTGCAAGATTACAAGAGTGACTGTTTTGTCCCTGCATTTTGATCATCGCTGTTGTTGTAATGTATTGGGAAGCCAGAATGTGTATCCACCGACAGAAACATACATATATGTATGTGTGTATGTAGACTGTATACTTTCACCCACAGTGTCATCGAATCCCTTCTTAGCCATGTTGAGCTACACCTGTGCATTTAATGTAAGCCACAATCCCAGAAGGCAAACGTTTGGCATGTGTGTACTGCCTGAGGGATGTCAGCTCAGGTAACCATGAACTGCCATTATTGCCTCCATTTAACAATTAGAGGGGATAAGGAAAGAGAAAAAATGATGTGATGGCCCCTCAAGCTAAAAAAAATCTGTTATGACATTATTCCTTGTGAAGGACCCTAGCTGCAAGCAAAGGTCTTCATCATCTGTTCACGTAAAGAGCTGTTCTTTGGTAACCTGTCACCCCATCATTTATCTCTCTTTTGCTTTTGTCCCCTCACAGATCGCCTTCTCTCAGCACAACAGCATTATGGACCTGGTGCAGTTCTTTGTGACGTTTTTCAGGTGAGTGCTTGTGGTGTCATTGTTCCTTCCGCATTTCAATGGAGTGATGAAACAGAAGTTTTCACCTGTTAAGCCAATGTTAAGGCCCTGTTCACACCTGGTATTAAGATGCGTTTTGGTCGATTGGATCACAAGTAGAGAAGGGAGACATACCCATTTACAACCTTCTCTTTTGTCCACTTTCAACCACTTCTGTCCTGATTTCTTCAAGGGGAGGGTCTATGGGTGGGTAAATGTATGTGTTTTTTCAGATCTTTCAATCTAATGGACAACATAAGCACGCGTAATTTACAAATAAACGTGCCGAGAGATGACGGATAAACATACGGGGGCATCAGCTTTCGTTTATGCTCTGATGGCCGCAAGACCATGCCAAACATTGAGTTAGAAATCAGAAATGGCGCGAGAACATTGTGCTTGATATGTTTTTCGTCTTCAAACCAAACTTGGGTCTTCAGCCAACAAAGCTTAAATCCCAACTGGCTACCGTGCTTCCCATAATGTTTACACGTTAGGTCAGTAGGCGTAGAGTAGGCGGTCTTTTGTGACTTTTTGCGTTCTTTTGAAACGCTTTACCCTACGAAAGCAATTCAGTTGAATGCGTTTTCGACTACCTCTGGAAGTGGTCAAAAGTGGACAAGCTCGAAATGTTTTAGGTCCCGTTTACACCTGTATATAGCATCGTCCGCTTGTGATCCCATCGCCAAAACGCATCTTAGCCCTTTGATGTGTTTTATTCACATCAGATACACATTGTGTGGGTATTATTTACTTTGTTCTTCTTCGACTTCACCGTCCACTTACTTTCATGTATTTCGGGAGAAGTGGATTGATTGATGAGTTGTAAATCCGACAGATTCGTTTCTCTTTATTGCGGTGCAAACTAACATGGCGGCGCCCATTGCGCTAATAGAGCAGCTAACATGATCATTATAAAGGTTTATAATAATAATTATAAGGTGATGCATTTTTTTTTTTTTTTAAACGGTCGCCTTAAAAAACTCAGGCTTGGGGGTCAGCTAGAATATTTTAAACTTATATGTTAAAGGGTTAATACCTGGTGTAAACAGGGCCTTAGTGATTGAAAATGTAAGAGATTCAACTCAACATTATGTTGCACTTTTTAAAGTAGTTTTACTTTTAAGGCATAGTTCACCCAAAAATTTAAATTATTTACTCACCCTATGGCTTTCCAAACATTTATGCTAGCCCCTCTTTATCATATGTGATGTGATCTACGAAAACCCAACACATGGTGAAAATGTACCTTTTACAGGTTTTGATACTACATGGAAGCTGGTTTCAAGCCCTTTCCAAATCTGTTTTCATCGCTATGATTTTGAGAATAACACGTTTAAATAAATGTCACCCTTATTTGCACAGACATGACTGTTTTAAAGAATACACTTGGCAGATTATTGTAGAAGTGAAATTATGAAAGTAAAAAAGAAAAAAGTTATAAAAGTTTATGAAAATGTGAAATGTAAAAATTTAACTATTAAATATTTTATAATAATATGTATTTTATACAATGCGTTTTACTCTAAAACTGCAAGAAAATCAAAGCCAAAGACATTAACAAGTTGTGTTCCAAAATGAGCTTTCAGTGAGATTTTGTTTGGGTGAATCCAAACTCCATTACTTACCATATATGGGCACCTCCATTTTCATAGGGTTTAAGTGATCTGAACCATATACATTTTCATAATTTTCATACATTTTATGAAGTAGACATCCTATTCAGAAGTAGTATGGGCAGTTTGGCAGAATTTGATTTGAATTCAACCTCTAATAAGCACATAAAAAGAACGTGCATTATACCTCACTGCTGCATTCATGGTAATGACATGTTATAACATTACTTATATTTAAAACATTTTCAGGCCTTTTTTTCATCAAATTGTATTTGATGTCATCTTTTGAACTCTTGGAATGAAAAAAAAAATCGGTTTTCTACCAATCATTCATGATTTTTCGTGTTCAACACTATTTCAAAATAAAGGTCTGAACTGAATATGAAAATATAAAAATTAGAATTTATAAGCAGCATCACTACACAAGGGGACTAGCTAACGTTACCCTGAAGAGAACAGCAACTTAGTAGTAAGTTTTCCATTGTTTATCATGGACTCTGAACTTGTGATTACCCCTTGTATGTTTAGATAGCACAACTAGTGTACCACGTAGATTGGCCTACATTTATAATAGCAAGCTCAGCACACCTTGCAGCATAGCTAAGTTGACTCCTCCTCTTCAGTAACTTCTCTATCATCCGATTCTTCATCTCTGGATGTGAAATAGTCAAGTATAACATCGTTTAGGGCACTGACATCACCAGGTTTAAACAGATTGAGGCGAGCGAGATCATTTAAGTGATCAGCTACTTCATACTGCGTTGTTCTCTTGAGCTCTGCTATCTCACTATACAATAACGTTCCATACAAAAAACTTTGCATGCCGTAGTTTACACAGGACTGTCGGGAAATGTGCATTGAATTTGATACACCATTATTCTACATGTCTACATGTGGTTTATTTTGATGGATGAACAGTCTGCGTCAAGAGAGGGAAAGCTGGGGGTGATTTTTTTTTTTCTTTGCACCTCCACCGGGCGTGTTCTTAGACATTCTGCACTAAACTAATGAATTTTGCCAAGATATTGTTAAAGATGTTATGGAATAATAATTGAATGGAAACCCAATTATGACAAATTTACATCTATCTATTTTTTTGATCTGCCTGAAAATGTTGCAGCGCAACATCCGACGGGTTTCCCCAGATTGCATCACATATAATTACAGTGAATGGAGCCTGAAGAGTTAAAAAAAAGGCTTCAAAAAGCTCCCTAAAAGTATTAAAAGTATTAAGAGTATTATAAAATAGTCTTTCTGACTCATTTGCTATTATTCCTCTGAAGACGTTATACCTTTGTGTAAAAAAAAACACAAAAAAAAACAACGCATTGAAAGTTCTTATTCACTGAAAATATTGACATTCACCCTAGCTCTATTTGCACTGCATTATGAAACAGTGTTTTATTTTTTAACAAATAGTTTTTGAGAGTCTGATATTTCTAATACATTTTTTAGAATTTGGTTTTATTGACTCATGGAGGGGAATATTATAAATAACCACTTCTTGTACAAAGCTATCATATGACTTGAGGAAACTTGAAAGCTTTCAGCCCCCTTTCATTGTAATTGCATGAAAAAAGCAATCAGCACTTTCTTCAGAATTTCTCCTTTTTGTGTAGCGCAGAAGAAATAAATTCATGTGGGATTGGAACAAATTGAGGGTTAGTAAACAATGACAGCATTTTCAGTTTTGGCTAAATGAGGTGAGACAAAACACAATTGAAAGTGAACTTTTGATAATACTGTCACGCAGTGCTTCATGCAAAACTGCTCAGCTCCTTCCCCCATACAAGGTGTCATTGCCACAAGGTAGATCTGTCATCCTGATTTGTTCATTTCTGTGCAGTTTCTTGATTTGTCATTAAATGCACACCTGTTCCCATTATGTCTTATTAGATTTGGTTATAAAGAGTCTCTCTCTCTCGCTCTGGTGTTTGTCCTGGATTCAGATCATTGTCCTGCATTAGACAGCCCCTCTGTAAGCTAGTGTCACACACTGATGCACTCCGACACGAGGTCAACTTGTGTTCCAAACAGTCATGTTATACAGCATGCTTGTTTCTGACTGCCTGGGCAATCAGTTTAACTAGTTAACTTCAAGTTTGCCTTAGTGTGTGTAGTGTGACATCCACACTGGCTGTGTAAGCAGGCTAGAATTAATCTGTTACTTTAAGAAAGCGTGGCATTTCATTCTGGAAATTCAGTTTGAGTCCGCTAAATTCAAACCTACCTTCAGAAGCACCAGGCTCAAAAGTTTAGTCCTTTCACCAATATCATTTATTCAAAAATTGTTGAAGAAAGAAGACAGTCTTTTCAGGTGAATGAGAAACTGTCAGGCGTTGAAAACCGTTCTGTCATCTGGGAAGCTCAAATGCTGTTGTGTTGTATGTTGCTCACGTATCATACAGGAAATTGCACTAGCTTCAGCACGTCTTCCCTTGACGTCTGGAAGCAATAGGTGAGAAAAAAGCATATAGCTGATTTCAAATGCTTCAGTGGATGCGTAGTTGGCAGATTACTTGTTTTAACCCTGTGAATTGCTGTGGAAAATGTGCCATGACAAGGTGTGGTACAACTGTCAAATAGGATAAACTGTCAAACAATGATTTTCCTTTTTTTATATTTTATTTTTAAAGCGTTCATCCATAGTGTTCACTCGCACATACATTACTATTCGTTTCAAGTCAGTAAGTTTTATTTTTATTTTATTGAAAGAAATGAATACGTTTATTCTGCAAGGACCCATTAAATTGATCAAAAGTGACAGTAAAGACATTTATAATATTACAAAATATTTCTATTTCAAATAAATGCTGCTCTTTTGAAAAAAAAAAAAGAAAAAAAGAAGGATCACTGTTTCCACAAAAATATTAAGTAGTGCAACCGTTTTAAACATTGATAATACTAATTAATGTTCCTTGAGTATTTGAGATATATTACAGTTTTTACTGTATTTTTGGATCAAATAAATCCACCCTTGGTGAATCTACCAAGGGCATATGGAAGCACATTTCCGCCACAAAAGAACGAAAAAATTATGCTCTGGTAAGTCATAATTACTAGATAAAAAGTTTTTTTTTTCTCATAATTATGACTTTTAAAGTGACAATTTTGACTTGGTATTTCATAATTTCGAATTTGTATTTCACAACTTTTGGCTTTTTTATTAGTAATTTTGACTTTTTAAGTCATAATTTCAACTTTTCCCCTCAGTTTCACAGACAAGGGTTAAGCCTAGTCCCAGACTAAAAAGTATGTTTTAGTTTTAAAGGGGTGGTTGCATGGGATTTCACTTTTTTAACTTTAGTTAGTGTGTAATGTTGCTGCTTGAGCATAAACAGTAACTGCAAAGTTACTGAGCTGAAAGTTCAATGCAAACGGAGATATTGTCTTTTAAAGTTATGGCAGTTTATTGCCTACAATTGTAGTCCGTTTTGGACTACAACAAGCTTCTTCCCGGGTTGGTGACATCATAAACCCTTGCTATTAACATAAACACTGCCCCCGCGAACACTCAACAAAGTGGGCGAGGCCACGTCGCAGTCATTACGAAAGAGAGAGAGCTGTTGCAGAACTACAAACTACATTTGGCCATCTAACCAATCTAAGACCATTGCGTTTTTCGGAGGGATGGGCTTCATAGAAGCAGGAAGCAAACGAGCCGTTCAAAGGACAGTGGAGACAGCGGTGGGGAATTAAAGGTAAAATATAAGAAAAATACGCCGTTTAAAAATAAAAAGTATTAAAACATGTTATATACTTATACATGTTAAAATGAACAAATAGCCTAATTTTCTGCCATATACAATTTCATAAAATTATCAGCTAGCTAATAACAACTTTGTTCTGGTTTCACCTCACTCCAGTCTAAACTAAATTATTGTAGGCTATTTATTTTACTACAGATTGTGAACATAAATAAGCTGAAAGACTGTGGATTATTAAAATAAATTCTTACTAACCACTCTTGCTAAATTGGGTAAGCACACTTGTCTTCTCATTTCAGAGGGGTTCTGAACTGATCTCTGAACTGATTCGTGAGTTCAGTGTTGGACAGATCAGTTGTTCTAACCAGTCATTAAAAAGATTGGATTAAAATTTGTCATTAGGTCACGAATCGGACATTAGCAGACGCGTTGTGTGCGAATCCCGTCTGTTAGAACATCGTGAAAGAATTGTCAACACACAGAAAACACTTCATAACTGGACAGGATTTGTTTCCCGTTTATTGAAAGTATGGTTTATATCAACGTTTTTTGAGTGCAATTCACACCCAGCAGTAATGTCCGAATGCACAACGTGCAACATGAATTCGGTCTTCCGACCTTTTGATTTTGATTAATATGTGAAATATGCGAAAGGTAGGAAAGTGCTTATTTTGAAGACAGAGAGTGCGCGCAGGGGATGGGCTCTCTGCTCGTTCTCTCGGTCTCAGTTAACATGCGCCCTATCACAAACGCAGCAGTCATCTACATCACTCATAAATCACAACAACTCATCAAATAAGGCTTTGGTGGGACAAAAATTAGTTTTGGCGGCCGCCAAAAAAAATGTAATTGTAGGAAAAACCCTGACTGAGATATCTTAAAATATGTCAGTGCCAGTGTTTTGTCTTAAGATGCACATCATTAATGTCTTTTTCTAAGGCATGTTTATAAAAGCTACTTAATATCCTAACATATCTTTTTTATCTCATAATTGTGACTTTATAAAGTTAGATTTTTTACTTTTCATTTCATAATGACTTGGGGCCAGATTAAAGCTACACTATGTAACTTTTCCGTCCACTAGAGGTCGCCTGTTCAAAACAAAGGCGTAGTTTGATGACGCCACGTTTGAGCGCAGAATCTCGGGACATGTGGTCTTCACCTCACAGCCGGTGGGAAACAGTCAGGATAGGACTCGGGCAGAAATCATGTTCATGGATGCGATTATTAACATTACTGTAGTCTGAAGCAGAGCAGGAGCGATTGTTGTGGAGCTGAGCAAGGCCGCAGGAGCGATTGAAGAGCGGGACTGTTATTATGGCATAGTCGCTGGCGGGACTTTTATTATGACACGGTTGCCGGCGGCACTTCCTCTTCTCCAGTGCTGAGTGTGAGGTAACACAGCTCTGTTTATCGTATTAGATATATCTGAGTGTGTTGAAAAGGAAGTTATGATGTTCGCTCGGCGGCTGCTATGACACTTGTTCACAATGCAGTGAGCGTAAAGTGTTTCACTGAATAAAACCGGAGACCGAGGGTGACGCAGATATGACGCAATCGACAGGCGACTCCCTCACACGCATAGCTCACACGTCCCGGCTCCTTGGTTAAAATAGCAATTTTCTCACGATTTACAAATAGTTGAAAACATTTGGGATATTCTAAGTACTCAACTGAACAAAATATATAACACTGGCCTAGTGGTTTCTGGATGTTTTACTGCAAAAATCCTACATAGTTCACCTTTAACTAACAGCTTGCATCAACGCAAACCCTCTTTTGCCGTTAAAAAATACCATCAGGATTTACTAAAAACATGCAATGAAAAAAATCATGGACAGTTATTTTTGCGGCTGACCTTATTGCATATGCATTTGTAGGAGTTCCCTCTCAGACACAATATTTATGGGAGGAGAGTATTTTAAATGAATCATGCAGCGTGATTTACTAAGGTTTGCGCTAGTCAATTTACTAGTATTTGCGCCATTATTTAACGCCCCAAAATCATTCCTTATCCACTTAGCCACTGTAGCACCTGTGTTATTAGTAGATCACACACACCTGATTATCATCAGCTCTTCTTTTTTGCAAATTAGCCCCGTCTTGATAGATTGTTAGTAATTCACCCGCAGAACTTTTCACTGCCATCAACACTTTTATGGGATTGCGGTCTCACGCTAATTTAGCAAATCTTTAAATTCATGCCATTTAGTAAATCTGCTCCTTAGTGTGTCATAATTTTAACTTTTAAGCTCTTAATTGACGTAGTATGTCATAATTTCGACTTAATCGTCATAATTTCGTCATAATTGTGACATACCAGAGCATGTTTTTTTTCTTTTTCTTATGTGGCAAAAACTGGCTTCCATAAAGGCATCTTTCCCTCAGAAAGTGTAACTATTTTTGTACTAAAAAAGTACAGGCATCAGTGCATGGAAGGTAGCGTTAGGCAGAATTTAGTGCTGTCAATCAAGTGTTTTCCTCCAATGAGCATTTCCCTGATTTCATCAGTGTGATTTCCACTTTATTTCCACTGAGTGAGATAGCCAATCTCATGACAGCTGGAATCAAGACTAGCCTCAGGCAGATTCTGTTCCATTACCAGTGCAGCTAGAGAGATGGTCGCTGACAGAGTATATCTTCTCCTTACATCTGCCCCTGAATTATGAACCGCATCACTGAAATACAAAAAATTTAAATAAATAGACAAAATAGACAACAAAAAAAAAGAAAGAAAAACCTGCCACAGATGCTGCCTAATATTAACTTTCTAGTTGCAATCTAAAAAAAATGACCCTCTCTGTAAAAGGACTCTGCAGGGAAATGTATCTGTTATTAAGAACCTGTCAGTGGCGCAACCTGAAATTAGAGCGGTTAACATGAGCAAAAGCGAAATGCATTTCCACATTGTGAATGGCTTTTTAGTCTCTTTGTAAGATAATGCATTTGGTTCAATTCATGCAATCCATTTGCTTTTATTTAATATCTAGCGCATGCTGTTCAGTTTACAGGGTTCGACATTCCCCTCCAGGGTTTGCTGTAACTGTCTCTTTTTTAACCATTCTGCACGTAGATTGCTTCATTCAGGTGAGATGGGTATGCGCCTCTTGATGTTGGCGTCTGCGAAATCACCAAAAACGTCCTTCAAATGATTTCACTTCTCAGACATTTGCTCATTTACTTGGGGCTCAGTGAATCAGCAAACTGTAATGCAAAGTGATTTGACTACGAGTTTAACTAAACATCAGTTCTAAGAGAGGTGTCATGTCATACGATCGTCCTCTAGATCCTCCTCTCACTGTAATGAGACGGTCAGGGATGCCAGGAAGGCTAAAAGTGGGTGTTCAAATGGCAGAAACATGAAATCATCAGGGGATGACAGTGTCCTTTTTGCCTCGTTTGGTCTTGATGTCATTGGGTGCTTCTCAATTCTTATTTGTACATCCTTGTTTTCTTTCCTCGCGTCTTAGCTCCACCCCTTCAGGATGCGAGGGTAGGACGCAAGGAAAAGACGCAAGGATGGAGGAATTGAATCAAGTGAAATGAGATATCATCGATCCCTTTAGCGTCACTTCAAAGTGTAAGACCGCATGAATTCGCTCCAAGGATCGGCAGCGAACCGCGGTGAAGGCCTTACGCGTTCAGTGTCTCAGCTGGAAGAATGGATTTGATTATAATATTCTTTATCTGACTCCATTTATCATAGTGGTCACATTTAGAAGAGAATCCCAACCGATTGTTTGGTCATCTATATTTGGTAGTTAATCATACATTTGATCGTTCCGTTTTAACCCTTTGTTACAATTATAACGTTCCACATTGGAGATAGTTAATAATTACAGATTAATTCAGAAAGGATCAAAATGTAACAATTTATTAACAATCAAGTAAATGTAAAATGTCAATTACATCATAGACATAAATCTCTTCTAAAAGGAAACACAAATTCTGGTTATGGTTACACTTAAAATCGTTTCAAATAAATGTAAAACATAAACCATTAATTATGCTCTGTAGGCCTCTGCCTAGAATGTTACCTGTGAGATAGAGAGAGAGAGAGAGAGAGAGAGAGAGAGAGAGAGAGAGAGAGAAAGGGAGAGAGCTAAAGAACAGCTCTCTCCAGAGAAAGCCAGAGAAACCAAAGAGCGCGAGCTACAGATGAAATTCTCTTTTATCCTCTTTCCTGATGTCACCAAATTCAAACCTGACTCTTGTAAAACTGACCAATCAGACCAACCCGTGAGACATTTGAAAATAACCAATCAGACAAAACTTCCCCCATTGTATCAAAGGTGCGAAAACCTGTTGGCCAGCCGGCCAATCATTCTTTTGTCTTTCTAACTCAACCTGGCCCTTCTGATGGCGTTAAGGGGGAAGGGGTTGAGTCAATTTCAATATCTTGATCACGACGATGGCAGTTAACAGCAAAGCAGAGGATTTTGTTCCATTTCAAATATCTTTGATTATTTTCCACCTTACAGTTCCCCGTTTGGCACCATTGGCCACAACCATTGAGTCCAAAGGTGGCATTGTCCACAAAGATATGCTTTCTGTTGTGTGTAGATGTTATTCTTCAGACTTCTCGTCCAGACTTGTTGCAAAAGCAGCTGATCAGTTTTCAGCCTTTGTTGTCCTTGTAGCCCTGCATGAGAACTTCATCATTGATATGCAAAACGTCCATTGATTACTTCACACCTCAAGAACAGTCACTCTTTTTGAGGCAGGACACAGGAGCGAACTTTTGCTGCAGGTATTCTGTGATTAAGCACAACAAAGAACAAAAGCATACATGGCATTTTTCATTGGTCAGAAGTCTGATGTGGTCATATTAAAATGGTCTCCGGCAATAAGCCCTTAAATCGATATACTTAATAAAGTGGTCAGGGTTTGAGAATAAAAAGAAGATTCCACAAGCTCGTACATTGTTTCTGGGAACATTGAAATAAAATGCATTATAACAAAACAAATCATTGTTGATTTTAAGTCCCCCTTTTCATGAGGAGTATTAGCAAAATATTCAGTGTAACCAAGACTCGGAAATCAAACTCAAAGTTCATCTAACTTTCCACTATTTTGGTGGTAGTGGAATTTGAGCATTTTGGTCTGAATTTCTCGAAGGAAATGTAGCAAAAGTCAGTGCAATTGATACATTAAAAAAAGATGGTACTCATCAATAAACCATAAAAGAAAAACAACAAATCAATCACATTTATGAAAACATATATATATATAATAACCACTGTGTTTGTTCAGGAATCTTCCAATGTAATTAATGTAGATCTAAATATGATTAGTCATACAATAATGGGTATTCCTGGTGTGTGTGTGTGTGTGTGTGTGTGTGTGTGTGTGTGTGTGTGTGTGTGTGTGTGTGTGTGTGTGTGTGTGTGTGTGTGTGTGTGTGTGAGTGTAGCTATCTGGATCTGTTAGTGTGAAAAGATGAACAATAGATCTTTAGTGAAGTAACACTTTTAGACTCTATGTCATCTTTGTCGTTTATGATGTGTAGTGCTCAGCCTGAATAGATTTGGTCTATTCCAGGTGATGTTGTCGTGAGTGTAGGGTGTGTTCTGTGTTAATGTTTTGGAGATGGGTGGAATCTAATCAATATCAATCTGTGTTGCATAATTTAATTCCAGTTTTTTCACTGGGAGGTCATGTAGACATATTGTGAGGTGTGATTGACCTCATCGAATATATATAAAGATATTCGCACCCATCTCTCACATCTCCAGTTTTGAGATGCAGGGGGGAGGAGGGCCTTTTGGCCGTCCGTCCTCCAAGGAATTGCAATTGTCATCCTGAGATAGAAACAAATTACAAATTTAAAGAGAAACAAATTTAGAGAGAAACACAGTTAATTGCTGCTGCTGTTTCTGTGTATTAACACTTAAGACTGTTCTGGCAGTCGAGCCTTCACAATCTGAGTGAAGGATGAATTGGTTATGAATTGGTTTTCTATTGTCTGTGCCACATTTAACTATGAATTGGTTTTCTATTATCTGTGCCACATTTAACAGCACAATTCCCCTCCTTTTTTGGCACTGGGAATTGAACCAATGAAAAGTATTATAACTTGCTCAAATTAGAAATAGCAAAGGTCAGAGTTATTGAGTCCTGTTGCGATGAAGACATTTTCATGGTTAATGCAATTGTAATTCACACTGTAGCCAGATGGCAATTCTATGTTCCTGTTTATGGTTTACTGCAGCTATATGGGAAATAGCAGAGCTTCCACTATAGGAGACAAACAAATTCAACATTGACACATGCAACTTGAAATTGCTGTACAATTTCAGTATTAAAGTTATTCCAATTTACACAAGATACATGGCCTAGAATGCGCAGCATCTACGACCTTTATCCTAAGTGTTTCATCACTTACAGTAAAGCAATCATGTGTTTTAAAGAATAAACTTGACTAGTCTATGTGTATCTTGTAACACAAACAACTATTATGTGTAATCAATGCGCACAATGTGTTATACAATTACAAATTTGAAAATACAAACAGGATCAATGCAATCTGGATATTTTATTATTAAACTCCTTGCTAAGAGGCTGCTAGCCCGCTGGCAAGTGAAGTTAATAGCTGAAGGCCTTGCATGAACACTGCAGTTAGCTCACTGAGAGTTTTACCTGCAAATGAGCGCTTTTCTTTGCCTTTAAAAAGTAATTTCCTATTTTTCTGAAAATACGGTGGAGGTCGCCCGTTACCCAGTGACCAGCATTTCCCATCGACATGTCCGATTTTCTGACAGGATCTGCAAAACCTGTTCTTTTTTCCATTGGGTTGTCTGTTGGGTTGTCTGCTACCTTCTCCTGGAGTTTCAGTATATTCATGACTCTCGGATGCTTGCAAATCATCCTGCATCCCCTTAAGAGCTAAAATAGACACACTTTCTTGTGCATTTTCTGAACTAAATGCTTCAGATTCATTAGAGCAAGTCACCTCATCTACGAAGTGAACATGCTTTTTAATCCCATTGCTGTTAAGCATTATGGGAGTCATGCACTTTTCAGCATTTAGCTTAGATTTCCATCTATTTTCTATTCTTGAGCCCCAGTCTACTATTGATTGGAATGTGTTTTTAACTGGATCGACGCCATTTGACAAAGCCCGTTGGATTGGGATGCCAGCATTATTTTTCACAAGTTGTAATAACGCGTCATGGTCTCGATCTGCATTTTCTAATCCTGAGTGTTCTCTGTAAGTTACCCATAACCGCTCGGCGTATGTCTCAAATGTTTCATCACTCGCCTGTTGGATTTCTAGTATTTTGCTCCAATCTGCGTGTGTCGGTCCCCTCATTTCTAATAATGCCTGTTTTAGTCGTTCATATATGGCTTCGTCTGTTTCGTTGCGGACTCGTTCGATTATGTTGCCAGATTTCATGCCTTCGGTTAGTTTCGGTCTGAGCTCTTCAGGGAGAGTGAGAAGTGCTATTTGCCACACGTCTCTAACTTCTAGCTTATACACCGTAGCCTGTAGCATCAATGTTTCCCAATATGGTTGAAACGGCCCTTTTCTTGGCATTACTCCAACGACTTGTTTGTGTCTGGAACATTCTTCGCAGGTTAACGGACGGCTGATCGTTGTGGTTTCGTCGTTCGCATTAGTCATAGTTTTAAGCACGGCGACCTTAACAGATTTCTTCGCTGTGTCGGTAGCTTTTGTGCGAGTCTTTATCAGGCTTCGTTGTTTTGGATGTTCAGGCATTAACACAGGAGCTCGGTTATGAGTTTCTCTCTGTGGCCTGTATCCTAACGCAGCATCATTATCATCATTATCATTTGGCTTCGCTAGCTCAAAAGTTTCATTCAGTGCTGCTTGTTTTACCGCGGCCACTGGAAATCCTGCATTATCACAACAATCTTCGAGAGCAGATATGTAATTACTGCCGGTTTGAAGTTTTCCTTGTAACTGATCAATTTTTGTTGCCATATTTTCACGCTGCCTAGCCCACTCAAGTTGCTCGTATGAGACTGATTCGACTTTTGATCTTAACTTTTGTAATTCGTCGGATCGCAATCTTTCAATTTCTTTGATATTTGCTATCGTTAGTTCGCTCTCGACCATTGTCTTGAGATCGTTACGACGAAGCAAATAAACAATTGCAGCGGGGATTTTCTTGTATTTTGATTCAGATTTGAGCTGTGCGCCCTTAGCAGAATACCAGGATATAATTTCGGTGTTACTCCATTTCAGGTTCAATCCTTTATCGCTTAATCGAACGAGGAGATCTTGTAATTGTACGCCTAAAATTGCCATAATTTCCTCATCTACACTGCTGCTGTTATTTCCCTGAAAAGTCATGTTTCACGTCTAATTCTTACACAATATCGGATTTCTACGGTTCCGATCTATAGTGGGCATACCGACCCGTTCTAGAAATGTGTCTATATGTGTGAGTTGCAAATAAAACTTTCCCTCAACAATTCTAAAAGGCAAAGAAGGTTTACTTACTCATTCTGGTCGGAGGGTCCGCTTTAATCCATTCACAAGATCAACAGAACAGCTGAGGAAAGAGAAGCTCAAATCTCTTGTTGATTTTAAATCCAATACTTCGCTGAAAACACGTTGCTCGTCTGCTCGCAACATCACGTATTCGGGGTCACCAACTGTAAGACCGCATGAATTCGCTCCAATGATCGGTAGCGAACCGCGGTGAAGGCCTTACGCGTTCAGTGTCTCAGCTGGAAGAATGGATTTGATTATAATATTCTTTATCTGACTCCATTTATCAAAGTTGTCGCATTTAGAAGAGAATCCCAACCGGTTGTTTGGTCATCTATATTTGATAGTTAATCATACAGTTGATCGTTCCGTTTTAACCCTTTGTTGCAATTATACCGTTCCACATTGGAGATAGTTAATAATTACAGATTAATTCAGAAAGGATCAAAATGTAACAATTTATTAACAATCAAGTAAATGTAAAATGTCAATTACATCATAGACATAAATCTCTTCTAAAAGGAAACACAAATTCTGGTTATGGTTACACTTAAAATCGTTTCAAATAAATGTAAAACATAAACCATTAATTATGCTCTGTAGGCCTCTGCCTAGAATGTTACCTGTGAGATAGAGAGAGAGAGAGAGAGAGAGAGAGAGAGAGAGAGAGAGAGAGAGAGAGAAAGGGAGAGAGCTAAAGAACAGCTCTCTCCAGAGAAAGCCAGAGAAACCAAAGAGCGCGAGCTACAGATGAAATTCTCTTTTATCCTCTTTCCTGATGTCACCAAATTCAAACCTGACTCTTGTAAAACTGACCAATCAGACCAACCCGTGAGACATTTGAAAATAACCAATCAGACAAAACTTCCCCCATTGTATCAAAGGTGCGAAAACCTGTTGGCCAGCCGGCCAATCATTCTTTTGTCTTTCTAACTCAACCTGGCCCTTCTGATGGCGTTAAGGGGGAAGGGGTTGAGTCAATTTCAATATCTTGATCACGACGATGGCAGTTAACAGCAAAGCAGAGGATTTTGTTCCATTTCAAATATCTTTGATTATTTTCCACCTTACAAAAGCATCGTCATTAATGATGAATTTACACTGCTGGGTTAAGCTTGCACGTCTGGATTCTTGAACATTAGAGATAATTATTTATATTGTAATAGTTTCAACCTCCACAAAATACCCCATTATATATATAAAACCAGTTATTATTAACAGTGAATTATTCCCAGTTATTATACGGCTCTGTGGAATACTTGATTCTGATTGGTCAATCGCGCATTCCAGCGTTATATTATTCCCAGATAACAACCACCAAAGTGAATAACACACCGCTCATCCTGGTACTACGAGTTATCTTGACCGGTACTACTTATATGCTTAACATGTCACTCAGCTGTCGTTGACTGTCTGGCACCATTTTGTGACTGAAAAACACTTAACACCACGGGTTACAATGGAAGACTTCAAGGGTTTCATGGCTGGAACTTTACTTTATAAAGTTTTAAATATAGATATTTTTCTTACACAAACGCATCGATTCGCTTCAGAAAGCCTTTATTAACCCTCCAGAGCCATGTGGAACACGTTATTTGACGGACAGCTGCATTTTTTATGGACTTCAAAAACAGAGCTACAACTACTGCTAAAAAGCTTGGATTAGTCAGGACTTTTTTGATATAACTCCAATTTTATTCGTCTGAAAGAAGAATGTAATATACACATAGGATGACTTGAGGGTGATTTAAATCATGGGCTAATTTAAATTTTTGGATGAACTAACCCTTTCAGCATTAATTTCAACATGTATGGTAAAAACTAATCTTTTCAGCAATAGATAAAGGCTTAAAGCAGTTTTGAACTGTTTTTCTTTGCGGAAGCTTTGCATAAGAGCTAATAAAATATTTAATGCCGCGTTTCCACCGCAGGAACTTTCCCCAGGAACTAGGAACTTTGGGGTGGTACTCTGTGTGTTTCGACCGCAGGAACCAGGGTCTAAATGAAGTTCCGGGTAAATATTTCCCCCTCCAAACGGCCCTGCTCCCGGGGCAGTACTTTTTCAAAGTTAGGGAACTTTCGGGGGTGGGACTTGGGCGCTGAACACTTTTGCGAGGTTCGTTCGTTCTGTGTTCAGTAAATATCAGTCTTGCTCTTTTCTGTCTGATGGCGCGCGTTCGTCTCAGCCATCTCACGGTCAATGTCGTAATAGCTGATAATAACATACGTTGTCTTATTTTAAATCTAGCTTTACGAGCTTTCAGAATACGCTTTAGTGTCAGTGCTCATCTCTTTTTCGCCGTTTTGTTAATGACCTCTTTATTAAAACAATACATAACTACCAAAAGCAGCGCTGCTTGCATCTCCTCGTTATTGTTGCAGACAGTATCGCGCAAAAATGATTCCTGTCTGTCTCTGACTGGGAGGAGCAGCCACGCGCAGTCCTACATCACCGGACTAATTTACCTAATCTTCCCGATACTTTAGACCGCAGTGGAAACGCAGACAGTAGCAGGTCTGGGAGAAAAAAGTTCCTGTAAAAAAAGTTCCTGGTACAAATTGTTCCGGGTAATTTTGGTGGAAACGTGGCTTAAGACAATATTTTGTGTCTAATGGACCCACTTTATATTAGGTGGCCTTAACTACTATGTACTAACATTTTAATTAATCATTTGATACAATGTACTTATTGTATACATGCATATTTTTACATTGTTCTTACATTTAAAAAAATACCTGCATGTAATTACATCTGTAATTAATTTCTGTAGTCACATTTGTAATTACACTGTTAACACTTCCCTTACACCTAACCCTACCCTTAAACTTACCCATACCACCACACCTGTCCCCGTATCCCACCTCAATATCAGCAAAGGTGTTTTGCAATACAATTTAATATATCGTAACCACATTGTACGTATTTTTTTGATGTACGTACATAGTACTTAAAGGATTAGTTCACTTTCAAATAAACTTTTGCTTATAATTTACTCACCCCCTTGTCATCCAAGATATCCATGTCTTTCTGTCTTCAGTCGAAAAGAAATGAAGATTTTTGATGAAAAGATTTCAGGATATTTCTCCATATAATGGAAGTCAATAGACCCCATACGGTTCAAAGTCCAAATGAGAGGTTCAGTACAGCTTCAAAAGGGCTTTAAACCACATCAAACGGTACCAGACGATCAATAAGGGTCTTATCTAGCGAAACGATCGGCTATTTTTTTAAAAATAAATAAAGTTTAAGTTTTATAAGCACAAATGCTCGCCTTGCTCTGTTCATTGATGTGCGCTCGTGACGTCACGTAAAACGCAATTACGTTGAAAAGGTCACGCTAGACGCAGGCGCAAAGACGTTTGAATATGTGGATACGGTCCTCCTTCCGTTCATTTGTAAACACTGACTCGGTACTTCCGCCTGCGTCTAGCGTGACCTTTTCAACGTAATTGCATTTTACGTGACATCACGAGCGCGCATCAATGAACAGAGCACGGCAAGCATTTGTGCTTATAAAACTTAAACTTTATTTATTTTTAAAAAAAATGGCCGATCGTTTCGCTAGATAAGACCCTTATTGATCGTCTGGTACCGTTTGATGTGGTTTAAAGCCCTTTTGAAGCTGTACTGAACCTCTCATTTGGACCTTGAACCGTATGGGGTCTATTGACTTCCATTATATGGAGAAATATCCTGAAATCTTTTCATCAAAAATCATTTCTTTTCGACTAAAGACAGAAAGACATGGATATCTTGGATGACAAGGGGGTGAGTAAATTATAAGCAAAAGTTTATTTGAAAGTGAGCTAATCCTTTAAGGCCACCTAATATAAAGTGGGGCCTGTCTAATTTACTTGAGACAAGTAGCCGTGTAATAAGCGGGATAATGTACATCCATCCGGTTGTTATCGCAGAATAAACCCCTTCAGAGCGACGCAAGACTTATCGATAACAACCGGCTGGATGTACATTATCCCTTACTTATTAACTGCTTTTTATTTGTTGTATGGTATTACAGTTTAATTATCTTTTTATTTTCTTGTGCTTTAATATAATTGTGTCCTACTACAGTTGTGGTATTTTCACATACATTAGGGTCTTGTACATGTAAACAATAAGGATTATTATAATAATAAACTGTGGCAAGATGTGAAAGGGGAGGAGAATTTATACGTGCGTCACGTTTAGTCGATAAAACATTTCCGCAAAAAGGATACACCTGTGTATCCTCGCTCATGACTCCTCAGGAAGCCTCCTCACGGTGCAATTAGAGAGTTGAGATGTCTTACAAGATGGCTGAGCTCGATCGGTTTCCGAGTCTCAGGATGGAGGACGGAGGAGCGAGGAAACAAGGAGGGATATTGAGAAACACCCATTGGTCCTTTATGACACCAAAGCAAACTCACCTGGCCTAAGGGGAATGATTGTCAAACTTTAGAGTGCGTCTAATTATTTAATTAACTAAATAACATTTTAGTTCACTGTTTAATCTGGATCTTTTCAGCTCCTACAAGTGAGGCATAAAATACCCTCTCCAAGTCAGTGGAGTGATTTGTTTGTTGGATCAATGGAAGCATGTGTTTAACTTAAGATGCTCCTTTTTTATCATTGTTCAGCAGTCGGCTTTTTAATTCTTTCTCTCATAACTCGTTCCCTGCCTTTTATACCATGCTCTGCTTTGAATGGTCCCTGGATACCTTCCTTATTTTCTCACATATTTACTCAACCGCCACATGTACCACCACACGAGGGGCGAGAACCTTTAATTGCTTTATTTTTCGTATTAATTCGGATTCCAGGTGGAGCCGCAGAGGGGATTAAGTCCTGTTTACTGCCTGCAATGTACCGGATGAAAGGCTTCGATCTGAGGGGGGATTTCTCCTGCACTGCTACTTAATCGAGCCATTCAAGTTTCTCTCTTCCCCATTCGTCTCAAATTTGCCATTATCTTCAAACGAACCCAAGATGGCGTGCGTTTGAAAGCATTAAAAGGATTTCCTAATTCTTTTTTTTTCTTCACAACTTTTTTTCATCTGTGCAAACTGTAAATTAATTTCACACAGAGATGTTTACGAATGCTCACATACCTCCATAAATACAGTCAGCAAAAGTTATTTCCCTACAATTCACGGCTTTGCTGTCAGCGTGGTTATAAGATTTACTTTTTGATGCACATTACCAGACCCTAACACTTGAGCACATTTCTCAGCTTGACCACTGGAAAGCCGTCTGCGAGTTTTAGAGATGCTGACATTTATCAGTGCATGCACAGTCTTTTGTCCATTTACATTAATCTTTTAAAGTGGGATTATCTGAAAAATTCAGTTTAGAGATGCATTGTAAAATCTTTAACAAGGTGTGACAAAGCAATTGTATAAAATACTGCCAAAATGTTTCAAGTCAAGACATTTGTCATCTCAGCTGTCATGTTCTAGAGACCCATTAGTAATGGCTTTTAAGCAACAATATGGAATATTACCAAAGCTAAACTACATGCATATGGAAGTATTCAATATTACATAATGAATCAAGCCCACCATAATAACATATTTAAATGCTTTGTTTCCCAGCAGCCACATCCCCAAATGAGCCATGGAGAATTGAGACATTTTCTTACTAAATCATATTTTTTTAAATGACTAAACAATAGTTTCACAATATGTTCTTTTTGAAAATCAAGTGTTTTTATCCAGCGATAATGTTCGTATTTGCCATCTGTTGAATGGTATAAACAAATCTGTCACTAGGCCATTCTTATAGTGCTCATAGCGCAAAGCTTCTAAAACTTCCATATGAAGACACAGTGAGATGAGAAGAAAGTGTTGCATAAAGATAAACAAAGTCATTGTTTTTATTTTATTTTTTATGGCAATTGTTAGTTATTAGTAGGGATGGGCCAAATGACCCAAATATCACACAGTATGAATAATTTAATAACTGTAACCAGGGTTTGAAAGCAACTTTTTCGCTCATCAGCCAATTTGGCTACTAAATTAAATTACCGGCCATTCAGAACTTCTACTAGCCAGAAAGAAAAAAAAGGGTAACACTTTACAATAAAGTTTCATTGGTTAACATTAGTTAACTACATTAGTTAACTTGAACTAATAATGAACTTCACCTCTACAACATTTATTAATCTTTGTTAATGTTAATTTCAACATTTACTAATACATTATATAAATGTAAACAAACAATTAACAGCTGTGTTTCTATTAACAAACGCAAACAAAGATTAACAGGCAGATATGCGCGGATTTGGCTTAGACAAAACATAAGTAGCCAGATTGGCTAGTGATTTGACAGCGTTACCTGCCACAGTTGATTTTTACCCGCATTTGGCAGGATGGCGGGTGTTAATTTCAAACCCTGACTGTAACATTATACCATGATATAGTTATTTTTGCTGAAATATCAAATTTTTTTAAGCTAATCATTATTTTATTTTCCTTTTTTTAAGATTTGGAACTTGATGGATGCAAACCAAAAGATTATTCATAACAAATAAATGATAAATCTGACATCAATACAAGTCAAAAGTCTCAAAACAGTAAAACTAACAAGCAGTTTCAGCATCTAATTGACTAAAACCCTGGTAGTTGCACAGATATCTACTGCAATACAAACAGTATAGCAGATTATTTTCCAGTTATCACTACTGTTGCACAGTGTATAAATATTGTCATACTGCCCAATCCCAAGTGATTTAATGGTATCTTTCTGGAATTTCTACATTGTTTAATCTTTCCATCCCTTCATTTCTTCATCCTACAGCTGTTTTCTGTCCCTGTTGCTGGTAGCCGCAGTGGTGTGGAAGATCAAACAGACCTGCTGGGCCTCCAGGCGACGAGAGGTATGTCACAAAACAGAAGAAACACAAAGTGCTTCTCGTTACAAGAATATAAACAGATTTGATCTTTGTGTCAAAATCCTGGTCATTTCAAAATTGCTATATGGTATCACTTTACACCGTGGTAAGTCTTTTCTCCATTTCCATTTTGTGGTTTTTCCTTCCTATGGAATTTGATTAGATGCACTTTAGACATACGTATAAAGCCTTGTCAGCCACATGAAACGGCTCTGCAGAGTCCACTGCTTACAAACATGCCCATCTTCCTAATTAGGGGCCCTTATGAGCCAATTAGCTCTGACAAGAGTTATCTAATGCAGTTTAGAGCAAACCGAACGATAAGAGCAGCAGATGTCTGCGCATCGAGGAGCGAGATGCCATACTTCCACTATTTCTCCTGCCTTTCTTCATTACATCGGATGATGAGCAGATTTGAAGGGGTTTCAGGTTTAGGATTATGAGTCTATTTGCTACTCAATAACACCTAAAAGTTATGTTAAAGGTCCCATGGCATGAAATTTTCATTTTATGAGGTATTTCAACATTAATATTTCGAGTTCCCCTAGCCTGAATATTGTCCCCAAGTGGATAGAAATGTTGATCGGTGTAAAACCGAGTTCTGGCTGTCTTTCTCTGCCTTTGAGAAAATGACAGGCCTGACTAGCCAATCCTGAAGTCTCCTGTTATGACGTCCACACAGGAACGGTTACCTCCCTTTCCTCCACCCAGAGAATCTGGCACGCCCATGCAAGCACTCGAGAGATCATGGGTTGTGAACGAGTGAATGCTGGCAGTTTCTCAGTGTTTGGATGTACAAATGAAAACAGAAGTCTTTTTTTCAGTTCCTTCTGATCTGTGATCAGTGATTTCTTATGTGTAGCTAATTATTTATTATTCGTGCACACACTGCGGCTTCTCTCTCTCCCGACAGAACGGTGTTTTCTATCTTGTGAGTCAGTGTTTTTGTACGTCCTCGTCGCGTCTATCTGTTCTACAATGTGCACTCACATCTCTTTAGACATAAACCTCACACACACCGAGGCTCGGGCTGCACTGACCGCTCGGCCTTCAACATCCCCGACCCCCAGTACTGCATCTGGCCCACAGCGGAGGCACCAAACGCGGCGCGAGATTAAGCAGAAGGGGGGTAAGCGTGAGGGTATCCGGCTAGGCTAGCCAGCTATCCCCACAATAAACTGGATTACATTAGATTACTGCTGTTGTGTCTTTGTTTGCGCTGTGTACTCAATAGGGGTGTAACGATTCATCTACTACATCGATGTATCGATTTATTTTCTTATGATCTAACTACATCGATCTGTGCTCGGCAAGTTGGCCTTCCGGACGACATATATCGATCTAACATCGTTTTAAAAGGTAATCAATCGATTGTATCGATCATAGAAAATAACGCATTGGATTTAAGCACGTCAGACTTTATATGGATGTTTTTTCTTAGCACTTTTAATGATAAAGGCGTTAAACGTTACTCGATTCAGTCTGCCTATCTGTGACATCATCGCAACGCACCAGCAGCAGCGCTCATTGAAATGAATGGGATTGTGTCGCTTTGTCGCTGCGTGCGTGTCGCTGGCGGTGTGAACGGGGCTTGAGAAAACAAAACATAGCATGGCGCATGGCAGAGGAGAAGCCAACGAGCGAGAAATTATCAAGCCACCAAGAGAAAGAGATACCTGTACTTTCAACCCTTGCTTATTACCTGTGCATTCCTGACACCAGTGTACCAGCAGAGCGAGTTTTAGTACTGCTGGCGACATAGTGAACGCACAGAGAAGTGTTCTGCGGTCAGATCATGTTGATATTGTTGAAAAAGAAATCTGTAGAGTCATTGAAGAGTAGTTGGTTACATTTTATCTTTTGTTAAATATTGTTTGTTTATTAAACTGAGAGTAGTAGCAGGTTCCGCCAGTTTATTCAACCTGAAGAAATGTTGGTTGCAGCTTATTTTTGATATTAATATTGTATTTGTATTATTTTAATGTTGAAAAACAACAGCAAAAGTAGCAGGTAAACCTACTATTAATTAAATCTGAAGAGAAGTTAGTTGCACTTTATTTTTGATATTAATATTGTATTTGTATTATTTTAATGTTGAAAAACAACAGCAAAAGTAGCAGGTAAACCTACTATTAATTAAACCTGAAGAGAAGTTAGTTACACTTTATTTTTGATATTAATATTGTAATATTATTATGTTGGATAACAAAAGCAGAAGTAGCAGGTTAACCTACTGTTGAAATGTTGGTTGCACTTACTGTGCTTTTATTGAAAATGTATTGAATATTGAAAATGAGAGCAGAAAAGGTTATCTTCCTGTTAATTCAACCTAAACTGTTGGTTGCACTTTATTCAAATAAAATTTGAATGCATTTGCCATTAATTGTTGTTTACTTGTTTGTTTATATCCATAATTAATTGATATACCGGATTCCCTTACAAGAAACAACAGGAATCTTTGAAACTTCACCTGCACTGACCAGTATCCAGATATTTATTTCAGTCACACAATTTTTGGCTAAAAAGTTACTGAATCGATTTCAAGTCACTGAATCGTTTCGGATCGTATCGTTCTAAATGAACCAATATCGTCCTTGAATCGTATCGACAACCTCAAATCGTGATATGAAACGTATCGTTGTTAAAACGAATCGTTACACCCCTAGTACTCAATGCGCGTCACTGACGCTTTTCATATGATTGGAACATATCTAAAAATAATGCTATAATCAACACTTACTAACTCGTTCATCTCGCTGTAATGGTACATTGCATGTGTTACAAAGTTGGTAGAATAATGATGAAGACGGACTCTGCATGACTGGGACTCGTGTTTATTCAGAACTCTCAGATACAAACACAATAAACTTGCGCTGACAGACAGCGCTGTCACAACTCAGTAGTTACTATAAATAACTTTGTTAGCAATCGCTCCGTCTCCGTGATGTCTGGTTCGGGAACGAATCATTCTTTTGAATCGGTTCTTTTTAGTGAACCGAACCAGTTCACCAAATCGGACTGAATCGTTCTAAACGGTTTGCGTCTCGAGTCAGCGCTGATCCATAATTTACTAAAGTTACTAACTTTCTGACATGAGTGACAGCCCCTCCGACTAGAAATAAACTTATAACCTGAAGTATATTCTAATAACTACAACTGTTCACTGAACTGAGACATGCTGAGAACTGATGTGAAGTGAACTCAGGTCCATCCGTCTCTCTGGCAGCAGCTCGTGCGTCGTAGACCTTGTTAAACCACGCCCCCTCCGCTCATTTCAAATGCAAAGATGTCAGCCAATCACAACAGTGGGCGTTTTTACTGAAGTCTCACAGCAGACACGCCTCTTGAAACAGGGCATTCAGCCACAGGGCAAACAGCAGTATAGAAAAAAATGCTTTTTATTTCTAAATTATGACATTTTATGATGTAAAAATCATACTAACAATATAAGTACACCTCAGGAAACATTATAAAATAACAGAAAAATGCCATGCCATGGGACCTTTAAGAAACTCATGAGAAGGATTGGCCAATGTCAGAGTGTCCATAATGCGTTTATTCCATTTTAGTGGACAGAATTGACATTGATAAACAGGAAGGTTGATCTCTTTTGCTTCTGTACTAATTGATGTATGGAAATAAACAAGAGCTATGATTGCAGCGATCCAAAGCTATATTCATCTAAAGAATTAAATCCAATAATGCGTGATGGGGCAGATGGGCCTTCACCATTAGCATTCGGCTCACTGCAGCGCTGCACTCCACTCCACAGGTTCAGATTATCTGTTTGTTTCTGCCCTCAGGTACTCTCAAAAAAGCTTTTATCTTTTAAATTAAAATGATTGAAAAGTTTGAGGAGGCACTCCAGAAAAAATAATTGCTTCTGAAGATGTATTTTCTTCTATTTTGTCTTGATCATGAAAGAGCCTGGACAACATGCACCTCATTTTGGCACCAATCATGTGACAAGGTCACATTTTTGATTTTTGCCTTGGCAGCTCGAGATGGAGACACAAATGAAACTAACAGGGATTTTTCTGTGCTTTTTCATTGCACTCAGAGGCATGCAAATAGTGGTCCTTTATTGCCATTATGAAGTGCAACTTCCGTTTGTATGATTGTAACCGTAGAAGCTGTATTGCTCTGCGACCTCTCATTTGAACGCCTTTTGTCCTGACTGACTTATTGAAAGACACGAGTTGAAAGCAGAGGACATGTTTATAACTGCCATTATGCAAATGTTCTCCACTACACTGATTTTGGCTGAGAGATCAAACAAGGGAATATCTAAAAAGCAGCAGTGCTCAACACAAATCAGAGTGCTTGCCTTTGATTTCCTTGAGTGCGTCGTTTCCCTGAAAATTCTAGAGAACCGTCTCATTGTCATCTGCCCGGATATTGGCACAGTTGCAATTGCCTTATTTCGGTTTTAGATTCAGCTCTAAAATGGTCTCTTGTGTTGAAGCGCAGTGCTTGCAAATCTGGTTAAAGTCATCCAATTAGTGCTTAACCTCATGCATCATTCAATTATTTGATCTCTCAACACAATTTGTTGTACTTAGGCAATCGTGCTATGTAATATTTACTCTCTCCTCTGTGTGTGTACGTTTGTGTGTATATATATGTTTATATTGCATAACTTCATATTTTACCCATATTTTTTACCCAGTTTCCAGCATTTTCATTGCTTTTCTGTAGTGTTTGGCCTGTCTTGTTCATTAGGGATGTCCTTGATCTTTAAAATATATTGTACAGTCTTAGCATTAGATGTAACGGTTCAAATTACTCATGGTTCGATTTTTATCACAGTTTTGGGGTCATGGTTTTGGAACGTTTTGGTATGTGTTCAGGGAAAATACTGTTTATTTGACTACTGTAAAAATAAAATAAATAAAATAAGAACAAATATTCAAACTATATACAATAACACAGATAAATACCATAGAGCAAAGATACAAATTAAATAAACAGTGCTTTTCACTTACAGTATCTAACAGTAGTTTTCAGGTACAGAAATGTAATAAATTAATCAAATAAAACATCTTTGCATATAATCTTCACTGTATAAATTAATTAATCATTATTAAAGTTACAAAAGCTATTCAGTTAATAGCAATGAGTAATTTCCTTGTCTTTTGTTGTTTTATTAACATTTTAAACAGCAGGAATATTAGGCTGCTGTCACTTTAAGACATATTACAGTGACACTGTACACATGCGTTGTCTTTCTCGACTGTTTACGTTCACTTAAGACATAACCTACCATGTTTCCTAGGATATTTGCCAGGATGTGCGTGTTAACATATTTCTTGTGTGATTTTGTCAGTTCAAGCGCAAGACTTTAAAGAGAAGTCAATATTTGCAGGTCGTCTGAGATGTAGCTTTCCGTATGCATGCTTCGGATAAGTGCACACACAAAAGTTCTCTTTTGCATCTTCTTGCACTTGAATGTTTAAATTGACATGGCTTAAATTAGTTTATCTTAAAGGTCCCATGGCATGAAAATTTCAAATTAATATGAGTTCCCCTAGCCTGTATATGTTCCCCAAGTGGCTAAAAAATTTGATGAGTGTAAACCGAGTTCTGGCTGTCTTTCTCTGCCTTTGAGAAAATGACAGCTCAGACGAGCCGATCTGGAATCTTGCCTGTTATGTCGTCATACCAGGAAAGGTTACCTCCCCTTCCTCTGTTTTGCCTGCCCAGGGCATTCGGAGAAAATTGATTCACTTTATGTCAGCACAGGCTTTACAAACAGACTTTACGATATGGATTCGACAGCACCGAGACAAACAGTGAGTAACAGTGTTCATTAATGCCTGATCTGTGATCAGTGATTTCTGATGTGTAGCTAATCATTCACATCAAATTCACTCAGACTTTCTTTCTAGATCGTTTAATGATCGCCGTCTTGATGCCCTAAGCGTAATGCATCAATGAATCAAGCCAGTGACTAAAACGATCGTTTCTGTTAGTAGCATGAAACAAATCCGTTATTTAAGTGATTAAACTACAGAGAACGATCAAAGAACACTCTTTATAATGTTTCGGATCTGTCAATCACACGTCGCGAGTGTATCTGCACACTTGCCCAAACTGCCGTTATAAGGAATGACACTGTTATCCAGCACAGCGAAGCTCTTTCTGTATTCATATCGACGTCCTGTTTGCTGTTAGTTGTGGTGAAAGCATTTTGTGAGAGAAAATGCGTTGCACTTTGACGATTCGTTCATCTCAACAGCTGTAATGGTACATTGTTACAAAGTTCGTAGAATAAGGTGGAAGAAGACAGAGTCGACGTGACTGGGACTGTTTATTCAGAACTCTCAGATACAAACAAAATAAGCTTGCGCTAACAGCACAGCGCTCTCAACAACTCAGTAAAATAAAACTTCCTCCAGCTCTCCCTGGTTCACGAGTGCCCAGTCTCTCTATCTCCTGCAGTGCATGCAGTGCCTCGCTAAACCACGCCCCCTCTGCAACATAATCTAAGGCCATGTCCACACGAAGCCAGAACTTTCCCTATCCAATCTTTTTTTTTTTTTTTCGTTTCAAGAAATATCTGCGTACACACGAGAGCATGAAAACGGCTCAAAACTATGTAGTATACATGCCAGGCCAGTATGTGGCACTGTAATTCTGCCACAGAAATACACTAAAAACGGAGAAGAAGAGTTGTGGCTAGAAGGGGTACGGCAACAGTCGGAGGTGAGGTAAAATCTCACAATAAACCCGGTTTCAAAAAATAGCGGTTTCAGTCTCCCAAAACGCCGGATCCGTGTGGACGAAACGCCAATATGATAAAAAATTTATACGTATACAGTGATACGCGTCTCCGTGTGGACGGGCCCTAACACTCATTTCAAATGCAAAGATGTCAGCCAATCACAACAGTGGGCGTTTTCACTGAAGTCTCACAGCAGACACGCCCCTTGAAACAGGGCATTCAGCCAGAGGGGTAATAACAGTATAGAAAAAATGCCTTTTATTTCTAAATTATGACATTTTTTGATGTAAAAATCATACTAACAATATAAGTATACCTCAGGAAACATTATAAAATAATAGAAAAATGCCATGCCATGGGACCTTTAAAAACCAATAGCAACATGTGCTGTTCATGTCTCACCTGCTCTCGCGTGCTATCAACACTCGGGAGATGATGGCGTAAATGACTGTTCTTATAGAGCATACGGCACTCACATTAAACAAGTTTAAGGGAAGCCAAACTGCGTATCCATTGACAGAAGCATAAACCATCGACAGAAGCATAAATAAGCCTCTGTAGTAAGTCTCTGTACTGTGAAGATGCTTGTGGGCTTTCCTAGTGCTGTCGCTCTAATGTTATTGGTAGACTGCCCATCTGGCCATGTCTTAAGGAAATGCAATCATATGTGATATATAAAACTAAGATATCATTCTAATTTGACTAGGAATTAGACTTAAAATAATTAAAAGTAGCATTCTGCTGTTGGAGAGTGTTGTGATTATAAAATACAGCAGTGCATTAAATCATTAACCAGATTAACGATCGATCAATCAACAAATTAAACTCACTCGCACTGTTCAAAATGACTAAAACATCATTCAAATTTTACAAACAGTAACTTTTCTTGTCTCTAATAATCAACATAATGCAGGGAAAACTGTAAAATCAACTGCAGCAGTGCCAAACTGTTCACTGCATCATATAATTGACAACAAACTATCAATGTATGAATCAAACTCACAAGACTGCAGACAGTTTCTTTTCCACGCATAATTTTATTAAAGTCAAATAATATAAAACTGTGAAATCGCTCCAAAACTCTGTCTTGTCTTGCCTGTACTCGAGACGGTGACATGAGCTCCACAGTCTTCACTCCTACTGGTTGTCGCTTGTGAAATTCGCTGCTCATTTGCATAGTTGCAAGTTGAAATTTCTGATCTTTGCGTGACTCCCGTTGCTTGACATGCCTACATTCGGTCGCAAACGATCACTGTCGCCGAGAGTCGCCAGCTCTCCATTGAAAATGAATGGGATAATGTAGCTTTGTCGCTGGTGGTGTGAATGGGGCTTAACTCTGTCTGCTTTACGCGTTGTTGTTTTCAACAAACCACATTATAGATGCGAATGCGTCATAAGATTTGAGATGAACTGTGGTGCAAGTGTGTGCCGAATGGTGTGATTTCGATTTTTTTTACAAAGAACCGGTACACCCCTACTTAGCATGCTCAACGCTACAACCCTCCAGAGCAGAGTATGGTTTGGCCATTGTCTTCAAAAGACAAATTGGCCTTGTGAAACCACATAGCGTGACATAGCGGTATGACGATTTCAGATCAAGACTTGGTATGACAGATCTGAAAAATGTATCCTAGCTTATGTTTAGTGGAGGAAGAAATGTGTTCCATGTCTCTGATTTAATTCATCACAGTGATAGTACAGCGTGTTTAGCCCTGATGTTAAGTGATTATGCTGAGCAGATGCATTAGAGGACTGTCGTCTGATGCCGGAGGGCTTGATAATGGTGTTTTGCATTTACCGCAGTGGAACATTACACAGGTAGAGTCACTTGTGCCGTTGTCTTCTGGACCTGTGGGTAGGTTTGCATTTGTGTAGGTGATTATCGGTTCTGTCAGCATGTGAAAATTCCAGAAATGTCCCACAACTCTTAATTTTTCATTGAGGTTGCATAGCTCTCTGCCTGAGATTATTGCTCTGCCTGATGATACAACAGATCAGTCTTTAGAAAACAAGGCATCTGTTGTCTTTGCAGATGAAATATTTATCTTGCCTTTTTTGGAGAATGGCATATCAACAGCCTGGTTTCTTATAGCTAGAAATTAGACAGTGGGAGGGAAGATAACAAAAAGTGCAATTAAACAGTCTTATCTCTGCTCTCCAGTGAGCAACACAAACAGGTTTGGCTATGGGCATTGCCCTTGTCCGCCCTCGTGTTTAATGATTTGTCATATTGAAAAATACCATCCCCACTGTTCGGACCAATGACTGCAAACCCCATGCTGAAATGAAAAATTAAATGAACAAGACGGAACAGGGGTGATTAAGAATAATGAAACCATGTCATCCTGTGATATTGAATTTCGTCTAACATGCAGTCTCATCCAGTTCAGTTGAGTGCCTGAAGAGGAGCGAATATACTCATAATGAAGGTTACATGCCTCTGCTGTGCTCTATCACGTAACAATTTAGGCAATGGGATGTTTTTAATTGATTCGGACAAAAATGCAAAAGAATAGTTGCTAAGTAGGAAGAGAATGTCTTGTGACGCTGATTTGCTAACGTTAAGATTAGATGATTGTTTGGATGACGCAGGGCAGGCATAGGGTTGGGACGTTTGGATGAATCATAGGCTTTGTACTGGAAATAGTCTTTTGGCTGGTGCTTTAGGCCAGGCTGACCTGTCTGTAGGGGGGCATTTGGTAGGTTCTGCTGTGCGCACCAGTGCTAGAGTGGCTCTGTACCATTTCAGGAGAACGGATGACAGATGTCTGCACTAAATGTCAGTGTAGAGCAGGAGGAATGACTTCTGTAAAACAGACGGCGGGGGCATTGACATTTCACAGTGCAATGCTGTACTCATAGTCATACGGCACGCACGCATAACTTGGATACAACAGTATTGCTTTAAATGTTCATCCTTGTCATGATAGTCATTTTTGATTGTAAGGTTTTAAAGAATTATTTTAGGTGAGCTCTGTAATGCAGCAACAACAATGTAATTAATGTAAAGGATTACATTTTAAGGACCGCAAGTGAAAACATTCCAGGTTTGCAGCAGTGATGAGGGTCTAGTCACGTCCACACCAGAATCATGTGCTAATGCTGGTCGAGTAGCCTGTGGAGTAAAACGGCAAAATATGAGCTACAATCAACAGGCAGAGAGTTTTACCTAGATTCAGGGTTGTGTGGCACAGCTTCAACCTTTTAACATGCAGTTTTTTTCTGTCAGAGATGTGGCTTTTACAGCATTACCATTATGAATATGTTTGTGTGCAACATTTGGAGAATTATAGAAAAGCCTCCTGGGGCTTTGCTTATCAGAGTGACCTTTAAATAGGGCCCTATGAAATTTGTTTTTATTTTTTTCCCCAAATACCATTTTTTCCTGTTTAATTTTTCTGGATTACGTTTTTTTCCTGTTTAAATTTTTTTCGACTCCACTTTAATGGTTAAATTACATTTCAGAAATCAAAAAGCATGTCTAATTGATTGAAATCATTAAACTTATACAATTTAACAACAGTTTATTAAAAGTTTAACAAAAATAATTTAAAAAAAAACAATTTTTAATGGATTAATTACATTTTAATAATTAAAGACCATGTCTAATTAAGTGAATTCATTAAAAACAATTCATTAATTTAAAAATAAAATTTCATTTCTAAGAAAAGTTTTGTATTTCATAAATTCTGTTGTGTATTTAATTTTTTCTGGCAATCAAAGGAAGGCATACAACATTAATTTATATTTTAATCATCTGAAATTAAACAAACTTTTATTTAAAAAAATACTGTTTATAATAATAATTTATTATTATTAGTGTTAGTATTATTATTACATTGAGACATAGCTAAATTCTACTGTCCAACAGTATTGTCACAATGTCAAGTTAAACCAAACATTTATTTTGACGCATTGCCGTGATGACCTTTTGAGTTTCTGTGTATGTATGATATGATGATGCCCCCAACACCCTCCACTCATATCATATACGGTATATATACGGTAACATAGGCCTATAAGATATGGCCATGGAGGCCCAGATCTGGTGCCATGCACCTAATAAGGATTTCTTACAAAATAATACAGTCATCAAGCAATTATGCAAGACAAATGAATAAAATAACAACAAAAAACAAGAAAATGTATAATATCTAAAATAAAACTTTTTTTAAAATAGGCATACCAGCAATATAATAGGACTATAAAATAAATTTCCAGTCAGTCTGTTGTGTCAGTAAACAGCTGAGATAAATATTCAGAAATTAAAATTAATGCAGTCAAATGTAAAATAAAATGTGCCATTTTATTAAATAAAGCAAATGAATGTATCCATCGATAGCAGTGAGTTGTATTCGCGTTTTCTTGACAGTATTGTTAAAAATATCACATCAGCAGCCGGCAAGTCTGTAATCCTTGTGACATGCATATTTTGCTGCATGTTATACAAACCAACAAACTACATAATAGCGCAAAAAAGTAATAGTAGTCTTTTTAATAATAGTCTTTTTGCGGTTTAATATAGACACTAGTCTATATTGTGATTTGTGTTCTGACCTGCTTTTTATTTATTAATCAAAAGTTCATAATATTCAGTGAAATTCCACGTTATAATTTCCCCTTTTATGACTGGATTACGCAATTCCGTATCAGACTGGAAGACACAGATCCGTATCAAGTGTCATACTATGTAACATATGTTATATAATTGTTACTGTCACTTTTAAAATATGCAAATATTTTAAAAGCCATCCAAAGTTGCGGTGTTTAAACCAGACAAATTCTAAATGATTAGCACAGTAGTGTTAAAGAATAAAATGTACACATGTGACTTGTAGTGACTGTTGATATCCGCATCTATTTTAGACTGCTGTTGACAGGATAAATGTATGTAGTCAGTATTATATTTCAGGCCTGCTGAGTACATGCTTTGGTTTTTCTGGGAGTATCAATTATTATGAAAAATGAAGAAGTTATGATAAAACTTTTTATCTCTGCGATAGGGCAATGTGTTCTAAAGAAGGTTTCTCTTTCAAGGGCATCAGCAAACTTCAGGCAAAGGGAACCATATCCTTTTTAATGTTAATTAAAGGTCATATCAGCCCCAATATAAAACCAGTCTGGCTGGCTCACAGCCCGAGATGTGGGTTTAAGAGTGTGTAACCAAGTGAAAGAAACGGTCTGCAAGATGGAGGCTGAACTCTTTGTTTAATGTTGAGTTTTCAGTGGCTTAAAGTGATGATCATTTATTAATGTTTGTTTGATAGGTTATAGATATTAAGCATGTCAATTATTTAAAAATTGGCATGATATTTTAAAAGCTAGACGTCCTCAACTATACTATAATTAAACTGAGCCTTATTACTTAGCTTAATGAATGAGGTACAATCCTATGTGACACAAATTGGTCAGGAAAGGACACATTATGCAGAGAGAGAGAGAGCTAGATGGAATCAGGGCAGCACGTATGCATCAGCTCTTTCGTCAGTCTTGCAGAAAAGCAGCTCTGATCATTCTGCAAAAAATGTTTCTGCCCATAATGAGAGTCCTGCAAACGGCCGCAACCATTTGTGACTGAAAACAGAGGCTCTGCTTCCACTTCATTCATCACACTCTCACAAGGGAACCTTTAGTCTATGACAAATACTTACCCTCACTTTTCAAGTTCAGCTGTGGGACTCTCAGAGAGTTTGTTAAATCACAAGTTCACACAAACCAATGTGTGCAAATGATACATGAATTGCTCAGAAAGACGAACAAGTGTTCACTGAAGTATTGGATCAATGCAGAGTCTAAAGTAGAAGTGATTCATTAATTATATCCAAGCAAAGACTTATGTGATCGTGTACTGAATACCAAATTTTTGTTCAATGTTTAGTTAAAACTGACGTTCACTTTGTCCAGTGAAAGCGCAGCACTTCGGGGGGAAATATTCAATCTTTTTAGGGAAATTGAATCTTAACATTGTTGTATTAAATATTAAACATTGTTGTTAGGGAATATGGATACAGCGGATTGCAATTCTTTTGTAATTACTATTCAGTTTGTGCATTAGGGTGTGCAATGTTTAATATATTTTTTCACAACACATATTGTTTCAACAGATGCAATCTAGCTAAATATTTGATAATGGGTCCACCCATTATGAATGTATGTGGTATAAGAAAGAGACTGGTATTGGATGAGACTGCTCCAAGGCTCAAATAGTAATAAAACATATTTTTGTACGTTTTCTGAGCGGTGTACCTTCTTAAAGATTTCCTTTGTTTTAATAATCCATGAATCCATGGCATTTTTCTCTGCACGCTTCTCGGTGACTGGTGCTTCCCTTCAGCACAAGTTTGGTATTGTTGTAAAGCATTCCGACTTTGTGAATATTCATAGCAAATTCTCGATGGCATTAGTCTGAACCAATTAAATGTGATTTTTGTACTCGTACTGCGCGCACAAAGACACCTCTCGTATTTATATCTCATATCCCGATATACACATATACACAGAATCACATTTCAAAGTTTTCTGGACCTGGTTAGAACTCTGGCTGCAGTGTTTTAAACAAACTCCAGCCTATTTATGGAGACAATCGGGCATTCGGCCAGAAGTGCATTACAATAATCAGGTCATGAAGTTATGAATGCATGAACTGCGTCTAGAAAGAATATTCTGTTTCTGAGGTGGAAAAATGCAGTGAGGTGCTCAGTGGGTAACACCCTTTGCAGCAGAGTTAATAATATTTAACAAAGGGTCAGAAATTGCAGCATGCATCGTTCATGGATGTCGTTTGAGATACAGCAACAGTTGGTTGCACATTTCCAATTTCCTTTCTAATATTCTTTATCTTTTCAGCGAGGAAAGTAATTGCTGCTGTACTGTAGTGGATTATCATATTCAATAAATGTCTGGTTTCTAATAAATCTAGCTACCGTGCTGGACAGATACCTGTTATTCTCTGAGTCTGATAATGTATGCTAATCTGGCTTCTTACAGGGATCGCCTGGAAATACTAGCTGCGTTTCCATTATTCAAATTGCAAAAAATCGCCCAATGGAAGCACGTCAATTTTGCGAAAACTCCCATATATAAGTTTATTCTTGTGGTGGTTTTTCAGGCAATTTGAAAAAGGAATATTTCGCAATTGTGGTCGCATTTAAATGTCACCTGGCGTCATTCCTCACATGATCATTCTTTAAAGATTGCTGGTATGTTTTAAAAAAAACAACTATTTATTAACTATTTATCCAGAAGTACTGAATCCACAGTTCCTATAACCTCTCGTACTATAACCTCCCAGAAACACCTCGTACGTGGCCACTCCCAAGTATAAGGGGCTTACTTTGTCATTAATGCTTGGATAACATGCCTATGTCTCTTTTGATTAAAAATAATGGATATACTTATCGTGAGAGGAAAAAAATGAATTTTAGTCGCTTAACATCGGTTAATGGAATTACTGTAATTTTCCATTGTCAGTGGAAACTAGGCTACTGTCATTTCTACCAGAAAGACTGTGACAATTATCCATTTATTAACAACCCAGCAAGCAATAAAGTACTTTGGCATAGGCCCCGTCCGTAGCTCGCAATCTGAGGGTCCAGACTCTGCATATCCTGCCTGAAGACAAAGGCAGAGGCGCAGCTGACCCCCCCCCGTGAGGTATGGAATGGACCATCCTGGTGGTGGTGGGGTGGATGTAGGGAAGGATTTGACTTGGAGGTGGTGGGGAGGATGGCGGTGAATTGGAGTGTCAGCATCTGCGAACTCAGACATGAGTAGTTACCGATCTTTTATACCCAAGTATTAGAATGTGATTGGATAGATAAAAAGTTGAAGTGACGTGACAATTAAGTTTTCAGCGTTTTGGAATCTGCACTCTGTTATACTTTTTTACTCTTAACTTCGATTATTCGTTAAAAGATCGCAATCTCGATTCAGACACCCACACAATCTCATTCCTAAATGACAACGATTTGTCTGTGTCTGTTAAACCTTTGACAAACTCAAACCGGGACATTCAAATCTGCATTGGCACTGCTGCTGACCCAGAGAGAGCAGTTGTCCTGTATAGGTATGAAACAACTTCACAAACGCAGGTAATTTGTTACAAATAGTCATATTATCATAGAAGTACTGAGATAAAACTTTATAGTTCGGATATAAACACTGATGTCTATGGTCACAAATCACCCTTTGAAAGCAACTTGGCGCTTCAAATAAAGATTTTATCGATTACATCAAGTGACTGTTAAAAATGCATTTGTCATTGAATCATTAGTTGGTTCATGGTACCTTGATGTCATACACCAATCAATCTGTACAGTTTTTGGAAATTGCCAACAAATGCCCCAAATCGATGCCCGTTCACGCGAGTGACAATCACGCAGTCTAAATCATCAAAAACGCAATCTGAGACTCACGACACCTGTGAGATATGAAAATTTCTTCAGCGATGACCTACAGCCAATGAGAGAGCAAGATACAGGGCAGCGGGTCCAGGGAGGAGTTATAGACCAGAATATCGGTATTTTAATTATTCATTTATGATTATTTATTTACAATTATATCAAACCGAAACAAAGCACAAACATTTGCTTGACCAGCCTAACAATAGCACATTGCAAAGTTATTTATTTACCTCCAACTCTCTTTGCAGAACACACAATGCAGAACTCCCCACATCTCCCCAACCATTGCCTCCATCCATAATAATTATTTCTTCTTCTCCTTTTCGCTGCAAATCAATGCACAGACAGTTTGAATTGCAAGCTTCTTGCTGGCTATCATTTTTAATAATGTCTCGTGCAAGATCTCCGGTCTCACGCACACGTGATCTTGCGTTATTTCCTGATCACTTCTCACGTGTGTTTGGTTGTGAAACGTAGTTTGCGGACCAGACAGAGTTTCTTCGGTGATTCTTCATGCAATATGAAATCTCCTGTCACCGGTCCATCGTGCAGTGTGCAGCAGCAACTGAATGCCACCCCAGATAGTCATGCAGTGTGAAAAGAACAGTGGTCTGATCTCTTTGAAAATCGTGCAACGGGAACTCGGCATTAAATACACCTAAAACATCTTAAGACTCTTAAAACTGATACCTGTTACAACAGTACCTCGGCACTCAAAGCTAATGTAAAAAAACTCACTAAGGGTTGATGATTGTCTAATATATTGTGACCACACCTATTCTTGCTACAATGTAACAGGAAAAAAAAAAACACTCTTGAGTTGTGTGACCTCCAAGCCTATTTCTGAAAGAAGAACCAGTCACCAAGTAAATGAAATTGAACGCCCCTGATCTACATACTTGGTAAAACTAACAGATCAATGTCAAGCTCAATTCTGAGCTGATGAGAGTGACATGTCCTTTGAGCAGTCAATCCAAAGGTCTTTGTGGAATAACCAATTTAAGCCAGTTTCATAATCCTTGTTCTGAAGAGCTAATCAGGTCATTGATGTTGCTCAGGATGAACTGGGCCACATGGAGCTGCAATGCATTCTGAGTGGATTACCTTAGTTGTACTCTTAAATATGAGCAAAACATTATAGGCTTGGCTGGAGACATTTATGGATTGAGTTTCTTTATTATTATTATTATTATTTTAATTATATTTTTTTTATATTTTTTTCTCCGTAAGATCAGTGGGTGCAATTGTATTCGGTAATTGTATTGCAATTGGTATGCTTTGACAAGTCATTTTTACTTGGTAACTTTTGTTCCCAGTCTGAAAACGTTTGTTTCCGTGTCATTTGTCTGGGCAAATTTCCCTGCTTGGTTCAAGACCTCATTTCCAATTATGATCAGCTGTAATTAATTTGCTGCATTTGAGAGTTGCCTAATTTACATAATTTCTAAAGTTTTAAATAGTGTTTGCAAGTTAGGCACTGACAAGTCTTTGCTAGTCTGAATGAATTTACTCATGCTAGGCTTGTTGATTTAAGTACATAATTGCAAGTAATAGTAAATAGTAAACCTAATTAATTGCATTTTATGTTTATGAATAATAGTTATTTTTGATTAGCTGAGCATCCACAGCATTTTGAATTTGACAGTGATTTTTAAAATATATATATATAAAACTCTTAAAACTGCTGGTTAAAGCTGATTTAGGACTTCTAGTGAAAATGCTCCTCAACGTATATTGTTTTCCTTTCATTGAGCTGTTAATAATTGAAGTCATTTTGTCAAATTGAAGTTTTTTTTTTGTCTAATCAGACAGCATTAGAACAGATTATACACAGGTGGAGGGTTGATAGCATAGTCCATAATTCATGAAGGTCCAGGCTTTGAAGCTCTTGATTGTACTTTGCACTTTTCCTTATGAATATTTACAATAGTTAAGTTATTCCATAGTTGAGTTGTGGCATTTGTAATTATAAGACATAAAACCACACATGACCATGGGCGGCTCCTCATTCCCTTGGTCAGGCCAGTGTAGGGAAAATGTAAGATTTATGTCATTTTATTATATAAGATATCTTTCCATATTTAAGTCTTAATTTTTTTCAATCATTTTTAAATGATTCAGCAATGATTACTTTATTATTGCGTGATTAAATTTACGTTTGTGCATGTCTATAAGTTTATGTGCATCCATGCCAGTTGTGGTTGCAGCAAAGATGAATAAAACCCAAGATCTAATCACAGCAGTTTGAAAAATCAGAAACTCAGGAATGAGACTATATATACGAAGCAACAGAACTATTATATACTCTATATATACAAACGTTAACAAAGGGAGGAAATGAGAAACAGGTGGATCAAATTAATCAAGCAATGAATAACCATGGAAACTAATGCAAACGAAGGAAACAGAAAGGAAAAAACATTATAATTGAAAAACAAACTTAGGGCCAGATTTAGTAACAGCTTGCACAAGTGCAACCCCTCTTTTGGTGTTAAAAAACTACTGTATGGATTCACTTAAGACACGCAGTGGAAAAATTAGCGCTGAAAAGACTTGGACAGGGTTATTTTTGCGGCTGACCTTATTGCATATGCATTTGTCCCTTTCAGACACAAATTTTATGGGAGGAGAGTATTTAAATGAATCAAGCAAGGTGATTTACTAAGGTTTGCGCTCGTCAATTGACTGGTGTTTGCGCCATTATTTACCATCCAAAAAAGCATGTCTTAAACCAGACGCTAACTGGTAGATTGCGTTGGTCATGGAAATGATCCGGCTGCATCTGTGTTCTTTAATTTGCGCGAGGTCAGTAGATCATGCTCTGAACTTTCCAGACCCATTGCCATTTTTTATTATTTTTGGAATTGCGCTCTCACGCTAATTTGCCCTGTTTAGTAAATCTGGCCCTAAGAGTCCAACTCAACTCAAACTGCATACCTAATTATATTGAGGGAATTAATTATAAATCCATTTAACTAGGTGTTTTAGGAAACTTAACCTTAACTCTGACCCTGAATAGTGGTCCTCTTATATTTCTAAAGTGTTTCTTCAGGGTGGTATGGGTTTGTCACTTTTTCAGGAATGGAAAACCTTTCCATTAAATTTTAGTATTTGTGGCCAAAATGGCTTTGAGAGTTTCAGCCCTTGTTTAATGTCTAAAAGGAAAGTCCTAATGCTATAAAGCAGGGATTTCAGCAGGGTTTAACATGAAGCCTATGGTAAAATCAATGAACAATCAATCTCAATTACACTTCAGTGAGGTTTTCACTGTACTACCCTGGGGCAAGGTTTTAAGAGCATTTCAAAGAATAATAAAACAAATTTGACCTTAACTCTAATCTAAACCCCTACAAGTTTGTGTGCGTGCCTTCCCGTGTGCGTGCCTTACTGTGTTCAGCCTGGTTTATAGGATCAAGCAAAACATTGCAATTATAGGTCTCGATTAAAATTAAAAAACAGAACTAAAAATGTGTCACTGTTGAAAAGGGCAGCTGCATCCTCGAGTGTGCGGGACATGGATGCATCTATGTATACCTCAGTGATGGACCGGCTTTGTCTTGCATAATTGTTATGGAGATGCCACTGATCTAGTAAAGGCAGTGGGCCTGATGAGTAATAGCAGGTGATGGATAAATTGCAGATGGTGCTTTTTGGCTGTCAACAAAGCCAGCCTGTTTTCTGAGAGAAGATCTATTAGCACAAATGAGAGCATGCCACAGCTCTCTCCCTTTCTGCCATGCTCTCTCACGCCATCTCACTTTTGCTCTCTCCCTTTCATGCTTTGTGCTCAATTCCTCTCCTCACGTTTGTTTTCTCACTCTCTCACCCATACATGCGCAAACACGCAAGTCGAAGGGGATAAAAGAAAGCAAATAGCTTCAAATCAATATTTAAATGAAGATATTATTAATGGATTCATAAATGTGTAGATGTTTCACCATCATAAGGGGGCCATTCTGGTGCAAATCTCATCCGTGTTTGATGAGAGCGCAGCTTTACAATAATTTCAACAAGCTCGGCAGGCAGAATTAAAGGGGTGGTTGCATGCGATTTAAAATTTTTAAACTTTAGTTAGTGTGTAATGTTGCTGCTTGAGCATAGACAGTATCTGCAAAGTTACAGAGCTGATATTTCAAGGCAAACGGAGATAATGTCTTTTAAAGTTATGGCAGTTTACTGCCCACTAAAACGGCCGGTTTGGACTACAACAAGCTTCTTCCCGGGTTGGTGACATCATAAACCCTTGCTATTAACATAAACACTGCCCCCGCGAACACGCAACAAAGTGGGCGAGGCCACGTCGCAGTCATTACGAAAGAGAGAGAGAGCTGTTGCAGAACTACAAACTACATTTGGCCATCTAACCAATCTAAGACCATTGCGTTTTTCGGAGGGATGGGCTTCATAGAAGCAGGAAGCAAACAAGCCGTTCAAAGGACAGTGGAGACAGCGGTGTGGAATAAAGGTAAAATATAAAAAAAATACGCCGTTTTGAAAAAAAAGAAGTATTAAGACATGTTATACTGCACCCCATTAACACAACCAAGCCTAGAAAAAAACCACGGAACCACCCCTTTAACTCTTTCCACTCCTGCCCTTTTTATCCTGCTCTTTTGTGACCGAAATCAGTCACTAAGTTAACTTATTTACCATCCCCTATATAGTCCCTGTCCCAAATGGCACACTTAAGGGCTTTTCAAACTTCAAATAGTTGACCCTAGGTCAACCCTGGGTAAACGGAATCCTGGGTTATCTTGCTTCAAATTTCACACATCTAACGTTTAATGTTCTTATTTGGGGTGTAAGTGTCAGTAGCTATGTTTCCATCCAAAGTTGCGAATGTAATTTATGCGCAAAAATGCAATATCGCATAACTTTTGCGAATAAAGCACCGTTTCCATCCATTGAGTCGAAGAGAACATAATTGTCACTTCCTGATAAACTACCGCAAAAAAATAACTAAGAAACATAGAAGCCACCATATATAAACATTTTCGTATATAATAAATTATTTGCATCTCAAAGAAACTTGTGAATCTCAATAAACTTGTTGTCATGCTTTCAGAGGCAGATGCTGCTGTTTGGGAACGCAGTCATATAAGACAGGAGTGAAATATACCGAGCATCTTTGACAACAGACTTCTGAATGACCAAAACAGCATTCCAGATCTTTTGCAAACAAGATTTTTTTCCGCTGGCTACTACAGCTATGCTGTTACATCGCGAAAGTCACATGATTTTTTTTATGCGCATCAAGGAATTTATTTGATAATGCATTTCCATCGTAGTTTATGTGCATGTTTTCGTATAGGATAGAAAATGTATCCTACTCAAACGAGCGCATACGTTTTTTTATGTGCATTTTTAGAATTTATGCGCATATTGGCGTTTCCATAAAAACATGCGCATAAAAATAGGTGGATGGAAACATAGCTAGTGGTTGGATGAACACAGCACGCGGTTTGTTTATATAAAAGCTCTAGCATTGCGCATACTCGCATTGCCGACTGTACTATCGAGTTTACACTGAATTGACACTGAATGGACATGGACATATAAAGGTAAGAATGAAACGGTCTCTTCTTCACTCAAAACGCAGTTCTCGCCAGAATTTGACATTTGACGTCCTCTCAAACGCTGAATTTACTGAGAATGCGCATTGTTTCCGTGACCAAAGCACACAAAAATGATGCGATTGGTTACCTGTTGCTAGCTTTAAAGGGTCATGAAACCCCAAAACACATTTTTTGAGTGGAAATTGGTTATTTTTACGTTTTTCTGAGAAATTTCGTTCTTCCGAGTTGAAAAGCAAAGTCAAAGCAACGTCACGGAATGTGAGTGCCTTCGGAGTGTGTGACTGGCTGTGGGCAGGATTCCACGTCAGCCGGTCCTCTGCATTTATTCATGAGTATGAACTCTTTTAACCCAATCACTGCACTGTATTACACATGAGATCGCAATACAGCGGAGGATTCTAACGGAGAGCGGTTTCTGCACGGGACGGAACGCCACAATGAGTTTAACAACGCTCACCACGTGGATCATACAGATCAGATACAGACCGGAGTGAGCGCATCCAGTGAGAAAACTTTCATTTTTATGTACATATTTCTTATACTCTAGTGCTCTAAACAGCATCGTGTATGCACACATATTTAATCACGTCGTCCTCAAATGAAATATATGTGCAAATAAGGACACTGATACAGCCGTACGTCTAATCATGAATGTGATGACACGATGGATTATTCTGATACAAAGACAATAATGTAGAACGAAAATTCAAAGAATGGGCAAAAAAGTGTTTAACTGATGTGTGTTGTTTGTTTAGAGACTGTAGTGCTCTTAAATGTACTGAAAATATTATTAGACCTTTTAAGTGTTCTACCGCGTTTCTCCAAGGTTGTGGCAGTTTGTAGTCATAAAGGATTATATTTTTTAAATGCATCAAGGTGTTTTTTTCTCTCCGTGGTCATATTTTAATATTCATGTGTCTGTATGATAAGTGTGTCGCAGGTCTGTGTTTTATTGGTTGTTGTCTCCCCTCTACACTCCCACTCTTCCACAGCTTTACACGCCCATTTCTAGAGACTTTTTGCAACTCTGAGGTGTAAACGACCAGGCTAAAACAGGGGGGTTTACAGACACTTTAAGTCCTCAAGACAATAGGGTGTCCTGTGTCATTTTAGGTTTCAGAAGGGTGCTTGCGAGCGTCCCCTTTGCGGCCAATGTGCGCCCTCAATGTGAATTTTTACAGAGACTTCTACCCCAAAAGACATAGCGGCATTATGTCACCAAAGTGTGATCTCGGAGAAAGATTGTAATGGCCTAGGGTTCTGTTTGGGACAGGGCCATAGTGAATGGCACATAGTGCACTATGCAGTTAAGGGGTGTATGAAAGTGAATGATTGAATACAGTGCACTCACACAAATACAGGTTACTGTCACATATACTGTACCTATTGTATTAATTTGAAATGAAGCTTACTTTTTTATTTTGTAATAAACTTGCTTCCATAGTCTGATAATGCAATAAATCGTTTTGCTTGTAATGCATGTTCATAATGATTCACAATAAGAGGCGAATCAACACGAACAAGCATTTTATTTATTTATTATTATCATTATCATTATTTTTGCTTTGTATACAGTTAGAAATTGTTACCTCATTAAATTACTCCAGGGAAGATGCATTCTCCATTTGCTTTGCACTTGGCCCCGCTATATTTATTGTTTTTTAATGACCTATGAATGAGTTGTCATAAAAGTGAAAGCACCAGTGCAATATAGAGATTGAAAAAAAAAAATAGAGGATGCAAATGGTGTTTTTTTCCCTCTGCATTTGATTATAAAGCTCAGACGTGTGTACTTTGGATGTACAGTAAAAATCAGAGTGCATTTTGGGCATTAAGAGTGAACTACAAATGAAATGAAATTGTTTACTCCAAACTTGCACACACACCCAGTGGCTTTACCGTTACTGACTGATTTTGACAACCCGAAAACGTTTATTTCACTTAACCTTTAAAGCTGGCATACCTCTCTAGTATCTCTCCGTTCATCACACGCACATTTAGTTATGCGGGTTGGTGTCACTCACATTTTGCAAAGATGATCAGATCGTATTGTCAAGAGAAACCCTGACGTGAGGAGTGTGCTCAGCTTTGATAATTTCATTATAAACGTGGTCGCGGTGGGATCAGCCATAACAGTCCTCAAGTGGTGATTAATAGAAAAGATAATGAGTGATTAATTACCGTGGTGCCATCAGGGCCCATTTATGCGGAAGTCATTGAAGAGACCTCTTTGTGTCAGTGCCGAAGAGACACCCCCACAGAGACCGTACTGTCAGCTTGATATGTGCACCGTCAAGGACGTCGCCACCTTCCTGCATTTGTTGTTTGTCATGGAAACAGGAAGAAGTTTGTTCTGTGATTTCTGAGGTTGAAGTGACTTTCAGATGCAAAGAAGCCTTAATGTGTTTGGTGACATGGCGGTGTTGGCCCAGTAGTCATCTGTTTAAAGCACTTTAGAGAACTTGTTCATCTAAATGCCTTTCTAAGAGACTGTTGATTTTTCATTATGCATATAATTAATTTTTGTTAGATATGTCAGATGGCTTATTTTAATTGCAAAATTGTTCAGAAGCACTGTCCTTCATGTTAATTTTTGTGGTTTTGAGGATCTGTTGCAGTGGTTGAAGATGTATGATCTTGAAAGCAATTCAGTGAAGCTTTGAACTTTAATGATACGTGTTGCCATTGTTTGAAGATTAGTTGTATTAGCACGTGGAAGGTATGCGGAAGACTGAGTAGTACATAATGTCTGCATAGGTATTTAATGTGCACTTCAGTTTGAGTGCAGAGCTTCTTAGTTTCTCTCCTTTTAACCATCAGTCACTTCTGAGTACTATAATCAAGGCACTTAAAGGCAAGTACCAGTTTTTTTTACTTTACGTGTTCTTTTTGCTGTGCATTATATTTAAAGTAAAGTACTGCTGTTTACCACTACATTTTTATCTCCAATATGTTGTTTTTTTACCTTTTTATATAAGATAACATTTACAGTTCCTGCTGATTTGAATTATTATAATTTTTTTGCTTTGTGGTTCCAGCTATTAGGAAATGATTTAATTTTGAATAACTTATATGTTATTATATCCTATGTCTAGTGAGTATTTATCTAGTTATGCGCTAACATATTTCATCTGATATTTCATTACTCTTTATTTAAATTTGAACCACCTCTTAAAGGTGAACTGTGTAAATTTTAGCGACACCTAGCGGTGAGGTTGTCAATTGCAAACGGCCACCGTTCACCCCTCCCTTTCGAAGCACATAGAGAAGCTACGACACAGGACAAAGATGTCGTCGTCGGAGACAGCAGAGAGTAGCTAGCGCTCTGTAGAGCAGTTTGTCCGTTTACGGCTACTGTAGAATCATGGCGGGGCAAAATGGTGACTCGCGGTGTATGTAGATGGAAATGGCTCATTCTACATAACGGTTATTTTTGTCAGGTCTTTATACACTACTGAAAACTGTTATGTATATTATATTGCATTTCTGTCAATAGATCATCATAAATACTACACACTGCACCTGTAAGACAAATCAGTTGTGTTGTTTGTTGTTGCATTTGCAACAAAAGCATTGCTGGAAACGCTCTATACTTAGGTTACACTACCGTTCAAAAGTTTGGGGTCTGTACATTTTTTTTTATGCTTTGAATTTATTTTGCTCACCAAGGCTGCATTTATTTGATGGAAAAATACAGTAAAAACAGTAATATTGTAATTTATTCTCTCAATTTTCAGCAGCCATTATTACTCCAGTCTTCAGTGTCAGATATCCTTCAGAAATCTTTCTAATATGCTGATTTGGTGCTCATTATTAATGTTGGATTACATTATAAACGGTTGCATTTTTGTGGAAAACATTACAAAAAAAATTCAGGATTCATTGAATAGAATGTTCAAAAGAACAGCATTTATTTTAAATAGAAATCACTTTTGACCGATTTAAATTTGAAATTGCTATTTCACACATTCTGACTTATTTACACTGTTTAAGAGTTCGATTTTCATGGATTTTCCAAAATACACTCCTTTAGGGTTCTTATAAGTTTCGGAAAGTTTTTTCAGGTATGGCCCTGTATGACGTAATAAAGGGCGGAATTCCTGTATGGGCACTTCTCCCGGAAGAGCATGAGCACACATCAACCAGAGCGAGAGCAGGAGCACGCCCCTCGCATCAACATGTTTCGTTTGGGTTACGGAAGTCGTTGGCAGCGCTGCACAGGTCCTGCTTCAAAAAGATTTGTCATTTTGTTTTTAGACCACAAAATCAACAATGTTATAGCAAAGCCAAGTTCGACGCTGGATTTGCAGATCGTTTGAAACTGAAAGATGGAGCGTTCCCAGCGATAAAAGATCCCGGGCATGAGTCATTAAGTAAAACTGCATCAAATGTCTGTGTTCGGCGTGTAAGTGCATATAATGGAAACAACACAAACGTTTAGTGAATCAAAAGTTATCCAGGGATAATTTGATGATGTATTGGTTGTGTCCGTGACTCTTTAGCTCCACTCACGGCATGCCTCCAGGAGCTCAGCTGTTTTCGGAAACTAGCGGTACAGCTGTATCTGTCTTTTATAAATATGATAAAACGAAAGACTCTTCGGAGATATAATAGAGGATGCAATACTACTCTATAAGCACTCAAGATTAACATGAGATTGGCAGAAACACTGTGTTATGTCCCCAGTGATAAAATGTGAAGAAACTGCAAATAAATTTTACATTTAGTGGTGATTCCGTTTTAAAATGTCACAAAATATGTGTCTTATTATTAATAGTTTTCATCTGCAGAACCCGACGTGATTGCCTTTTGTGCAGAGGATGACTGAAGTAAAGTTTCTTCTGTTTGATTTGTTTATATAAAATCCACGTACATGCATATATGTGTGTGTGTTTGTGGATATATGTGGCATGTTTGTCAGGACGTGGACATGGTGCAGAATTGCTGTGAAACCAGACGAGTGACAGTACCTCAGCAGTTGTCTTCCGTCTCTTATGTGGAACAATTAGAGTTTAAAGCAGCATGCTTTCTTTTGTCACAAATCCAATAGCAATCATCCTCGTCCTTGGTACCCAAATCAGCCCACATTCAGATATTGATCGACCGCTGGTGAGGACCACTCCTTTTTTTTTGTTTGTTTGTTTGTGCGTGTGTGTTTTCACTATTGATTATCCAGAGATGATAGAGGCATCACCTGCGACAACTCCGTCTCTCTGAGAGAAGCTGATTTGGAGTGTTCACTTAAGTACAATGTCTTTCAAAGTTTGTCTCCAGGGCAAAAACTTTCTCTCTAATCGTTTTCTACATACCTGCTGAAGTGTTGAAATCAGATATTTGAAATGCAGTGAGATATTTAAGCAGGGATTTGAGGTCTTATTAGGATGCCTATTGAATATTTCTCTGATAAAATATGTTAATTGTTCTCTGTGGAATTCTCTAATATGGAGGCAACTGGCATGGTACTGTGTGATTGAACACTATATTTCAGTATATTGATCTTATGTAGCCGTGTCACCTGCAAATTGCTCACTCTCTTTCACTCAGTGACATCTACACATTCTGATTACAGATGAGATGTTGGTATTGATAAATATATTGATGTCACCTTCAGAAGAACTTCTGACCTGGGCCGTGTCATCTCCTCCTGAATGCACAAGCAAGGAAAATTGTGCACCATGTGCACATGATAGATAAACTATATCCATCATAGAGGCAAAATAAGCAGTGTGCCATCGGTTATGGATGGGATTTTGTATGAAGTTTGTGAATCCTGCTTTTAGGGCAGCCAGCCAGTCAGTCGAATGGAGAAATTACAGGGAATGCATCATTAATTAAACTACACCACTGGAATACTGATGCTCACGCAATCAATGGCGAAATAATTGCTTGTCATGCATGTTGTGGCAAGAGAAATTTCCTTCCAATCTTTGCAGACATTTGATTAGCCAGGTCCTCCAAACTTCTTATATGGAACAAATGAATTATTCAACCACCTGTTTCTGCCTGTGCTGGAAAACGGCCAGAGTGCTGTCAATGGCCTCTGTCTCTCTCTCTTTCTATCTTTCTCTGCTTTATTCTGTTTTGCACCTTCTCCTCTTCTCTTTTCATAATCTTTTCCCTTCCTCTTATCTCAAACACATCAGAATCTCTGCATACTGCCTCACGTGTGCGTGTGTGTGTCTAGAGGTGCTTTTAGTTTTTCTTGTTCTCAGTCACTGAACCTTCTCATGTCACTTATGCTATCAGTCACCACTCTTAATCCCAAATGACAAATACTTAGATTTGGTTTATGTACAGATATTTACTAATGTATCATACTTTTCTTCTCTCTTTCATCTTTTACTCTTCCGGCTACAGCAACTGATGAGGGAAAGGCAGCAGATGGCCAGTCGCCCTTTTGCATCAGTCGCAGTGACACTGGATGTGGGCGGCACTCAAGTAGAACTGCTTCAGGGTGGAATTGAGGTTAGTTTGACCTTTTGAACTTTGTATTCGTAAAACAACCAATTAGGTTTTTATCTACACACAATTGCAATGTAGAGCTAGATGTACAGCAACAAAAACTCTCAATATATGAATAATGACATGCAATTAAGGTACATCATTGATATTACAATGAGTTTAATGCATTTTTTATTTAGCCATTTAGTTCTGTAAAAAAAAAAAAAGCATTCTTTTTGCAGTCCCTTGAAAAAAAACCTACATTAGTATTTGTAAGGTAGATTCGTTTGTGAATAATTTTGTGTAGAACAGTGTGACAACATGCTTGTATTATTTTTTACTAGATTTAAAAAATGTTTACTTTTATTTTCATTTAAGGCATTTTAGAGCAAAATGTTAATTACACACACACACATACAGTATATGTGACCTGTGCTGGCAAAATGAGTCGCAATGAGCACATTTTCAAAAATAAGTTATTGTTATTTTCACAAACCTTCAAAATGATTTATAATTGGTTGGAATCAGAAGAAAATATGAATGATATTTATTTATTAGGGGTGTAACAGTACACGTATTCATACCGAACCATTTTGGAACAGGGCTTTCGGTACATCCACGTGTATACCGAACGGTTCGGAATGCAATCTTTAACAGTTAACAGGCTTTTTTTAAGCGCACAACATACTTCAATCCGAATTCCCACACGAACATATTAAGTATTCAGTCCATTTTATCACGAAATTCAAACGATAAATGCCCTTTTGACGATCTTTAATGTGACGTGACTGATCACTGTATAGGTGTGTCAGTTCAAGCGGCAGGGTGACGCACTTGTGAATGCGATCATCTCTTCCTAAAGAATAGACATGAATTAATATCTTAAGGTATGTTGAGGATACATTACAACTTACTGAAACGTATCATATGTCATGTGATCTCTCAATCAGTGTTTCAACCGCGGAAAGACATCAATAAAACAGCTTGTAAACAATGTCACGTAGCATTACTTTTACCTCAGAAGTCATTCAGTGTCCACATCTGTTAGTTCACTAGAGAAATCAACTCTTTCACTAAATATATGCACTATAGTAGCCTATATATTCATTGTATTCTACTGAACTTGTTTGTAATGTCTTGATTATATAATGTATGGTTAAATAAATTTGTCATGAAAATGACACGCTGTGTATAAAATGATTATATTTCAACAACAAAAACTATTTTATAATTAGATTTAGAAGTTAATGCACAAACTGCCTTATGTGAAGTTTACATGTTTGCACATACAATGTGTTATTTGAATGTTGATTATTGTATCTAAAAAGAAATAGCAACTGAATTTAGGCTAATAGTTTGGGCTCTGTCCTTTAATATTATAGTAATGTGCAAGTAAGGGCTCCCTATATAATTTACAGCATTATCTTTAAGAAACTTTTAGTTATGATTGAATTCATTTAAGGACAGACACAATTTTTAATAAACCACTGTTTAATAAAAATGAATAAAAAGAAATTTTCTAAAACTGCTGTACCGAACCCGTATCGAACCGTGACTTCAAAACCGAGGTACGTACCGAACCGTCAGTTTTTGTGTACTTTTACACCCCTAATATTTATACATCATATGGAAACTGAATAAATAGGCTTTCCATTGATGTATGGTTTGTTAGGATAGGACAACATTTGGCCGAGATACAACTATTTACAAATCTGGAATCTGAGGTTGCAAAAAAATCAAAATATTGAGAAAATTGCCTTTAAAGTTGTCCAAATGAAGTCCTTACCAATGCATATTGCTACTAATAATAATGTTTTTATATATTTACGGTAGAAAATTAGCAAAATATCTTCATGGAACATGATCTTTACTTAATATCCTAATGATTTATGGCATAAAAGTAAAATGGATAACTTTGTCTCATACAATGTATAGATGGCTATTGCCACAAATATACCCGTGCGACTTATGACTGGCTTTGTGGTCCAGGGTCACATACCTATAGGAAAAATACCACAATTGTTTGATTAACATTAATGAAACAGGCAGCCTATATAATAAGACCTACTTTAATTAAGACATAACAGATAATGTTTGCGTGAATACTCGCCAAGACAGATATTTATAAATAATGTAATTCTTTGTATATCTTTTATATTTATATATATATATATATATATATAGTTTAAAAATCACATTTAGAGTAGTTCACTTTAAAATGAAAATTACCCCATGATCTACTCTCCCTCAAGCCATCCTAGGTGTATATGACTTTCTTCTTTCTGATGAACACAGAGTTATATTAATAAATATCCTGATGCTTCCCAGCTTTATTATGGCAGTCCATTGAGTTTGAAGCTCAAAAAAGCACATCCATCCATAATAAACGTACTCCACACGGCTCTGGGGGGTTAATAAAGGCCATCTGAAGCGAATCGGTGGGGTTTTGTAAGAAAAATATCCATATTTAAAACTTTATAAAGAAAAAATATCTAGTTTCCGGCAGACCGCCTTCGGTATTCAACTTGTGCAGAAAGTGTAATGCCTCTCGCAATTCAAAACGCTTACGCTACGTTCTAGTGATACGTTGCGGCAGTTATGCTTTTTCCGTAAGTTGAATACGGAAGGCTTGCTAGAACAAGGGCTTAATGAAGTAATTTTTTTCAAAATCTTCACAATTCTACCCAAATTTAAATTTTTTACTTGTTTTGCCAGTAACTCGACATTAGCCCGCGTGCATTCTGACTCATTTTGCTTGCATTATAATGCAAAATAATATAAAAATGTATTTATAAATAATCCAGACATGTTTTCACCACTGAGTGTTTGTGTGTGTATATATAATGTACCTAACCTTTAAAATCAACTTAACGAGGTTTACAGTCTAAATAATGAGCAGAGCCAGGCATAAACTGTTTGCAGTTTGACAGCTCTAATTTAAGTGCATCGGGATTCATGGTTGTTACACAACAGACACACACACAGACCTGTGAGAGCAGATGTACCTGCCGCACAACAGAGACGTTGAAAACGCACGTCCAGCAGCACTTGATGTGCCTCTCCAGAATCCATTAGTGTAGAGTGGAGTGGTGCTCAGTGAGCATTATGGGCTGTGGGAGGACACGCCACAAATGAAGAGAGCACAAAACAACATACTCGTCAATCCTCCAGCTGAACGCTGTTCAACATAGATCTTTTTAAACAAACTTCAGCTTCACTCTTATCAGCGTATGGCTCTCTTTTACGGGGACATCAGCCTTGTGAAAAGAGCCACTTAAGCTCAGTGAAATTGCGTTCACAAGCCAGCTGTTGAGAGTAGTTTTTGTGAACATAAGTTGTTTTGATAGACAACATTTTGGCTTCAGATGGTACAGTACCCGCATATGCAGTATTTCGTTTTTCTTATAGCGTATTGCATGGTAAGAGAGTCTGTTAGCTCAAAGCTCTTAATTTTACTGAAAGTCATTCCTTTTCTAAAATACTGTTGTTTCTCATCACTTTTTAAGTTCTGTCTCTTTTGTAGTAGAAGGAGAGATACCTTTTGATACTGGATTCCTGTTGTTCTCTTCTCAGCCTTTCGAAGGCCTAATTTTGACCAGCGCAAATTTCCCAAGCAGTTGCCACTAACACATAGGCCCATCTCTGGAGACCCGTTAAGATCCGGTCTGCCACCTTTCAGAGCTGCTTGCTTCATCTTGTTCACTCAAAGCTTTGATTGCAATAGCATTTCACGTTTGTATTCAAAATTAGCCAGGGAATATTTTAATGAAACGCATCAAACCCTCTCTGCTTTTTTTGCCCACAGTGACTTTCTTAGCTTTTCTTCTAGACGCCTCGCTACTTAACAAATGTTTCTGTTTGTTATTTCTAGCTTATGGGGACATCTTGGAATGAAATCCTTAAATGTATATTTTGGTTTAGTCTTGTAGCATATGTGTCCCCTCATGTTGTTCTTCCTCAGCTTTTAATCATGTGCTCGGTGATCAACATTGACACTTCTTGGAGTCTATTGAGGCAGATCCAGATGTTGCCCCCACTTTGCTAGAATCTGGCAGCAGCTGAAGGTGAAAGGAGGGAAATGAGAGCAATTCTGTTCCATAAAGGTTAATGAGACAGCATCTGGTGCTGTTGAATTGTTTAGCATAACCTACTAATAAAAAAAGAGGACAATCCAGACGGTTCAGCACAGTAATATGTGCCTGTATTTAAGCTTCTGTCTGTAGTTATCACAGATTAGCTCACCCAAGACTAATGTTAATAGTAGGTTTAACCAAGGCCTGTTTGAGCCATTAACTGTGCAGTAGCTGTGAAGTTTTCTTTTGCAGTATTATTTATAGTAAATGATAGGAAATTATGTGTGGAAAAAGAGGGAATGGGATTAGAAAATGGGTTTGCACCCACATCTCCAGTTTGAGTGCCACAGCTCAGTACTGTATGTCTGAAGCACATGTGCATACCATAAGCCACAGTTCAGACATCTAAAAGCCTTGTACAGATAGTTCACACAGGAATTCTCTCATCATTAACTCCCTCAAACTTTTTGTTTCATACCTGTATAAACATAAGCCCTGTTTCCACCAAAATGACCCGGAACAATTTGTCCCAGGAACTCTTTTTGCTGTCTGTGTTTCCATTGCGGTCTAAAGTACCGTTAAGATTAGTCCGGTGACATAGGGTTGCACGCGACTTTCCAGAGCCCACTGGATTTCGTCTTTTGCAAATACACTTCATAAAGCCTGAACCTCATTGTTTGTCCATCGGTCATATTTTTAAACTTCATTGTTGATTCAATAGCAGACAACTCTTACTGAATGCACCGCAACTGACTTTTAAGTTGAAATAAAATGCTGGGTGTGCTCAACCAATCAGCATGTTCAGCGCCAAAGTCCCACCCCTGAAAGTTCTTGAACTTTGAAAAAGTACTACCTCGCGAGCAGGGCCGTTTTGAGGGGATAGAATGTGGTCATAAATAATAGCAGATATTCACCAGTTGGTCACATTATGAGATACAAGGTGGAAAAACTGTGAATTAAATCTGTGCAGGATAAATCAAGGAAACAGAAAGTGACGGACATGTTGGCGAGACCTGAAGACATGGCCCATAAAGTGTCTCTCATCGGCCGGTTTGTCTAATTAGAAAGTGTCTCAGTGGCGCTGAGCTGTTTTCATCAGGTTAGTCAATGCAAGCGAGTGGGATGGAGTTGTCCCTCAATTAGTTGTAAATCAGCAGGGCTGTACAAGAGACATCTGTTTGGTGGCTAGTTCCTGTCTTTTTTATAGCCTTTCTTGTTTTCTCCTGTGACAACTTTCATGAGCATTACATTTTCTTGAGTTTCATGTTCAAAGGTAAGCATCTTTGCAAAGTTTTTGAGTTTACTTTTAAGGTTTGTGGTTTATTCTTGAGAGCGAAGTGGACAATCTTGGGCATTTAAAAACAGAATGATTTTCGATTTTTTCGAAAGAAAATGCGATGCTTGCCTTTGCAAAACACACCATCACTATTTATGAGTCGGTCTGATGATTTTGAGGGGGACATTTTTACCCGGAACTTCATTTAGACGGTCGAAACACACAGAGTACCACCCCAAAGTCCCTAGTTCCTGGGAAAGTTCCTGTGGTGGAAACGCAGCTATAGTTTATGTTTAGACTATATTGACTTTCATTTATGAGGAACCATTTTAAGGTTTCATTTTTTGCAATATTATTTTTAGCAAAATTGAAGAAATAATGGGTAGACAAAAAAACAACATGAAATTTACTGTAGAAAAAAAAGACGCTGCTATAACTTTACCATTAAAAACATGGGAGCAACATGCTAGGGTTTACAGATTGAAATTGTTGAAATTTACCGTTAAAAGAAAAGAAATTGTATTTTATTAACTGGTATAATGTTAATATACCAACCTACTGAAGTACTAAAATCTGTTGTGTACCTTTACCATACACAGACAACCAACAAACAAAGGTGGTAATGAGAACGCCACATGTAGAATCAAAGCTCATCACAAGGTGAGGTAAATGCTAACATATAGAAGGTGTACACAGCGTCATGCACACAAACACCATGGTAACACGCAACACTAAAATAATGCAATAAACATTAGAGATGTACTGATTGCAATTTTCTTTGCCGATTCCGATTTTCTTTCTAATAACTATAATTAAGAGCATATACAAACAAAAATCTACTTTTCTTCAATGCAAAATTTTAGTTTCGTGAAAAAAGCCACAAGTAAAAACTCAGTAATACAATAAGAACAAATAAAAAAAATGGCAAACAACAGCACATATAAATGCAATAGAATATAAATGTATGAAATAAACACGGTTAAGTTTACGTTTTTCAGGTGGGTCTAACAGTAGGTTTGTATTTGGGTAAGAAATACAGAAATTAAGGAAATCAAATGTATATATAACACTGGATAGATTTCATTGTAAAAAAATAAATACAGATGAATGCTTAAAATTAAAGTTATAAAACTTCAGTCAAGAGCAGAGAGTGATTTTCTTTGTCTTTTGTTCTTTGATTAACATGACTGACAGAAGCAGGAATATTAGGCTGCTGTCACTTTAAGAGTTTATGCACAGATCCAATATACTGTTACACCACATTAGTTATAAGTTATCTTTCGCAACTATCGGACTGTTTATCATTGTACTTTCAAAAAAATGGGCATTTTTACATAATTTTGTGTGTATTTGACCATTTAAGTGCAGTAAGCCCCTCATTTTAGTACTTGCGACTCACAAGCTGTTTGAGAGGTGGCTTATGAGCTCCACTTATATAGATCAGTGGTGCACATGCTTTCAGTGTGAACGTGAAACCTGCGGGAATGACTAAAATGATGCGGAGCAAATGAGAGCGAGTAAGAGGAGGTGGGTATGTGGAGAGAAGAGAGCGAGAACGAGCAGCTGACGTTATTGCCTGTGCCGTTGGCAACTAAACGGACCAGCTCGGAAACGGAAAGACATGACTGACCAGCCAGTCACCGGTCTCTTATAAACATTAATTTAGCAATATAAGATATAACAACATATACTGAAGAAAAAAATAAACCGTTATTTTAATGAAAAAACATAATTTGTGAAGGATCACAAAGGAAATTCTGGGAAAGTAAATTTGTTTCCTTTTTTTACTGTAAATTATAAGAAGACTTGTTCTTTTTCACTTCCCAAAACTACATTTAACAGTATTTCAGAGTAAATTTACATGAAATGTCCTGTTAGATTTATTACAGTCCCACCTAGCTAAACTCAGGTCAGATTTTAAAAATCAGATTTTACAGTGCAAGCTGGGAATGGTATTGCATGTTTGTTGTCCCACATGATTTTTGCTACGTAATGACAGGATATGCTGCTTTCTGTAATCTCTACAGGTTCAGTTTGCGTCTGCCACAGGTCGTGTTAAGACTATTCTGTTTGTGCGTTAGGCTGGGCTGGGCTGGTCTGTGTTGGACTCAACCGGACTGGAGAAAAAAATAGTTGTGCTTCGAGGTCAGTAGAAGTGCTTTATGAAGCCAATGTGAGGCCAGCCCATTTAAAATGGTGCAGATGACACAGATGCTGCTCGCCACCATGGCCAGCGCACAACATATGGGCCCGTTAACAGTAGCAGAGTATGATGGATGGAGGCTGTCACCAGGCAACAAAGAGAGGGCCATTCAAATTATACTGTGTACGTAGCTGTTCTTGTGTTTTGAGAGTGCTCAATAGTGAGCTCTTATCTACAGACCAGCGCTCATGCTCCCTGTCACTGCGAATGCTCCGATTAGCCATGCAAATGAGATGCTTCGCCTTCTGTTAAAAGCTGGAGAAACATATACGTAGATGAAGAGGATTGTCTAGTTGCTTTATGACTGGGTTTGCATTTCCATTTCCATTATTTGCTGCTTAATATTCACAGCAGCATTAGCAGCTTATCAGCTTCATCTTCAGCAGCAGCGATATTATGATACATATTTTTAAATGTGTAAAGCGAAGAACACAACAGAGGAAATTAGAGATAGGTGGAATAAAGACACCAAAATAATGAAACGAGGGATAGAACGTGGTCATAAATAATAGCAGATATTCACCAGTTGGTCACATTATGAGATACAAGGTGGAAAAACTGTGAATTAAATCTGTGCAGGATAAATCAAGGAAACAGAAAGTGACGGACATGTTGGCGAGACCTGAAGACATGGCCCATAAAGTGTCTCTCATCGGCCGGTTTGTCTAATTAGAAAGTGTCTCAGTGGCGCTGAGCTGTTTTCATCAGGTTAGTCAATGCAAGCGAGTGGGATGGAGTTGTCCCTCAATTAGTTGTAAATCAGCAGGGCTGTACAAGAGACATCTGTTTGGTGGCTAGTTCCTGTCTTTTTTATAGCCTTTCTTGTTTTCTCCTGTGACAACTTTCATGAGCATTACATTTTCTTGAGTTTCATCTTTGCAAAGTTTTTGAGTTTACTTTTAAGGTTTGTGGTTTATTCTTGAGAGCGAAGTGGACAATCTTGGGCATTTAAAAACAGAATGATTTTCGATTTTTTTCGAAAGAAAATGCGATGCTTGCCTTTGCAAAACACACCATCACTATTTATGAGTCGGTCTGATGACTTTCCCAGTGTATATATAAGCTACCGTATAAAAGTTTGCAGCCGATAGGATTTACACAAGCTTCTTATCACCAATGCATTTATTTGATCAAAAAAAAAACAGTAGAAACAGTATTCTATTTGAATGCATTTTCAAATCTTCAGTGTCACATGATCCTTCAGAAATCATTCTAATATGCTGATTTGGTGCTCAATAATTTTTTTTATTATCAATGTTGAAAACAGTTGTGCTGCTCAATATGTTTGTGAAAACTGTGAATACATTATTTTCAGGATTCTTTGATGAATAGAACGTTCAGAATTTAATGTATTTAAAATGGAAATGTATCAACATTAAACAAATGTCTTTACTGTCACTTCTGATCAATTTAATATGTCCTTGTTGAATAAAAGTATTAATTTCTTAATGACCTGGACTTTTTGAACTATATATATTTTAGGGCTGTCGTGCATCAAAAATAAAAACTAATACATAATATATATGTGTACTGTATATAGTTATGTTGAATACACACACATGTATATATTTAAGAAATATTTGCATGTATATACTGTATATATAATTTTTTCTTAAATGTATATATGCGTGTGTGTGTGTGTGTTTATATATACACAGCCCCATAGCATTCATGTGTGTAGTGCAAACTGTGTGTTATGAATTTATGAAAACCTCTTAAATCACCTTCTCCAGTGCATCTTTGCAGCATGTGTGCTATAATGTAATCCGTTGTAATCTCGTTTTTCCAAAAAACAAAAAAAAACCTTCGCTTAGCTTGCTAGTAGGGCTCTAAACTGTATTGTTATTCATTAACTGTTATGGCAATCCCCTCTAAATGGCCTGCAATTGGATTACTCTAATCTGTATGGTGCAAGGCTAATGTGAACGAGACGAATATCACTGAATTCAAAACCATAAAGAATGAGAGTAAGCGCATGAAAATGAATTTGTCTGATCGCTTGGAGTTGTTAGGAGGACTGAAGATCTTGTTAGGTGGTTTATGCGGTTTATACATTGGATGCACGGTCCCCACAAACTCATAACAGATTAATGAGGAACTTTTAGAGTCATTTTTGTCATAGTTTATTTTAGGATGGATGTTTTATAGGAGTTCTATCGATTGAAATCTCTATGATGTATAAAGGAATAGTTTTTTTTTTTTTTTACTCGTTTTATTTTTAAACAATATTTTATACACAAAGGACTGTAAAATAAATGTATATTTTATTTAAAACTAAAAGTTTAAAAGACATACGCAATGCTTCTGTCGCTTATTTCTGCTGCTTCTTCGCCTGTGTTCCGGAGAACCAGAGATTCAGTACTCTTTCCGAAGATGCATAATAGCGCCCCCCTACCGTATAACTGTGAAAACATGGGATGCATCTCAATCACCTCACTAGATTTCTAGGTCGTGAACCAGTATATTGTGTAAATGAATTCAGGCACTGCTAAGGACAGTAAGGACCCTGGCTCACTACACATTGGGACACTGATAACTCTATTTCCAGTGATAACACAACGTCCTCACTGTACAACATCACTGCTGGTATTTATGAACAACAGCAGAACTGATATCTTTATTATATTACTTTTTAATGTTATTTAAAGTACATTATGATACATACTTTGCTTGCTACATATGCATACAATATTTCAGCTGTAAATTAGTTAATTGCGATTAATCGCATCCAAAATAAAAGTTCCTGTTTACATAATATATATGTGTGTATTATGTATAAATATTATATATTACACACGCACATGTATATATATATATATATACATACATACATACATACATACATACATACATACATACATGCATGCATGCATGCATGCATCTGTGAATATATTATAAATGTTAGCTAGATGTTCATTACCTGTCTAGCGATGTATGTTTAGCTGACATATAAATAATGATTTTTGTTTCACACTTCAGAGTGTCCGTTAAGGGAACATGGTCCCTGGTTTTCATGCTGCATTGTGGGACTTTTTAGGGGGCAAACTTTTCAGTGCACTGAAAGGATTTTGCGATTGAGACAGCCCTTAAAATGCTCTACTCCCTGATCAGTGCCCTGACTTCTGAACTAGGGAGCTGATTGAGAAACACGCATGGATTGGCGTGGAAAAATCTGTCAATGGCGGGGAAATGGTTAAAAGACCCCCACATGTGCACACACGAAGAAACAAAAAGCTTTGACAATTATTCTTTTCTCTGTCATTTAAGTTAGAAAGTACTTTCATGTGTAAGGAAGAGGTCACCCCTTTGAGCAAGAGTCTATTGTAATGTATGTTTGGGTGTGATATTGAAATGGATCTTTATATTATGCCTAACTACCAAGCTCAGACAAAAGCAGTGGCCAGAAATGGATACTTAAGTGTAGGGTTGAAAATGGAGATGTGTAATTAAGTGTGATATTTAGCATGAATCACTTGATTGCTGTGTTTTGCCAGAAATAATGAGGTTTGCTGTGTCATTCAAAAGCAAGAGGATTTTTATGTATGATGGGCAGATTGCAGTCTTGAGGCCGTTGTCAGACCATTAACAGTTACTGTTTGTGCTGTCTATTACATGATAAATAGGGTGATCTGTGGTGGATTAGGGACTAGTCCCCGATAGTCTGGCTAGCAGAGCGAATACTTGTATTGACATCCATTCTTTATGGTTTCTCTTTACACCCTTGTCCTTAAGATACAAGTAGGTCTTTAGCAAGGGAATGAAATGTCTTTACAGATTGAATTTGATAAAGAAATTCCATGCAGTGTAAGGGAGAGAGAGAAAATCAAGAGGAAAAACAGTGATATTCTGCACACGGAGGAATGAGGGAGCTAGAAGGGAAGCTAGACACCCCTTGCCACCCCCTGTCACTCAGAAACAATGGCTTTGAACTTTTTAAGTGCAGCACAAGTGGCCTCTTTTCCTCTCAAAGAGACAGATATTGCTCTGATAACAGCCTCTGTCCGCCAGGCTTGATGGACATCACTGTCAGCGCAGGCTTAATTTGACCTTTCACAAGCCCCTCCACGTCTGTGGCATCATGAGTTCTCTCACAAAATGAGAGAGTGATGGGCTTGGGCATTCTTTCACTTTAGAACTAAACACATTTTCTGATTTTATTAGCCAATAAATAAATTGTGCACTTCATTCTTATGTTTAAAAAAAATGTCAAAAAATCTGAATATATAGTGAATGAAAACAATTTTTAAAAAATTTTTAATTTACACTGGAAAATGTATATAGGCAGAGCTTGATTGTGTGATATGACACAATAAAACACAAAAACATTTACTGGTCTGCAGATCAGTCCAAAGCCACAGAGAGCTCATTTAAATGTTTGCTGTGTTCTCCAATAATTGTCATAATTATACTGAGGTGGGAAAGGGCCAGGTTTGTATTAAACATTCCTGCTTTAGAGAAAGGTACCTTAGGGTAACTTTGTTGGTTTGATGTCTGGCATTTAATTCAGATTATAGGCGCGATGAGGACCGTTCTTGGCAGAAAATATTAGTTGGCGTCTGTTCCCTTTTTGTGCCTTTTCTTTTTTTTCTTTTTTTTCTAAAATGCATTTTGGCAACTGGGGTAAGATATTAAAGCTTCATTTTGTGGAGAGCCATTGGCTGCCAAAGTCTGTGATCTTGCAGCACGCTCTTGGAAGAGCTCTTGAAGAGGCACTCTCTTTAAATGGTGAATAAAGCCACTCTATAGCTGAGTCAGTGTGTGTGGAGGGCCAGAGATGAGAGTGTATTAATGAGCTAAGGGAATCTTAAAAGACAATACCCCGTACACAAAACGCCACATGCATGCTTTATTCAATGACAGGGACATTTATGACTCCAGTTGTCATTAAAACGCATAAAACAATCGACAAGTCCTTTTAGAAAAGTATTCATATGTACTGTATGTGAGTCGACCAATCCTCTGCATTTTAGCTGAATAATGTGTAATGTGAGATAAAAGATGACATTTTAAGATCACTACAAATGCCTGTGGCTTCCTTCCTCCTCATTCCACTATGCTGCATCAGAGACCCGCTGATGCATACTTCTATCCAGGGCAGCGTTTATAGGGACAGAGAGCGGGTGCTACAACACAACCTGAGTTGGTAGTCGACAACCTCAAATGTCATATTTTTTCTGCGTGTGCGTACATGATTTGAACTTTGAAAGTGGCTTGCTTGGAGTCTTTGAGTTTCAGGGAGGCGATTTGTTACGGAGATTATCACGATGTGAATTTTCCTTTTCTGTCGACATGCGAGAGACATCGTACAATGTCATATCACGCAGAGGACTGTGACATTTGTGACTGATGGTGATGTGTTCAGGAGGAGGCTTGTTATAGATGACACATTTCCTCTCCTCTGATCTCTCCACAGGGACCGCCCAAGCCAGTGGCCGTGGAACCCTGTTCAGGGGGTAAAGCGGCAGTGCTCACGGTGCTCTTGTGTCTCCCACGAGGGGCATCTGGTGTTCCTCCGCCTGGTCAATCAGGTCAGTATTTTCAAAACGTTTCTTAAAATGTCTCCCCATTTTACATTTAGCCTTCCTGAAAGTCACACTGTGTAGAGCATGGTGCTAGCAACACCAACGTAATGGATTCGATTTTTAGAGATTGCAATAATTGATCAACTGTATCACTTGAATTTAATTTTAGCCATTTTGGATAAAATCATTTGCCGGTAACACTTTAGTATGAGGAACACATTAACTATTAACTACGGTTTACCATTTTTGCCTCAATAAACCTAATTTACTGCTTATTAATAGTTAGAAAGGTAGTTTTTGTAGCGTTTAAGTTTAGGTATTGAGAAAGATTAAGGGATGTAGAATAAGGTCATGCAGAATAAGGCATTAAAGGGTAAGTTCGCACAAAAATTTAAATTCTTTCATTAATTACTCACTTTGGAACACAAATTAAGATATTTTTTATTAAATCTAAGAGGTTTCTGAACCAGCCATGGGCAGCACCTTCATTGCAACGTTCAAGGCCTAGACAGGTAGTAAAGACATTGTTAAAATAGTCCATGTGACTACAGTGATTCAACCTTAATGTTATGAAGCGACGAGAATACTTTTTTGTGCGCAAACCCCCCCAAAAAATAACGACTTTATTCAACAATCTCTTCTCTTCAACATCATTCTCCTACCCTACTCTTGTAGTAAAAACAGTGCAGCGCTTCCAGGTTCTACGTCAGAGTGCCACCTCATCATTGGCCAGCTCCTGCGTCAGCGTCACACACATGCGTCGTGATGCTCACAGCGTCAGCCAATGGTGAGTCAACGTTCTGACGTAGAGCCGGGAAGCACTGCACTGTGTTTACTACGTTAACAGCGTAGGAGACTGACACAGACGAGAAGAAATTGTTGAATAAAGTTGTTATTTTGGAGGGGGGTTTGCATACAAGAAGTATTCTCTTCACTTCATAACATTAAGGTTGAACCACTGGAGTCACATGGACTATTTTAAAGATGTCTTTACTACCTTTCTGGGCCTTGCACAATTACACTGCCCGGCCAAAAAAAAAAAATCACTGTTTGGATTTATATTGGCAAATGCTTAAGACTCTATGATTGGATCATTATTGCTGTGATTATGTTTCTAGCATGTTATATGTTTGGCAACAGTTATTCCAACCCTAATTGATGGAGTGTCTGGCTTTTTTTAAACAACCATGTAGGAAGGCACATCATGGCCATATTCCAGGATGATAATGTCAAGATGCATCAGGCTCAAATTGTGAAAGAATGGTTGGGAGTGAGCATGAAGAATCACATGAATTGGCACCTCTGAGTCCAGACCTTAAATTCATTGAAAGGCTTTGGGATGTGCTGGAGGGGACTTTGTTGGACTCTTGCATTGTCAATACAAGATCTTGACCAAAAATATATGACCCTTTTGATGTACATAACATCACAACATTTATTTCCTTCAAAAGGTGCATCAATTTGTGGTCAAGATCTTGTATTGACAATGCCAACATGCTAGAAACATCATAATAACTGTAGAAATGATCCAATCATAGACTTTTAAAAAACTTTTTTTTTGCCGGGCAGTGTAAATATTCAATATCGATATCGATATACAGTGAGGAAAATAAGTATTTGAACACCCTGCTATTTTGCAAGTTCTCCCACTTAGAAATCATGGAGGGGTCTGAAATTGTCATCGTAGGTGCATGTCCACTGTGAGAGACATAATCTAAAAAAATAAATCCAGAAATCACAATGTATGATTTTTTAACTATTTATTTGTATGATACAGCTGCAAATAAGTATTTGAACACCTGAGAAAATCAATGCTAATATTTGGTACAGTAGCCTTTATTTGCAATTACAGAGGTCAAACGTTTCCTGTAGTTTTTTACCAGGTTTGCACACACTGCAGGAGGGAATTTGGCCCACTCCTCCACACAGATCTTCTCTGGATCAGTCAGGTTTCTGGTCTGTCGCTGAGAAACACAGAGTTTGAGCTCCCTCCAAAGATTCTCTATTGGGTTTAGGTCTGGAGACTGGCTAGGCCATGCCAGAACCTTGATATGCTTCTTACAGAGCCACTCCTTGGTTATCCTGGCTGTGTGCTTCGGGTCATTGTCATGTTGGAAGACCCAGCCTCGACCCATCTTCAATGCTCTAACTGAGGGAAGCAGGTTGTTCCCCAAAATCTCGCAATACATGGCCCCGGTCATCCTCTCCTTAATACAGTGCAGTCGCCCTGTCCCATGTGCAGAAAAACACCCCCAAAGCATGATGCTACCACCCCCATGCTTCACAGTAGGGATGGTGTTCTTGGGATGGTACTCATCATTCTTCTTCCTCCAAACACGTTTAGTGGAATTATGACCAAAAAGTTCTATTTTGGTCTCATCTGACCACATGACTTTCTCCCATGACTCCTCTGGATCACCCAAATGGTCATTGGCAAACTTAAGACGGGCCTGGACAAGTGCTGGTTTAAGCAGGGGAACCTTCCGTGCCATGCTTTCAAACCATGACGTCTTTGTGTATTACCAACAGTAACCTTGGAAACGGTGGTCCCAGCTCTTTTCAGGTCATTGACCAGCTCCTCCCGTGTAGTTCTGGGCTGATTTCTCACCTTTCTTAGGATCATTGAGACCCCACGAGGTGAGATCTTGCATGGAGCCCCAGTCCGAGGGAGATTGACAGTCATGTTTAGCTTCTTCCATTTTCTAATGATTGCTCCAACAGTGGACCTTTTTTCACCAAGCTGTTTGGCAATTTCCCCGTAGCCCTTTCCAGCCCTGTGGAGGTGTACAATTTTGTCTCTAGTGTCTTTGGACAGCTCTTTGGTCTTGGCCATGTTAGTAGTTGGATTCTTACTGATTATATGGGGTGGACAGGTGTCTTTATACAGCTAACGACCTCAAACAGGTGCATCTAATTTAGGATAATAAAGGGAGTGGAGGTGGACATTTTAAAGGCAGACTAAGGCCCTGTCCACACGAACACGGGTATTTTCAAAACCGCAGCTTTTTCTACGCGGTTTGGCTGTTCGTCCACACGCAAACGCAGTATCCGGTTACTGAAACCAGACTTTTTTGAAAACTCCGGCCAGGGTGAAGTGTCGTGTGGATGGTGAAACCGGAGATTTAGGCTTGTTAAGTCAAAATGTGCACCGTTCTCTCCTTTGTTTGACGTCAGTTTGTGCGCCGTTATCGCTTTTGTTTAACGTTACATGAGTCGAGTCTATGCAATGGCGGACGTAGCTTTTAATAACTCTGCTAATAGCGCTTATCACATGTAGCGTATACAGATACATGCGCAGTTATCTCACTGTATTGCAGAACAGAGGCGCCAGAATGCAATAATTCAACATAGTAATTAAGGCAAGTGTGTGAAGCTTCAGTCCACTTGAGCCTGCCCATGTGTACAGTTACCTGTCACTGAGTCCAAAGTAAACTTGTAGAAGGGTTTCACTTAGCCCATAGCATCCCTCCGTGGATGGGACCCATGTGGACATCAGGCAGCCAATCATAGCGCGGTTTTGCGTTTTCATGTGGACGGAGATTTTTTTAAAACCGTGCTTGTGTGGACGCGATTGTTTTTTTAAACGGAGGAGGAAAAACTCCGGTTATAAAAATACCCGTGTACGTGTGGACTAGGCCTAACAGGTCTTTGAGGGTCAGAATTCTAGCTGATAGACAGGTGTTCAAATACTTATTTGCAGCTGTATCATACAAATAAATAGTTAAAAAATCATATATTGTGATTTCTGGATTTTTTTTTTAGATTACATCTCTCACAGTGGACATGCACATACGATGACAATTTCAGACCCCTCCATGATTTCCAAGTGGGAGAACTTGCAAAATAGCAGGGTGTTCAAATACTTATTCTCCTCACTGTTTATATATATATAAAAAAAAACTCTAATATCTGCAGAAAACAGATATCGTATGCATACATTGTGCATCCATAATGTTTCTGCACCTTCTTTGGCACTTGTGTTTTATCCTCCTTGTGTGTTTGGTAATTTTATTACCAAAGCATAACATTTGACTGAAATGTAAAACTCTGATATGGCATGGTACAGGCAGCTTCTCAGTTAATGTTTTACACCGAATTAACATGCCCGCTGTGCACTTATGTTGCAGTCTGGTTCATTCCCCATGTGAGAATTCATTTCATGCAGGTTCTCCAGTGTTCCCCTGGTGGTCTGATGTAAGTTTGTCTGTGACTGCCGGTCATATCCTCTTACACCCCTATGGCTAACCCCAGTCTGAATGTCTCCTGTCTATTGCCTGAATAAAAAAGATCTACCAGTCTGTTACAGCTTATTGGACCAAGAAAATCTGAGTAGACATTGTACCTCTCAGTGTCCTTGACTTTGAGACAAAGGATTGTCGTGTTCCCGTGAACAGCAAACGCGGCCTCTACAAATGTAAAACAAAAATAATCAATACAATAATGATGGTATCCAGTTTCTCTTTTTTCCCCATCTTTGTCATTCACCTTCAACTGACAGCACCTTTTCTGTGAGCTCGTACTGACGTATCACACACGCATATATTTAGACGGCAGAGCTTTAAAAGCCGTGTCAGCTTGAGGTCTGTTTCATAGACTTCTGTCTGGCTTTTAGAGCTACCGAGTGATAAGTTTGGGTTGATAAAAAACCTTTTACCCCCCTCCCCTTCTCAGCAGGCCTGCCAGTCAACATGCTGTTTTATGGGACCTTGTCCCTTTAAGCTTGACTCCCTCCCCAGGAACTTGACTGATCTGAGAGAAAGAGGGGAAAAAAAACCTTTGTTTCAGTGAAGCTTCTCTAATAGCTCCTCTTTTGTTTGACAAGTTCAAAATAGAGGCAACTAATAACAGCACATAAAAACAACAACTGATATGCATAAAAAGAGTATTTTTGGTGATATCTGAAGAAAGTTGGATCTGTCGAGACAGAGATTTGTTGTAATTTCATGGCACTGGAAACTTTAGAGTGGCTGCTTGCTGGGATGTTGAAGTTTGTCATGAACACTTTTGGAGAGAGGTACATCAGAGAGAGAAATAAAAGTAGAGAGAGACTGAAGGGAAAAAGTGGTGAGACTGTTCTGAATCAACAAAGAATATTTTCGGAGAGAAGCACGGGAGCTTTGTGCACAGATGTCTCTTTGTCGTCAAAGAGCTTTGTTTTAGTTCGTCTTTTTGGAAGTTCCACAGCAGGATGGAGGTGTAGGTGTTTGTCTGCTAGGATAAAGCGGTGCATCACCTTCACAGAGCAGACCAATCTGTGTTTGATTGATGTAGGAGCTTGGAGCAGAGAAGGCTGCTTTTGTCAGCTGTCACCCTGCTCTGTCTGCATGTCTACCTGGTGTGATGTGAGTATGATCCTGAAAACATGGTGCCTTTTTTCTCTGAAACAGCCTCCCACTCAACCTAGAGCTTGGACATGATAATGAACTCAGCAAGCAGACAGATGCCGATCGGTTTTAACCATATTGATTATATTCACAGATACAGTTTTCCTTGGTGATAAAGGTCCTTCTCATTTCACGCCTGGCTAACAAAATCAACTGAATGTTTGTTCATTATATGCATGTGTGATCAAATAAGACTTCATTTTCTTTCAGTGGGAAAACATGCATGTCCGATTTTGAATAACATGGAATCATTTTTTCTCTGTCATGTAATGACAAAATGTGGAGATAAGTGCTTGTAGTGTTTTATTTCATTTCCATTCATTCCATTTCCTGGCCGGGCCAAGATAAAGATTACCCAGTAAGCATTTTTGATTATTAAATGTGGGCAGTTATTACTTAAAGCCACAATATGGATATTTTTTCGCTTATTCAAAACAAAGGCGTAGCTTGATGATGCCTTGTTTTCGCTGAGCTTTTTCTGAGATCATGTTGCAGACGACTTGTCTGGCTATCACCAGACCAAGCTCAATTTAAGATTGAACATTGGTCTGGGGAGTCTGCGATGTATTTTCTACTGCACAAGAGGCGTGATAAACGAGCATAAAGTAAATGACTCTGTATGCAAATCACCCTTCGCCGCGAGTTTGATTGACAGGCGATCTGACCAGTCACAACGCCGAATGTGCCGGTTTGTCCGACAAAGCAGTCAGGATAGTTAGTTGATTAACGTAGGTGGACTTGAACTTGAAAAACAGTGTTTACTGACGTCTTTCCGCGGTTGAAACAATATTTCTTTTAGTGTTATTCATGTTAATTTGATGCTTATCAATGAACTAGAAGGAAGAGATGATCGGTTCATGACGCGCTACAGCGATCACGACACATCAAAGAGCCACAAAACGCTATTTGTGGTTTACATTTCTTAAAGCTACACTGTGTAACTTTTTTAGTCTATTCTTAGCTAAAAACACTTAGTTCTTTCAAAAATATATGTGCTCATTAATGTATATTTACTTCTTTCAAGTAATAAAGTATTCTCGTAAGTTTATAATATGCCATTGAAAATACATTAGGTAATGGGATCTAACGGTGGTCGCCATGTTGCCCCTCCATCTTGAAAGTACATTAGCCAAAGAGGGACATACCCGTAAATTCAAGCTTCGCTTTTCGCGTTTTAACCGGTTTTAATACTCGATGGCACTGTACAAAATTCTCTGCCTCGCGCATGTGCGCGTCAACTTGTTCAGACTTGTCTGGTGCATGTGCAGAGAGTTTTCATCTCAGCAGCGTCAGTAACAGAGTTATAAGGAGTTTTCCTGGCTTGTTTATTCCTCAAAAGTCTGTTTTTCCTTGTGTGGTATTTCTGTGCGTTAATAACTCCGTAAGTAATAATAGTTATTGTCATTGTAGTTGTGTTTCAGAGAGTGTCATCGCGTAAATCAGTTGATGTCACCTCAGAAGTATTTTTGTGTCAACATACAATAGCGTAATGCTCACCTATTTGAATAATCATTCAGTTATTTTGTTATCAACAATGTTTATTCGTTTATAGAAAATATTTGCTTGTAATGTATGTTGATGGAAATATGTATCAGGTCTGATCGGCATATTAACAATTGTTATACAGAGCGCACTGCAGTACTAACGTTAAAGCGCCGCACACACTTTTGTAACCAGACACCGCTTGTTAGCAGCGGCAGCTCCGCTCCTTTTAATGCAGCTGCCTTTAGCGCCTATATATGGTACAATAAGCTCTGGTTTACGGTTACATTATACAAATGTATAAGTATAGTTATACAGTTCTTAACTGTGTATGTATATTTACCATCCTTATTTGTTCTCTCACTGAAACCACATTTATGTACATATCCACGCAAACCTGTTTATGCCTTGCAATTGAATGACTGAATAAACATTACTAGCATCAAAGTTCACTCTGGATTAGCTGCAGTTCTTTCTAGCCGAATAATTAGGCCAGTTGAGTTCCAACCATCCCACTGGGCACAGAATATCCCACAGGCACCGTGTCGAATGTGGACGAGGTCGAACTGGAAGCCATGTTAATCTTGGACTAAATCGGCCACCGTAGGAGTTGAAACGAAATCGGAATTGAGAGGAACAGAAACTAAAGTTCACTGGATGGTCATATACCTTTTCACCACTAGATGGGGGAAAATATCACACAGTGTAGCTTTAAACAAGACATTTTAAAGTTGAGACTTTTTCATATCAAAAATAACTTACTCCTGTCTGTCGGCGTGTTGTCAGTATCCTCTTTGCTTCGCAATGTATTTTCTCTACGTGAGAACGTGTGTGTGGCGTGAGCGCCATGGCTTGTCGGACATAGCAACAGTAACTAAAGGGGGCGGGTCTTTGCGAACGGTCAATAGGATAGTCCTTCAACCAATCAGACCACAAGAGGCGTGATCAACAGGCAACGACTCATCGCTTCTATATCCGTCATCGTGTTAAACCCGCCAATAGCGCGCCAGTTGGATAAGCCAGTCTGTGATTGGTTCCTGCAAAAGTGTAACAGAAGCAGTAGAAATTAATGTACAGGTTTCCAGACTGAGTTGCAGGGCTAAATCAAATCACCCAGTCTAGCAGACGACCGCTTCCACTTCTTCGGGTCATGCGTATGTGGGCTAACGCAGTGCTGTTTTATCATATTAGATACATTTGAATGTGTTGAAAGTTATTTTATAATGCTACTAGGTGTTCGCTCGGCGGCTACTCTGAAACACTTGTTGCACACTGCAGTAAGCTAGATCAATATTAGGCTTGTTAAAACATGGTACTCACAGTAAATAAAGAAAACGAGATTTAAACAATAAGATTAACGGTTGAGCTATATAACAATGATTAGTTTTCTGTTGATGAATGTATCCAAACAGTTGCTCACCTGTCTAATAAAACACATAATATATTAAAGTGCCTTTGGTGTTTCCATGGTTTCTACAAAATAAAACCAGAAATCGAGGGTAACGGGGGTAACGGGGGTATTATGTCATTGATAAGTGACGCACGGACACGGTTTGTGTCCTGGTTAAAATTGCTTAAAATTCTTGGAAACAATAATGATAATGTAAGTACACAAGTCAACAAAATATATAACATTGTTCTAGTGGTTTTTGGATATTTTAATCCAAAAATCTTACATATTGTGCCTTTAATATATATAGTTATGTATGTATGTATGTATGTATGTATGTATGTATATATATATATAGTTAGTTATATATGTATGTATGTATGTATGTATGTATGTATATATATATATATATGTATATATATATATTACTGCTCAGTTTGTCAAGTTTCAGATTGCTCAGTAAGCATTGTTGATGAGTGTGTGATCATTTCTTTAAAGCTCTCTAACATCTTAAATACAAAAATTTCTGGACCTGAATGGTAAGTAGGAAGTTCATGCAAAAACCGCTCTAAAAGCGATACGGTAGTAGGCGAACACTGCGCATTTCAATCCCAAGGAATGTTCTGTTGACAGACATGTAGTTTTCACATTCCTCCCTGCAGGCCAGGTGTGATGGGTAATAAATCGATGTAGGGCAGTGTGTAACTGTCTGAGGCTCAGGTTGTTGTTGGATGTAAATCGTCTTCGCCTGAACGCTTGAAGCTCCGGTTTCTCACCAATGTGCTGAATTCAATTCCTTTTGCCCTGGCCTGTCTGCAGTAATGAATTGTTCCCCTCCGATAATTGTATTGCTTCAATAGCAGGGAGGGAGCAGTGCCAGACTAGCGCAGGAGTGGCCGTTGTGTTTGTAGGATGATTTGTGAGATGCTGCTTTGAAAAATGGCTTTGGGGTTGCAGCCATGGTTTTGACCACGGCAGTCCGTGACAGAATCTTGGCGCAAAAGGTAGGGTGCTGGGAGTCGAGTTCACTTCAAACCCCCATCCTTGAATGAGAGAAAAGTGGCCACAGAATAGAAGAAAGGGATGCTTCTTGAAACCGATGACCTTGACATTGAACAAGGAGTGGCTTTTAAGTCTTCCAAGGCATGAGTGGACATTTTTCTTTATGCATGAACAGTCAGAAATCCGTCTTTAAAAATGAACGAGCTGATATTTGTTCTTTTGAAAGAGATAGCTTTAAGTTACCATTGTCTCTTTTTTAAATAACTTTGCTTTGACATGTAAATGAACCTTTTTGCTTTTGAATCTTCTCGGTGAGTCTGTGCTTTTTCCTCTCTAACCCTCGGCTTGCTTTGTTGTGTGTTGTCTGCAGGTATAGCCATCGCCAGCGCTCTTATCGACACGTCCCAGCAGAAGCCCATGGACTTCAAAGAGAAAAGCCAAGGCTTGAAGAACCGCAAAGCTCTGCCTCCCGCTCACCAGGGCACCTGTGTTTGAATCGTCTGAGGCCTCGGTGGGCTGTCCTTTACCAGAGCGACCTCTTCTCTTGTGCTGCTTCAGGCAGACGGCGGCCTAGAGCGGCCCCATGTGAGGGGATTATTTAGGTGACAGAGTGCCCTCATTCCACTCCACATACACTTAATCTCTCCACGTCACGTAAATAGATCTCGTCCGTCTCAAATGATGACCTTGCCATCACCACCTGCTCCAACCTCAAGCATCACTTTACCAGTTCGACTCCATACGAACCAATCAACAGGTGGCTTCTTGATTCACCCAACTCTGGGCGCCAATGAGCCCTGTCCCTACATCCATTTCGGTCTTCTCAATGCCTTCTGAATGTTGAGGGCCTCTCCAATAGCCTCCCATCAGCTTCACACCAAGCACAGATGTGCCTCTAGCATGGTTTGTACATTTTGGACCAGAGTGTCTTGCTAGGCCAGAAGCAGTGTTCTAGTAGTCTAGGGACGGTCGCCGGTTTCGTGTACGGGTCGAACAGCTCACCTATTTGTATGCTCGCCAACTAGACTTAAGTTTTTGCTCAATTTTTAGCTATTTTGACATTTTATTTAAGAGATGGACTATAGAAATGTTTGCCATGGCGTGGAAGCTATCTGTTGTGTAAGCTAATGACGTTCTGCTGCTGGTAGCCTCATGCTTGGTAAAGTCATGTTAGGAATGGATCAAATCCGTCTTTAGATAGGTAGGTTTCACACATTTCATACTTATGCTCTTCTTGTGAAGACTTTGCATGGACCACTCACACTATGCTTGAAAACTTTAAACAGTTTGTGGGTTGTGTGTCACACGAAGAGCGTCTTCATGTCTTGAAATATCGCTGACCGTTAGCTGCAGTGTAACGCTCCATAATATAGAGGAGCCAGCTGGTTCGGGTGAAACCAAGTGTCAGTTGTAAATCACAGGGAAAGGTCGGCCTTTAGGTGAGGGATCAAATTGTTCCTCGCTGACCTGACAAACTGGCCGAACTTATGTCAGAAGGCTGCATTACAACGGGTGTATAGTATTGTTAAAGAAATGCTAGGGAACCCTAGAAAAGCCGCTGATCTTCTTTATTTTTATTGTCGTTTTGCAACGGTACAGGTTTTAATGAGCAATGACTCATAACTTTGCAGTAACGCTTCATCTCTTTATAATGAACTTTTGTATACTTAAGTTTCACATATTGTGAATGTCAACAGAGAAAGAACATTTTGAGGAGACCAGTGCGCGAGAGTGTATTTAGACTGTTCATACACTCAAGGACTGCGTCCTCAAACATTGGGCTTTCTCAACACAGGATTCACCATACAACTGGATCTTCTGAATCGGATTAACTCACCACTAGTCTGAGCCCTCCGCGGGTAAACCAGGACATCTTTTCCTCTTTGTGGCAACAGCAAAAAGTGTACAGCATCCTACTCCTCACTCGTTTGCTTTAGATGGACTTGAATATGTGAATCTAATGTGAATCGCTCTTTTTCTCTTCATGTAGCTACTTCAACGTTTTTTGTTTGTATTTTTTGCTGGTTTTAATAAAGGATATTAAAAGGTCAATAGGTATTTTAGGGCCACCCTCTGTACATGACGGTGATGATAAATAATCATGTCTTTTACAATGTTTGTTGGAAAAAAGAAATGTTGAATTGTTTTTGTAACTAATTGATTCCTGTGTAATACCTCTGTGATTTGATTCTTAGGTCACACGTAACTAACTCAATTCATATTAGTGTCTGTTTTTAGGGCTAGATGTAAACTAAAGCTGCTCATATAGATTATTCTGGGCATTTTTGAACCTACTTTTCAGGTCATGATGTGTTTGGAATTAAGTTTGGGAGCTATTTTTTATCTTGAAGTGAGTAAGAGATTGTCACGCAGGAATTCTACAGACTGATTACACAGGAATCATCTCACTGTAACTGAGAAAAAAAAACTGATTCATTCATCCCTCAGTACATATCATTAATCTTCATTGTATTTTAAAGATGAATGGAAAAATAAAACACTTGAATATTCAGAAGTCCATGGATCATTCCAGCGCCTATGAATATGAAGAGCTCATTTCACAGCTTTCACAAAATCAATCATTTGGTGGCTCTCACAAGGTCTCAATGCTGTTAGCAAATACTCCAATGTTAAAGTGCAAAAAATGGATACATTTATTACCGCATGTCTTTCAGGTGTATGAATAGTTAGCATATCTATTGGCTTAATCAGGAAAAAAAATATAGATGTCCTCCAAAACACTTGAATGAACTATTTTCCTTTCTGATCACCAAGACAATGTAATCTGAAGAACCGTTTTATTTGCATTTCATTTCAGAGAAGCCGCTATTACTCTCAGAACTGCTGAGGCAAGAAAACATGCCTATGAATGGTTTACCCATCTATGCTGAAATGTAGCCAACCGTTTTTCAGAGGCTGATCTGATTTCAGCCTGTTATCCCTGACAGGAAAGCAAATCTCTCTGTTCTGTAATATGGTTATAGTGGCCCATTATTTTACCACAGTCAAGGGGTGTTAGGCAACGATGTGAAGTGGATTGCCTAAAACCTAGTGTTTTGAGTGCTTTTGCTTTTATACAGTGGCAGTAGCAGTAATGTGTCAGAGATGCCAATGTTCAATTGATACAGGTCATCCACCAAGTAGTTTATTAACTGTATGTTATTTGTCATTGCAGAGCAACATAACGATCAAAGAGAGATCAGCTTGTCGCATTAATACAAGAATTCATGTCACACAATGTGTGTATATTGAAGTTCCAATCTTAGCTTCTGATCGGTCAAAATAAAACGATAAAAGAAAATTACAGCTTTGCTTAGATCCACAATATAGTAACAGTTACCTGTTTGAGACGGCTATTCATTTATTTATTTTGCACCCAACATTCTGTTATATTAGGGACTATTTTTAGAGGAAAGACGCCATGTTTGCTTATTAATATAGCATTATGATCAAAAAAATATTTTTATATTTATATATTAAAGATAGATGTTAACTGTTTTATGAAAGTAATATTGCAATAGTTGTATATATTCACAATATACAACACCAGTGTTGTTAATGTTAACTAAAACAAAAAAATATTCAAATAAAGCTGAAATTAAAGCATAAATATTACATGAAAAATGTACAAATCTTATTAAAATTAGAAATGGATACCAACTAATATAAAACGGAAATAAAAATAGATGAATGCTATATATGAATATTAACTAATTCAAATGACAAAAGCACAAAATAACAAAAAAATAAAATTGAATGACGTTATACAAAAACAACAATGTATAGCACAGCCATTATACCTTAAATATTAAAAGAATAGTTTAAGTTTTGAAACGATTGGACGGGGTTATATTAATGTGCAGCCATAAACAATGTACAGTTAGGCCAATAGATCTTGGCCAAAAAACAACAAAAAAAGCATTTTTATTAATAAATTCGATCAACTGTTGAATATTGTTGTCTTTTATCTTTGGGCTTTTGCCACCACCAAAGTATTAGCCCCCAAATTCTTCCTCCCTTTTCTGTGGTACAATCAATGACTGTAAAAATACACCACAACCCCTTGTGACTCATTGCTTTATATTGCAACGGCCTAAAATGTGGTTCGTCCAATTAGATTTTAGAGCTGAAATGGTTTTATAATACTACATTTTCTAACCCAAATTAGGGTTGATGCATGATGTGCAGCGAGTATTATAGATCCCTGAATTTTTCCGTTCACCTCACTGTGACAGTCACCACACCGGGCTAGTCACTCAGTCTGCTCAGGTGCACAGCACAGCCTGACATAGACAGAATGAGCTGTCACAGCTGACTAATGCCCATAAAGACACTCAGGGGAGACGTATGGATAACTCACTGCAGATCTGTGTGTGTATGTGTTTTTCCAGCCTGCTGACGGGAGGCAGCCGTAACATCATGCCATGTATCAAAGGCAGTGATGGATAAGCCCGGCTTGTTTTTGCATTTTCCATGTCAAAGAGTTCCTCACTGTCTTCTGGAAACCAATCCAATACCGAGCCAACGCATTAGTCTCTGGTCAGCGCTGTTTGAACTCATAATAACATTGGAATTTGTGATCGGCTGCGATCAATGTCAAAGTGATGACAGCGTGGGGAATGTTAAAAGATTCGTAAAATCACCTAACGATCCATTTTTCTCCTCCCTCCGTCTGTTTTTCACCTGGTACCCTCCTCTAATGAGCATTTGAGATGTGCCATTTCCATATGGATGAATCTGTCAATATCAGGCGTAAGTCAATGTGTGGGGGAGTCGGGGTGTGTGTATCCGGTGCGGTCGTATATCTCTGGGTGTGTCAGAGGATGAGTGCTGTGAGAGATGCCTCGTGCCTTTATTGCTTTTAGTTGGCAGGAAATGCCCAGTGTAAATCAAGGTGTCTGGCACTAACATTAAGAGATATTAATGAGAGTGCGGCCTGTTGGTAATACAGGAGGTGAGAGAGAATGAGCGATGGTTATGGATAAATCATTCATCCTTATGACGCCTGTAACACCGAGATCTGCAAGGAGGAGGATGAGTTTTACTCACACTGGCGCATGTGTAACAGACGTAGGCCAGTAACGCTGCATTCACATGGGGCGTCGAAACTTGACGGAGGTTGTGTTGAAGCTTGGTTCTGCCGTAACCATCCTAGTGACAACAGCCAATCACATTACATTAACAGGTGTTGCATGAGCGCAATTGTCTAGCGTCTGCGCTAGGGTATTTGCATTAGCGATCTGATTGGCTGACGGCTGCATTGGCGCTTGAAAGTTGAAAATGTTTCAACTTCTGCCGCGAGCAACGGCAGTGACGCAACGCAGCGGTAACCCACAATTCAGTTCGGCAATGCATGACGTCACCTATTTAAAGTAAATGAGAAGAGTTAACGGTGACGCCCCGTGTGAATGCAGCGTAAGAGCTGTGCAAGTAAACCTCACTCCCCTGGCCTCGAGAGGTGCGTTAGCGGCTTACGCTAGCGGCTGCAGTCTTTAGCGTCCTTGTTAGCATGCCAGAGACCCAGGTTTGAATCCCACTCAAAGTGGGTTGAGCAGGACCGGTTACATTTGGAGCCGTTGATCTGGATGGGAATGCGGGTTAGGGGTAGCTTAGAAATCTAGACGCACCCTAGCGGCAGCAAATCAGATTTGCAGCCAGGGTAGTCTAGCAACACTGCGTTAGCTTGCGTGCTGGAAAAACAAAACTCTGGTCAGGCCAAACACATCGTGTATAGAGTCGGTGGGCGGGCTTAACATAATGACGGCAGAGTTGCGACAGTTCCGTGTGCTACTTGTAAACAAAGAAGCTGGCGAACAACGGTCTTTCGAATCGGCTTTGGCCGTGACTCTGGAAGACTTGGAGTTAAGCTTTTCTTTGAGAGAAGAACAAAGAACGGCACTGAAGTCATTCTTAAGAAAGGAAGATGTGTTCAGAGTTTTGCCGACCGGATATGGCGAAAGTTTAATCTATCAACTAGCTCTGCTTCACCTTCTTCGTTGCTCTGGTTGGTTGTAGCGCTATCCTATTGCGTGCAGAGGGAATTTGAAAGACAACCGTTTATCCCGCCCCTCGGATTGAGCCCTGCCAATGGTGAGTTCCCAGACCCAACATCTTGATGTGGGTCTGGCTTGTCAGGCTAGTTTAAGGGGTGAGTGCAACAGATGTAGGCCAGTAACACTGCATTCACACGGGGCGTCGACGCTTGACGGAGGTTGTGTCTGAAGCTTGGTTCTGGCATGACCGTCATAGTGACAACAGCCAATCAGATTACATTAGAGGTGTTGCATGAGCGCAATTGGCTAGCGTCTGCGCTAGGCTATTTGCATAGGCGATCTGATTGGCTGACGCCTGCGTTAGCGCTTGAAAAGTTGAAAACTTTTCAACTTCTGCCGCGAGCAACGGCAGTGACGTGACACAACGGAACCCACAATTCAGTTCGGCAACGCATGATGTCACCCATTCTAAGTAAATGAGAAGTGTTAACGGCGACACCAGTGTGAATGCAGCATAAGAGCTGTGCATGTCTTCACTCCACTGGCCTCGAGAGGTGCGTTCGTGGCTGACGCTAGGGGCTGCAGTCTTCGCAATAACGCAATTGGCTAGCGTGTGTGCTAGGGTATTTGATTGGCTGACGCCTGCGTTGGCGCTTGAAAAGTTGAAAACCTTTCAACTTCTGCCACGAGCAACGCTAGTGAGCTGTGCATGTAAACCTACCTCCCCTGGCCTTGAGACACATGCTAATGCAATTGGCTAGCGTCTGCGCTAGGGTATTTGCATAGGCGATCTGATTGGCTGACGCCTGCGTTGGCGCTTGAAAAGTTGAAAACCTTTCAACTTCTGCTGCGAGCAACGGCAGTGAGCTGTGCATGTAAACCTACCTCCCCTGGCCTCGAGAGACATGCTAACGCAATTGGCTAGTGTCTGCGCCAGGGTTATTGCATAGGCGATCTGATTGGCCAACGCCTGCACTGGCGCTTGAAAAGAGTTTTTCAACTTATGGCGCGAGCAACGCCAGTGATGAAACGCTACAGAACCCACGATTCAGCCGTCTGCGTCAGCGCTTGATGGAGGGCACGTCTCTGAAGCTTGGTGCTGATACAACCGTCATAGTGACAGCTTGATAGAAGACGATGGAACCGGAAGTGCTAAAATGCTTTGTTTCCGGGTTTTCACCTACAAAAATATGGCTTCTCTGCATCACTCTATTCACTGCACTGATCCTCTGAGTGGCAACAAGGTGCGTTCACTCCATTTCTGAATTAAGGGTGCTTTCACACTAGCAGTTTTGGTGCGCACCCGGGTTCGATTGACGTCAGAGTTCGGTTCGTTTGGATGATGTGAACGCGGTCTTCCGAGCTCGGAACCCCTACCCGAGTCCGCTTAAAAAGGGTGGTCTGGGGTACGGTTCATGTGAACTCCGGTATGGTTCGCTGCTGATGTGAACAATCGAACTCGGGTTTGGTCCAGGCAATCGAACCAAGTGTGAAAGCACCCTAACATAATTATGAGATTCTGACTTGTAAAAGATATAAAGGAAGAGATGACTTGTAAAATAAGAGATGTATAGTCATGTGGTCATCACCTAGAATAGTAGTCCCATTGCTAAAAGGAATATTTAGAGAACATGGAATAACTGGAATGTCTTGCCCCATAGGCTTCCATGGTAAGTGCATTACCATAACGAGTCTAATATTAATTGTGGATGTATTGTATTGAACCCATCGCATAGCTGTTCTAGGTTTACATCTGTTTAGTTTCCATATGAAATGGCATTTTTCTCTGTCAAACTTGACAGTTTGTGTGGTTTAGTCACATGTGTGTCTCAATCAGCTCCCTAGGTAGTGAATCAGACAAATTCGGGTACTGTAAGGACAGAAAGGATCCCTGGCTCACTACACAGTGGGACACTGATGGTGACATGACAATGTTCTCATTGTACAACATCACTACTGGTATTTATGAACAGCACTACTGATATTTTTCTAACCTTTTTTATGTTATTTAAAGTACATTATGATAAATACTTTGATACATATAACTGCAACAATTCATTATCAATGTTAGCTAGATTATGCTCAGTTTAGTGATGTATGTTTATGCTGAAATATAGTTAAATAACAGTTTGTTTTTTCAAAACATCTTTCGCATGTCATTATGTGTGGTGAGTTGGCTCGCGTGATTTATGTTTCGCGTTTCAGAATTTCCTTTAAGGGAACATGGTGAGCAGTGATGCTCCCTGGTTTTCACGGTGCATTGTGGGACAATTTAGGGAGCGAACGTTTCAGTGCACTGGAAGGATTTTGCGATTGAGAACCCATAAAATACTGACTTCCTAATCAGTGCCTTGACTACCGAACTAGGGAGCTGATTGAAATATGTCAAGGTGAAATATGCTTGTGGTTAAATATCAAGACTTGTAGATAATCAGTGTTTTCCTTGACTTTTTCTCTCTCTCAGGTCTTTCTTCTGAAGAGGATGACGTGTGTGTGGCTCTTTTGTTCCACTTTGTTTTCCTGTGGCTGGTTTCAAGGCCTTTTTATTTGAACTTTTGAAATAATCAGCAGACAACCCCTTTATGAAATTGTATGTCTCAAATCCTGCTGACCCTGCAGAAGATGTGAATACTCCCTCTGAATTGTCACCCTATGGCATTATTTCCCTTCTGATGTCGGGTAATTTTTTCTGCTTGATTGCAAATTACACAGACAGAGCTCATCTGGTCACAAAGCTGATGCTTGTCTTTCTGTATTCAAGACCCCTTAAAAGAAAGCGGGCACATGGCACTGAAGACTGTGCACAAACCAGACATTATGCCTAATTGCCTTTGGTAATAACAAAGAGCCTCCTATCTTCTGCTTCCCCTCAGCTGTCCTATGAGTCATGTCCCTGTCCCATCTCACTGTCTCAATGCACACTTCCGTCTTCACTTTGCTTTCAAGCTATGAAATGGCCCATGAATAATCGTCATGTACAGCATAGGTCTGCCCTTTCACCTTTCCACCCTGACATGTGAAACTTTTGACGAGTGGACTGCAGTAACCGCAGACATTAGACTGTAATCCTCATTCTAGAGGTCAAAGTTCAGAGATCAAAAGTGGCAAGCACATACGTCTTAGGAAACAACATGAAATCCATTAAAAAGTTAGATTTTGCGAGTACTTTAAATCAGGTTTTTTCTGGTCACAATTATAGTTGAATATCCAATGTATGTATGTGTCTGTCTGTCTGTCTGTCTGTCTGTCTGTCTATCTATCTTTCTATATATCTATCCGTCTTTCTGTCTGTCTGTCTGTCTATCTATCTATCTATCTATCTATCTATCTATCTATCTATCTATCTATCTATCTATCTATCTATCTATCTATCTATCTATCTATCTATCTATCTATCTATCTATCTATCTATCTATCTATCTATCTATCTATCTATCTATCTATCTATCTATCTATCTATCTGTCTGTCCTTCTATCTGTCTGTCTGTCTGTCTGTCTGTCTGTCTGTCTGTCTGTCCGTCCGTCCGTCTATCCTTCTGTCTGTCTGTCTGTCTGTCTGTCTCTGTCCGTCCGTCCGTCCGTCTGTCATTCTATCGTTCATTCTGTCTGTCCGTCCGTCAAGGCATAATGTACATTGACCACCATTGAAATAAATATAAATGTAATCGGACCAAATATATTTTTCAATCATGAGTACAGTACAGTAGCCCTTGTCAATTATGTAAATAATATTTTAAGTAAGAAGGAAGATCCTAAAATTGTCCAATATCGATAAGATGATAATTTTTTTCAATGTTTTTGACTAAATAAAATCAGTTATTTTAAATGCTATTTTAAGTGAATTTAGGCATCACAGCATTGTACTGTACTGTACAGTATGTAAAATGGACATTCGGTTTGAGATTTGTTAAGGATTACATTTAACAGTTTTATTAATTGATGTGTTTTTAAAGATTAACTGGTAACACTTTACAATAAGGTTCTAACAATGAAACAAACTAACAATGAAAAATACTTGTAAAGCATTGGGTAATCTGTTAATTTCAACATTTACTAATATATTGTTAAAATCAAAAGTTGTATCTGTTAATATTTTGTAATGTATCTGAACTAACATGAACTAACAATGAACAGTTACTTAACTTTAACAATTAATAATGTAACAAATGTATTGCTTTTTGTTAGTTAATGCATTAACTAATGGGACTGTGGCGAGGTGGACGAGCGAGAGACATGGGAGGAGCGAGCGAGATCGGTGTGCGTGATTGAGAATGAACGTCACCTGCGAGGCACACCGTTCTCGAGTCCTCTCATGAGGGAGCACGGAGACATAAAAGGACGAGCAACTCCAGTGAAGGATGAGAGAGGACCAGGCCTGGACTTTAAGTTGTATTTTTATTTATGTTTTGTTTATGTATGTATGTGTGCTTTTACTTTCATTTTGTGTTCATTTATTTTATTAAAAGTATGTTGAACGTTCGCCGGTTCCCGCCTCCTTCTAGGACGGCAGCCACCCCACCTCGACCCAGGGGCACGGCAGCGAGCTCTCCGTCCCACCGGATCTTCATTCGCTCCAGCACCACCGCCTCGGGCAGCTCCTCGCTGTCTTCACCCATCCGCGCTGCCCGACCTCCTCAGCACCGCGATGCCCCTCAGCAGCGAGGGCTCTTCGACAGCATGTCTCTCCTTCCTCCCGGGTTTCGGCACCAATGTAGTAATGTTTGTTCGTGTGGGAAGAAGGAGGCGGGAACCGGCGAACGTTCAACATACTTTTAATAAAATAAATGAACACAAAATGAAAGTAAAAGCGGCAGCCCCTCACGGACACATACATAAACAAAACATAAATAAAAATACAACTTAAAGTCCAGGCCTGGTCCTCTCTCGTCCTTCACTGGAGTCGCTCGTCCTTTTATGTCTCCGTGCTCCCTCATGAGAGGACTCGAGACCGGTGTGCCTCGCAGGTGACGTTCATTCTCAATCACGCACACCGATCTCGTTCGCTCCTCCCATGTCTCTCGCTCGTCCACCTCGCCACAGGGACCTTATGAAAGTAATCTAAATAGGGCAAAATGAGTATTCACTATTAAATATCCAATATCAGGCAATACAGATAAATAAATGTAAAAAGAAATCATGTCACACAACCTATATGATTCCCATTTATTTAAGTGGCGTAGCACATTTAGCCCCCGGTTAATTTGGATCGTGGATGGTTACTAAATAAGATGCAGGTTTTTGTGTTGAAACGGTTTAGTGAATTCAAGGACTTTAGGAGGTCTCACATCTTCTCGATTTTATCAATGAGTCAAATCACTAACCCACTGTATTACGTGTGCCCTTCTGTAGCTTTGAAGGAAATCAATAACAAACAGCCCCTGAAACCCTGACATTTACCACAAATAAAATAAAAGTCCAGTCATAAGTTTAGAAGTGTCCCTTTTTTGCAATGGCAAAAGAGTTTTTAAATGATGTTCTCAGAGAGAGAGAGAAAAAAAAGAGCAACGTTGCCAGGCCCCAAGGTCAAGGGTGAGGTAATTAGATACGAGTTCCTCTCAGACAGCAGACAGTGCACACTGATTACATTGTTCGGTATCTTCGGTGCCTCTCTTTTATTTGAGGAACAATTATTTTACTCTTTCACTGAGGTTAGCGTGTGGCGGTGCTTGTTGTGAATAAAGGACGTGTTCTAAGGTATTTTTTAATCAGCCTGGCTTTCTTATTCCAGTATTATCTGAAACAGACCAGACACCCAGCTCATAAAATTCATTTATTTGATTCCGTGTTATTTGCTTTTCATTCCTGCTTCACAGCTCATATTGTGCTTGATGCAAATCTCTGATACTCTGCAATTACAATGGCACGCTGTGATCCCTTTCTTTCAAACAGACTCCACAGCCACTGACGCTCCGCTTGAGTGATTATTAAATCTCGCCTCTCAGCGTTCCTTGTTTCCTACCATGCAAATTTCTTATAAATTCACTTTTTTTTCCCAACGTGACACCGCTAATAAATCCTCGACCAATCTTTTGGACACATGTTCAATCATCATGTCTGAAGCGCTGTCTGGCGTTTGGAAACACCACGTCCTGGTACAGCATGTTGAGCGAGGGCTAGGTGAACTGGGTTGCGTCCTTGTGTGTTATTGTCCTGGGGAGAGTGGACTGATGTGATCCGACTGACAATCATGTCCCCATTATCGCTTAATCCTGCCTGCTAGGAGTGAAAGTTAATCCAGCCTGATAAAATGGCCAAGAACAGTCAAACTGAGGTAACAGTCGAACCTAAAGCATGTACGATGAGAGCCAGGTAACTGCACTGGCTTCTACACCTCTTCTATTAGTTCATGTATTAGGTATCATGATCTAACAATACACTTTTGTACAGTATTTAATAATCTAGTTTAATTCTAATTTCTACTACTGTTCATGTCGGAAACACTTTCGATAGTCCGCATCAGACATTTAACTGCACAACGGCTTCTAAAAAAGGACCACAAAGTCAGCAAAGTATGAAGTTCTGTCTCCGTGTTATTGTTTACACGGTCGTCGAGGCTGGTATTTTTCAGAGCCATTGAGAGAGACAGCTCTGGTTTCACAAAAGCATTGTAGCAATAACCACCAACGATCTCTACGATCAACTTAACGTTACGATGCTTTTGGGAAAGGCAGCCCTGGTCTGAGATTGTACTGTTCAGGTAGTGTAATGTGGGCAGCCATGCCATCGCTTTCAAAAGTGTCAGTTTTGGTCCGTTTACACTGAAATGCAACCCTAGAGTTTTCTAACTAAAACAGGGACTGCAGCGTTTTCAAAAGTCTCCGTTTTCGATGTTTCAAATTGGGAAGGGTTGCTTCCAAAGCCCAAAAAACAAGCCCAATCGCGTTTCAGAGGAGCTTCTCCGGTAAAAATTTGCATTTGGGGGGGTAAAATATGTGTTTTTTGGCATGGTTACCTACTAAAATTTGCATTCCCGGGGCTAAATATCACATAATTGGGGTCGCTTCAACCCGCGGACATGAAAAACAGCCCACGGCAACAGTGTTGAAGTAGCCCAATTCCGCGGGAAAACTGCAGACTTGGCAACACTGAAATTGGTTCCCCACACATTGGTTCAGATTGCTTTTAATAGGTACTTTCTTTAGTGCCTGATTACAATTCCTACAAAATCATGTTATGATAAATGCTGTTTCAACTTTGTGATAATGACCGTTTACGTCTGTATTAGTTAGCTTATGTACTAGCATAGCATACAGATAAGAGATGTGCCTGATAGTTTAGTTTATACACATATTTGCACTTACCCTACATATTCTCACTCATATTTAATGTAATTATGTGTTAAATTAAATGTTAAATGTCCAAAGATTTCAGTTATAAATAAAACAAATTAATGATGTTCAATTATTCACTCAATTGGCTATTATAATTATTTATTAATTAACAGTTAATCAAGTGTAAGAAATTACTTCCAATTGTTGTTATTATGCACTAATGTGTTTTGGTACGCTTTATATAGTAAGCTATGCATATTTTAAATTAATATAATTCGTACATACTTAGGGTAATCGTTAATCATAAGACCGTTTGGGGAGACCCAATTTTGAGGGAGGACCCGATTTGTCATGACACCGGTATCATGAGAACTCCTGTCCCCCTGTGAAATAGTGTCCGCTTAGGACCCCAGAGCGATTCGATTGGCTGAACAAACTTTTAATGGGTAATCTGTTCAGAGCCTGATTACAATTCTTATAGCACGTTTTTATTTTTGTCATTTCAATTGTGTTAAAAGTAGTCTTTAACGTCTTGCAAATCATATGTTTCATATACTAGTATATAACCGAAGCTATAAGTTGTGAAATCAAGCATATCTCGTTCTTGATGTTTTTTTAGTTAGCGTACGTTCTAGTATAGCATACAGCTACCCGATTAGCTTAGTTTATACACCACGGTTGCACTTACCCTACATCTTAAAAGCCCTAGCCCCGCTTTAATGTTTATACAATTTAAAAAAAAATCCTATTGTATTTATTTTGTGCACCTTTTCTGTATATTATTATTTTTTATTATTATTATTTATTATTTACATTATACACTCTATACAATCACTGGGTTAAAACAACCCAATTGTTGTCAACTTGGGTTGTTTTTAACCCAGCATTTTTTAGAGTGTAGGTACATTACCATGTTATGATTTTGTATTGGTATTATTATTAGTTTATCAATAATAATTTACAATATATCAGGCATGCTATTGCTCCCATTAAATTAATCAACTACATGATGACATCCTTCGATCAGGCATTTGAAACAGCTACCACGTTGGGTCCTAAGCGGACACTATTTCACAGGGGGACAGGATTACTCATGACACAGGCAGTGCATATCCTTACTTCCAGGCAACCCGCCAAAAGAAAAGCTTTTTTGCTGATTTTAAACTTTGAAAATGTTGAAAATTCATAAGACGGGAAAAAAAATGAAAATGTAAACATTAGCATTGTATTTTTAAGTGTTCTATAAAATTATCGTATTTTTATTTAATACTCATTTTTTTATTTTAAAATATAATAGTATTATCACACTTTATTATTTTGTTTATTGTTTTATTAAAAACTAAACTAAATAAAGTGCAATAATGCTATAATAATATAACATGATAATATAATATGACAATGTATGATATGATAATATAATATAAAATAATGCTTTTATAGTTATAATTAATGGTTCACACTATGAGCAGTGAATCTCCAGGTGCTCTCATGAGGACCAGACTGAAAAACGTATGTGCACCCGAGTATAATATCTGAGGTGGACTATCAAAAATAAAGTGTATTGTCAAATTGTATTTGTTCCTAATACATTAAAGTGCCCCTATCATGCTATTTTAAAGGTCCTTAATTTTGTTTTGGAAGTTTGCTACAACAGGTTTAAGGTCAAAAACACTTTAATTTCCTCACATATACTCTGCAGCATCAGCTCTTTTCTCTTAGCATCTCGGTAAAGGATTCTGTCTCTCTAAACCCCTCCTTTTCGATAGATTTCTCTGCTCTGATTGGTCAGATGATTGGTATGGAACACCTGTTACCATATTTGAATATCAGCTCAGGAGGCCTCCTCTGCACTTGTATACACACAGTGATACAAAGTGTAACAATGGTGTGTGGGTTTTACTGTGCCAATTTGAGTCCTCATCTTTGGAAGTGCATGCAAAGAGATTTATTTTCACAGCACAAAAAAAGCGTCTTCTCAACATGTCGACAACACAAACCAAACACATCCAGGTATCAGCTACAGCTATAGTGTTTTAGGGCGGGTCAAAGTAGATATTGTTCGTGGGCAGCCAATAAAAACTATAGTCTGGTATTATGCAAATTTGTTACAGACCTATGTAGGTTTGAGCAGGAAGGAGGACTAGAAAAAAACTTGTTTCAGGCGTTCAGAATCAGTTCTTTCTTTTGGGAGACAACAACTCCATTTGTTGGTCAATTCGATCGTTGAAATTTACAGACCTTATACATTCACAAACTATATTACACATGCACTGCATGAAAGGTAATATCTAAAAAAGCACCAATAGGGGCTCTTTCATTTGTTATACAACTTGAATTGTGCAAAATGTGTTTGTATATATTGAAATGAACAGATAAAATGAATAAGTATTGTTCATAGCTGATGCATTAACTAACATATATAAACTAGAAAATTGTACGTTGATGCCACTAATACATGTTCTGTTTTGCAGCTTTTTGTCAATTTTTGAAGGACTGCTAAGCTGGTAAGTGACTTGAGTCATCAGTCAAACTGACAGCATTTCACTAAACCACGAGAGCTTTTTATGGCTTTCTGTTCATCTGTCGAGTTGAATGTTGCAATGTGTAAAACATATGACTATTTTGGCCTGTGAAAGACAAACTGGCACAGTGAATCGAATGTGGCTAATCCATAGGAGAAGTAGACATTCAGTTTATGTTCTATTTTGGTAATGAGAATCCAAGAGCGCTTCGATTATAGTCTTTACACATTTGCTGACACTGGCAGCATCTCATGACTTGTTTAGTACTAAATGGCACAGTCTGGCAGAATACTTTCTAGCTCAGGTGTACTAGCTCCAAATGTGATGATCAAGAGGACTCCTCTTAAAAATATTTTTAAAATATTAGACTAAAGTATTTACTCTCTGTTAAGTTAACACTGTACCTTTTTGTCTATACACACACACACGCACACACACACTTATTGTTTTTGAAAGCAATAATGCTCTTATGCTCACCAAGGCTGCATTTGATAAAAAAAGTCATATTATGAAATCTGATTAAAATTTAAAATATCATTTTCTATCGCCATATATTAAAAAATATGATTTATATACAAAGCTGAGTTTTCAGCATGATTACTCCAGTCTTCAGTGTCACATGATCCTTCAGAAATCATTCCAATATGCTGATTTGGTGCTCAAGTAGCATATTTATCATTATCAATGTTGAAAACAGTTGTGCTGCTTTTTTTGTGGAAACTGATGCATTTTTCCAGGATTATCGAATATGTAGAAAGTTCTAAGGAACATTACTACTATTAATATGAAATATAAATATTTTGTAACATATAATTTTATTGTCACTGTTGATCAATTTAATACACCTTGCTGTAAAAAAGTATTCATTTCTTTAAAACTTTTGACTGATTGTGTGTGTGTGTGTGTGTGTGTGTGTGTGTGTGTGTGTGTGTGTGTGTGTGTGTGTGTGTGTGTGTGTGTGTGTGTGTGTGTGTGTGTGTGTGTGTGTGTGTGTGTGTGTGTGTGTGTGTGTGTGTGTGTGTGTGTGTGTGTGTGTGTGTGTGTGTGTGTGTGTGTGTGTGTGTGTGTGTGTGTGTGTGTGTGTGTGTGTGTGTGTGTGCAGGTATATGTGGTTTATGAGGACACAACTGTGTATAATGACAAGGGTATTACAATATAAACATGGTTAATGAGTACATTTACTTCCTCGTAAATCAAATGGCTTAAAAACATACTAAACAATGTTTTTTGAAATTTGAAAGTTTTCTGTGATGGGTAGGTTTAGGGGTAGGGTTAGGGATCGAACATAAACCACATATTCAAGTGTGTGTGTGTGTGTGTATAATAGAATTTTAACCACTTAAACTCTGCGGACCCTGTACAAGGATGACATCATCATGTATATACTTTCAGTTTTAAATGGCTCTGGAGGAGCTCTGACCTCATATGTGGTAGTATTTGAAAGCTTAGAGTCTCTACTATTTAGACCACTGTATGTGGGTATGGGAAGGTTTTCAATTTGGGTAGGCCAAATCCAGGCGGAAATCCCCAAAATGGTCCCATGAGCTTAAAGGGTTAGTTCACCCAAAAATGAAAATTCTGTCATTAATTACTTACCCTCATGTCGTTCGACACCCGTAAGACCTCCGTTCATCTTCCGAACACAAATTAAGATATTTTAGTTGAAATCCGATGGCTCAGAAAGGCCTCCATTGGCACAATGCACTGTACACTCTCAAGACCCATAAAAGGTACTAAAGACGTCGTTACAAAGTCCATCTCACTACAGTGGTTCTACAATAACTTTATAAAGCGACGAGAATAGTTTTTGTGCACAAAAAAAACCCCTAAATAATGACTTATATAGTGATGACCGATTTCAAAACACTGCATCATGAAGCTTTGAAGCGTTATGAATCAGTGAGTCAATTCAGTGGTTTGGATCGCCAAAGTCACGTGATTTCAGCATTTTGGCGGTTTGACACGTGATCCGAATCATGATTCGACTCGCTGATTCAACGCTTTGAACCACTGTAGTGAGATGGACTTTGTAACGATGCCTTTAGTACCTTTTATGGGTCTTGAGAGTGTACCGTGCATTGTGCCAATGGAGGCCTTTCTGAGCCATCGGATTTCAACTAAAATATCTTCATTTGTGTTCGGAAGATGAACGGAGGTCTTACGGGTGTCGAACGATATGAGGGTAAGTAATTAATGACAGAATTTTTATTTTTGGGTGAACTAACCCTTTAAGGGGTTAAACAATTTTTTACACTATTGAAAACCTACCTCACACATAGTTTCTCATGCATCTAATTGAAAACGAAAACATTTAAAATAAGACAAAAGTTAAAAGACCTTCTTTAGTTTGTTTAATGTAAGTTTCTCTTTGCTCTTGCATGTGTTACAGCCCTGATCTATACACGTCTATATATATATATATATTCTTTTTACAGCTAACCAGTACAACAACAATGCAGAAATGATACTTGGAGAGCACTTGTTTTAGATGAGCAAAAAAATCCATTCTCACTGAATGTACATACAGCACATTTGACATATACTGGACTGTGGTATCAACCCTCGTAGTTACTTCTGAATTTCATCACTAAAACTTTAGTCATTTTTCACACAACAGAGGTGATACAATAGCTGAAAATGTTTACTAGATTAAAAACAAACTTTAAGAAGCATAATATGGTCGTTGTAAAGAAAGATGGTATTTACAAGTAAATATCCAGGATAATGGCAAATCCCAAAATGAGCTCTCATCCTCACGCTGCTTCACTGGAGAGGAAGGGAACTAAAATAGATGTGATATTTTCCAATTTAAAGGAGTCCAAAAAATAAATAAAAAATCTGCCTGTGTTTTGACGTGATAAAGTGTCGTGTCTATCCTGATGTTAGTTTCCCATACCGTATCATCTAAGCTGGAGCACTGCAAAAAGTCACTGCCACTTTGAGGGAGAATGGAGTTTGTAGGTCCTTATAAGGGACAGGAGCAGCAGGTTTTGCTGATAAGCCTTCAAAAATACCGTGCACTGCTTGACGCCGTTCGAGTATTAGTTGGAATTTGCAGGCTTTCCGGTGGCATCAGCTCAGAGAAAATAAATGATCATCTGCAGCACCCTAGTATGCAGAAGCTGCATCAATTTTTAATGGTCAGAAGTGGTTCTGGCATCTCCACGCATCTTTGTGTTTTCAACTAGATCTTGCTGTGATGGTAGAAAAAAATTGCGGCATAATGCACCACATATAAGAGTTTGGGGCGACACCTGTTTGCAGAAAGTTTTTGCAACAAGTAATCCTAGATGACCTTCCACTGATGCACAAATACAGTATGTCCATGTTTGTCCGTTATCTCCGATAAGTGAGAAAGAAAAAACAGCTGGACCAAGAATAGTTTCATCACAGCGAAACACCACACCGCGTACAGAACCACTTGCGGGGAAAAAATTCAAAACACAACATTTTTTGTACGATACAGAGGCGGCGGCAGCAGCAGTCCAGCAGGTCTGATCGGTGAGCGGCTATAATGTCTGTGGGGCTGTGAGATGCCCAAGAATTGTGACCAGCAAGAGCACAGTCCAGTCCATCAGGCAGACAGCACTAGTTGAGCTCCGAGCGATTGCATTAAAGCTACCGGGGTCATTCAGCTGCGGATCCTGTGGAGAAAGTCATATTTTCATATTGTTAGCAATTCTTCTAAGGTTTTTCATAATGTGCAATGACGCCCATTTCCACTTCAGAGTAAACAATGAAAAGATTTGTGACCTTTTCTCCTAATTCTGACTTTATTTCTTAAAATCGCAAATGTATATCTCACAACTGAGAGTTTGTCTATTAATTATGATTGTATCTCACAATTCATACTATTGCGATTATATTGCAGGTCGCAGTTGTTTGTAAGAAAAAATACAGTCACAATTACAAGATATAAAATCAACATAAAATTGTCTCATAATTGCAACTTCATATCAAGTCAAGTTAAGTCACCTTTATTTAAATAGAGCTTTATACAATACAGATTGTTTCAAATTTACAGCATTAACAGGAAAATGATTCAATTATGCGAACAGAGCTGCTAACGATTGCTAAGCTGAAGTCAGTCCAGTGTTGATACAGTTTAGACTGTAAAGAGATGATTAAATTAGTTATTAAATGAGTTCATTTCAATAGTGATGGCATCCAGCTCAGTTCAGTTCTCATCCAAAAGTGTCAAATCGATAATATTGTTGAATATCTTGTGATTGTGACTGTATTTGTCATAATTGGGACTTTACATATTTTTATCTGTTTTATTCTTTATTCTGAGATGGAAACTGGCTTTCATATCTCGGCATACCTCTATGTCAGTGGCTCTCAACCAGGGGACCGGGGCCCACTAGGCGGCATCAGCAAACATCCAAGGGGGCCACAGTAAGTACAGAGCCACTAAGAGGACATGGTTGTGCAACCAAAATATGAGATGGAAGGACAAATAATAAGTCAATGCTTTTGAGTTCTCTCACAAATGTTTACGTTCCCCGAACACAGTTTCTCGGGGAACCCAAACATTTTTCAAGCGAACGTGAGGAGAGATTGAAATATTGAAAAAAAAATTTTTCTCCCATCTGATATTTTTTACATCACCATGTCCCAACTTCCTGATTTAGGGGCTCCGTAAGTAGGCTTACAATTCTCTAAATGTAGTTATGTTAATAATCTTAATAAAAAATGCTAAAACACACTGACAAATAAAGATGTACAACATGAAATTGAAATCATATGCTTTAGTTCATTTGTTTTATTACAACAGAAGTACCAGAGGTACACTGTAAACCCTAATGCTCAAAAGAATGTATTGGTTTGAGTAGGGTAAACTTAAATTAAACCAATCAAATTAACTTGAAATTAAATACTTATGACTATTTAGAATCTTTTGAGTTCACAAAACAAACACGTTTTAAGTCATTTGAATTGTTCTATTGTTTTGAGTTTGAAGAACTTGTTTCTTTTCATTTAGACAAACTTAAATTTAACTGAAACTGGGCTGGGATTTCTTTTTACCAGCATGCTTTGCCATAACACTTGAAAGGGAGAGTAACTGCTAAAATATAATGCTTTTGTGCGAGATTAATGTTAAGTGGGAGATTTAGTAGCGTTTAATGAAGACTTTTTGTTATGAGTTTTTTTGGGGGGGTTACCATCGTGGCGACAAGTGGAGCATGAGCTTGGTTTGAGAATAGATAAATGTTAAATGTTCTATATTGCTTTACTCATTCAGCAATTGCTATGCTATGCTATGCTAATGCTATTAAAGCATTGTGTTACCAATTAGCAAGGTAGCATTTATTAAATTAGCTTGTTAAAGCTAAACAAGTTTCCACTGATCATTTTAAGTTAAATGTATGAATTAGCTTACTCCAAAATTTAAAGTTAAAAGTAATTAAAATGTTTTAGTACAATAGTGCTTTAGCAGGTGCTAGTGCATCATTCAACACACTCCATGCCATGATTTGGCAAACTTAAACTTTGAATTTCTTAACTTATTACATTTTGATGTAACCTATCTCAAATTTGTTTTAGTTTTATTGGGGTTTACAGTGTATATATCAGCTTAGCTAGGAGGGCCTTCGAATATTATCTTGGTTGAGAACCACTGCTCTATGGAATGGAATCATAAGGTCTTTTCACATGAGGCATGTCTTGCATTCAAAAAGAGATTGATATGTATAAACAGTGCTTATGGATTGTGCTCATGGTCAAGAATGTCCACTTAGTGCATGATTAGAAAAGAATGTACAGAATGCATCATGTGTGAAAAGCCCCAAACTCTTTGGAAAATTCTATATGAGAAGAAATGTACGGTTCTTACCACACAAAGAACATCCCGAGTAACATTACTTTTCAGTTTCTGAGCCTGTAAAGAAAGAGAGAAAGAAGCCAGCTGAAATACGGGCAGAAAGTCAATTACTTGCAAGAAGCTCTTCAAGGTTTTGTTATAAACCATTTCTCACACTGAAGCATTTCCATCCAGTAACCCTTTAAACTGAGTCCATTACGATCCAAGTCAAGCATAGTTTCAATAAAGCGCAGTAATTCTCCACGGCAAATAGAGGTCATACGGTATTGGCCTCAAAGGGAGGTCTTTCTGAGTGAGATGTAATGTTATGATAAAGAGCCCAACAGCCCGCACACAAACACTCTCTAAGGTCCGGCTTCTTTCAAATCAATGTGCTGTGTGTGTGTGTTTCATTGTGTGCAGGGCAGTGTGTCTGCATTAATATGCGACACACCAATACATTTTCATACCCAGTTACATGAGACTCTGCTATCCAGTTTCCCACATGCACATACACAGGTTGGTTTGGTGGAATGATAAAGTAATTCTCCAGAGAATCTGGAATATAATAAAGGTGCCTCACAGTGGAGGGAGAATGGAGCTTATTCTTGCGAAAAGCATTGTGGGATATAATGATTAATAGCCTTTTCCTGGAAGTCTATCTGACAAAAGAAACTCTGTCTAATAATAAATCATGATATTGTTATTACTCCAATATGATGAATTGTTGTGGTATATCTGCAGGAGGGTATCTGGTATTCTGTATTTGGACTCTGCAGATTTAGAAAAATAAATTAAAAAAAGTTCAACTTTATCAACTACATCTTTAGTATGAAAGAAAATAACTGAAAAAAAGTGTTTCGGATGGATAAAATATGAAGCTTGTATTTTTGACAAAGCATTTGCATGAACAATTCAGTTGAAAAATTGACAACAACATTTTAAGTGGACCTTTATAAGTTAATTAAACCCTTTAAATAAAACACAGCCATGCTTAACTAATATTAAATATCAACAACTTGAAAAAATATGAAAAGTTTTTTCCTGACAATGCACAGTGACTTTAATATTTTTGGTCTAATAATATTATCACAATAAGATAATACAATTATTATTTTTAACGCAGTGCATTTTGTGTTTTCTTTTTGCCTCTCAGGATTTTTTCCCCTCATCATTTTACACTCTAAAAATTGGTTGGTTTAAAATTGACTAACCCAACGATTGGGATGTTTTAACCCAGCAATTGGGTTATTTTAAGCAAACATTTAACCCAACCGCTGGGTAAAAACAACCCAATTGCAGGGGTAGTCCATTTTCAACCCAACTTGGGTTATTTTTAACCCTGCATTTTTAGAGTGTAATGTTGATTATTCTTTGATTTTTGATTATCTTTTTTTTTTAGATTTTGCTTTTTTTTAAGCCAAGGTGACAATATATTATATTTTAAAATACAAATAATAAATCAAAAAAATGTTATTCAGTGAAAGAGAACAGCAAAAATGCCTAAGAATAATGGTGCATATACAACCCCAAATCAGAAAAAGTTGGGACAGTACGGAAAACGCAAAAAAAAAAAAAAAGAAGTGACTAAATTTACTTTGACTTGTATTTCATTGCAGACAATATGAACAAAAAATATTTCATGTTTTGTCTGGTCAACTTCATGTCATTTGTAAATATGCATCCTTTCCTGTCATTCAGACCTGCAACACATTTAAAAAAAAGTTGGGACAGTAAAGCATTTACCACTTTGTAATGTTGCCATTACTTTTCACAACACTTAAAAGACGTTTAGGGACTGAAGACACCAAGTGATGAAGTGTTTCAGGTGTAATTTTGTCCCATTCTTCCTGCAAACAAGTCTTAAGGTGGGCAACAGCACGGGGTCTTCGTTGTCGCATTTTGCGCTTCAAAATGCGCCACACATTCTCTATTGGAGACAGGTCGGGACTGCAGGCAGGCCAGTCAAGTACCCGAACCCTCTTCCTCCGCAGCCAGGACTTTGTAATGTGTGCAGAATGTGGTTTTGCATTGTCTTGTTGAAATATGCATGGACGTCCCTGGAAAAGATGTCTTCTTGAAGGCAGCATATTATGCTCCAAAATCTAAATGTACTTTTCAGCATTAATGGTGCCTTCACAGAAGTGCAAGTTACCTTTGTCAAGGGCACTGACACAACCCCATACCATGACAGACCCTGGCTTTTGGACTTGTTGCTGGTAACAGTCTGGATGATCCTTTTCTTCTTTGGTCCGGAGCACACGGCGTCCATTCCTCCCAAAAAATACCTGAAATACTGATTCATCTGACCACAGTACACGTTTCCACTGTGTGATGGTCCATCCCAGATGCCTCCGAGCCCAGAGAAGTCGACGGCGCTTCTGGACACTGTTAACATAGGGCTTCCTTTTGGCACAGTACAGTTTTAACTGGCATTTGTGGATGTAACTACGTATTGTGGTACTTGACAAAGGTTTGCCAAAAGTAGTCCTGAGCTTATAGATGAATGACGATTCTTGATGCAGTGCCTGCCTGAGGGATCGGAGATCACAGTTGTTCAGCTTAGGCTTGCACCCTTGTCCTTTACGCACTGAAATTCCTCCAGATTCCTTGAATCTTTTAATTATGTTATGCACTGTTGAATGTGAAATATCCAAATCTCTTCCTATCTTTCTTTGAGGAACATTGTTTTTAAACATTTCAATAATTTTCTAAATAAGTTTATAACAAACCAAACAGTTTGAAAATCGGAAAGCAAGTTATGGTTATTTAAAAAGTACATGCACCATTAAAACACAATGTTACGAGTGAGCGAGCTGACTGTGACAAGATGGCCGCCAGGTGCGGATGTCGACCTCCATTGGCCAGCAGCGCTGAGGAGACATCTAGCCTTTATTATGTATTTCTATGATTGACCTGACCAGAGTTTATTTTTCCCAGCTCGCAAGCCAACGGAGAGTTGCTAGACCACCCTGGCTGCAAATTACATTTGCTGCCGCTAGGGTGCGTCTAGATTTCTAGGCTAGTACTGTTCACTTGCCCCATAGACTTCCGTTGTAATCGTTTTCCTTTTTTTCTTCTTCAGTTTTTTCATCAACAGCTTAAGCTCTACCATAGAGTTAACCTGAAATATTACTCAGAAGATCTGTATCTGTCGTTTTAGAGACTGCGTGTGTGCCAGTCTTGAAGTTAGATGCATAGATGATTGGTGAAGATATGTTTCCCTCAGAGAGATTGTAATGGGTGGGTATATCCTGCTTAAGGGTGTTCCTCATGTTAATGTGCCAGCCAATTAGCTCTGACATGACAGCTCTGGCAGTTTGATGTATCTCATTTCTACCCAGAGGCCCTATGTGTGTGTTATCACTGCAACAGCCCACACCCATCAATCAAAAGTAAACCTTCATCTCACTGAGACTCGAAAAATGAAAGTCATCGTATGCCAAGCAAAGCCTGAAAGCATCCAAACAAGCTGCCAGCTGTTTATAAAGTTGATGTAGGCTGTGCATCTTTAACCATCTGAGTGGGCTGGCGGCAACATGTGTGTCTGACTGACAGCTGTCATTCACCATCAGAGATAGTCAACATGGTGGTTTAAAAGGCGATCAGGAAAAAAAAGAGATTGGGTGTTCAGGAGACATTTTACACTGCCTTTTTCACTGCACCTTCCTAATCAACTTTATTTCTGATAACCTGAAACTGGGATGTCGGGTGAATTCAGGGAGATTGGGACACTTTTTCCAAGTCATCTCAAAGGCAAAAAGTCCCAATCACCCTGAATTCCCCCTATATTTCAGTCTTTTACTGTAAATATAGTACGCTGATTGCTTTCAGTACCTGCAGACTTCCACAGAAGCTGTATAGATGGTCTGCATTACTGTCCAGGACATTGGTGAGTGCTGGGTCATCAAGTGCGTTGGATGTCCTGTCCCGTCCTCTCTGTGGAGTGTAAGGGTCAGGTGGAGTGGACATGATGGGTGGCTGGGGTTGCCACACACCAACATCTGTGCCATTACCAAACGCCTGGATGGCGTTGCCTGTATAATGCAGAAACGAAGAGAATTTTTTTTTAAATCATGGTAGGACAAAATTCTGTATATTAGAGCTGGCTTCTTTTCAAATAATGAGTCGGAATTTGAATTGAATTGACCACACCCCACAGGAAGTTAAATTGGATTTTCCTTTTCTTTTTCGGAATGATAGGAAGAGGAAATGTAAATGTTCTGCAATGACCATAAATAATTGTGCCTATTTATTCCCTGATATATAACAATATTTTTTACTCAAAACTAAATTCATCATTTTATTATAAAACAACACAGATTAGATTAGTTTATACATTTTGACATTGGCATTGTTTTCAGTTTAAAATTAGTTTTGAAGATTTGAGAGTTCATTTCATGCTTTTTTATGAAAAACTTTACAAAATGTGTATGTACGTGTATATATATATATATATACACACACACACACACACACACACACACACACACACACACACACACACACACACACACACACACACACACACACACACACACACACACACACACACACACACACACACACACACACACACACACACACACACACACACACACACACACACACAGTACCGGTTAAAAGTTTGGAAACATTACTATTTTAAATGTTTTTAAAAGAAGGCTTTTATGCTCATCAAACCTGCATTTATTTGAGGAAAAATACAGGAAAAAAAATTATAATGTGAAATATTATTACAATTTAATATAATGGTTTTCTATTTTAATATACTTAAAATATAATTTATTTCTGTGATGCAAAGCTGAATTTCATCAGTCAATACTCCAGTCTTCAGTGTCACATGATCCTTCAGATATCATTCTAATATATGTAATATAATGTTTGTAATATTTTAAGTTTTTTTCTAAAACTATTTAATCTATTTTAATGTAATTTTTTGTCATTTTAGTACTTCAATTTATTTTATACCACATTAAATTTCATTTAAGTGTTTTTTTACATTTCCCATCTAATAATATTATTTATTTTATATCAGCTTTATTATGTTTAATAGTTTTAGTTAATAACAATGTTCTGTAACTGAATTTTCAACAGTCATTCTCAAATCAGCCCTGCTTAAAATACAGTTGAAACTGACATGCCGCTATCTGCAACTATTGAAATAAGAGCTTTCTTCATTTCTTAACACTGTAGCAGATGAATTCTGATAAAGAGGCACTTAGAATCTGTATGTAAGTGCAGTAAGACCTCCACATACACATAGTTTCTGGGACCTTTCCGGTGATAAAATGATGGAGGCCATAATGACTCAACTGTCTTTTTCAAATGACTTTAGTCTCAAGAGCACTTTTGACTTCAGAGTCTGTTATTTACCTCACACCACAGCAGGCTAAAGGGCAAGAGTGAGATTATTGATGAGTACTCAGGTAAAGAATAAGCTGCGCATGTATTAAGTACCATCTATTAACAGAGAAGAGGGTAGGCTGACCTTATTATTGAGCGAGTGTTGTTGAGATTCTCTTAAGGCCAGGCTTGCAAGCTGACTGTTTCTTAAGGGTTAAAGACTCAATAAAGCCTCATTCCGCATTCTCCATTACTGTGTTAAAGGGATAGTTCGCCCAAAAATGAAAATTCTGTCATCATTTACTCTCCCTCAAGTTGTTCCAAACCTGTGTGAATTTCTTTCTTCTGCTGAACACAATTTTATTTGGAAGAATATGTGTAACCAAACAGTTGATGGGCCCCATTGACTTTGATAGTTTGGGGAAGAAGAAAAACATACAATGGAAGTCAATTGGGTCCACCGACTGTTTGGTTACCAATATTCTACAAAATATCGTCTTTTGTGTTCAGCAGAAGAAAGAAATTCATACAGGTTTGTAACTGTCCCTTTAAGATTCCATTGCTCTCATAAGAATGGATGTGTATTCCAAGCATAATTGTAGATATATTGTATAGATTTAAAGGTTTAAAGCACAGATTTTTGAGGGGTTATCAGGTTGCACAATATGACCCTGGGGAGAGCCAAGGAAGACTGTGTGACCTGAATTGTACATTATACATTTTTAGCAGACTGTCTGAGCGAAGCAGGGAGTATATTGAGCGTTCAGTCCTCAGGAGCATATTTGTGGGAAGTTTGATTGTATGATCGTAACATGATAAGACATTATATTGCATATCATAGGCCTATTGGATCATAATATTCTTTCTCTCACTCTCTTTCACTCATCTTTAGTTACTATGAGTTGCTCTTACTGGTTCATGGCCGTTATATGAGTGGCCAGATTCAGAGGCTAAGGAGGCAAGTAAATGACCGTTGGTTTAATTATGACTGGACCTTGTAATATGATAATAGATGCTTACTTTTTGCATTGATTTATTATTAAAGGAATACTTCACCCAAAAAAGACATTTTTGTCATGGTTTCCTCTCATGTTCATCCAAATCTATATGACTTTTTTCTTCTGTGAAACTTTAAAAGGTCACAACACAGTTTCTGCCAATCTCATGTTAATCTTGAGTACCTATAGAGTAGTATTGCATCCTTCATTTGTCCGAAGAGTCTTTAGTTTGATCCTATTTATAAAAGACAGATACGTACCGATTCTTTCCGACAATAGCCGAACTCGTGAAGGCGTGCAGTGGGCGGAACTTAAGAATCTCGAGCACACAGACATTCCATGCGTAACTTTTGATTTACTATACGTTTGTGTTGTTTACATTATATGCACTTATGTGCCGATTGCCAACAAAACACAGACATTTGATGCAGTTTCACTGACTGCCTGCGCTGCGGTTTCGCCTTATGACCGGGAACAAACAAACACACTTGCAGAACTCCATTGCTTCTCCGGAAAAACAAACTGCATCCACTGTTTCCTTAACGATGGGTTCTTTGGGAAGCTGAACAAGATTATCTTTCCCTTACAACCAAAAATACACTTCTTTAGTGACATTGTTGAACAGAATGGCTGCCGAAAGCTCCCGTAACCCGAACGAAACTCGTTGATGGACGTGTTCTTCCTCTAGTTCTGGTTGATGTGCGCACACGCATATCCGGGAGAAGTGTCTATACAAGGAATTCCGCCCTTTAAAACTTTCTGAAACTTGTTCGAATCATGATGGACTGTATTTGGCACATAAAAATATGGACGTAGTGCGTGAAGAGCCGGTTTGAAGCGCAAAGTAGGGACGAGCTGGCCATTGCCATCTTGTCAGTGCGCGTCACATTCACTTATAATTGAAAATGGGCAAAGAGGCGGGACTTGGGCGGAGCTGAGGTGACGCGATGACTAACAGACAGCAGATAAATGGTTATTCACCTGTCACTAAAAAGTGGCCACGCCCTTAATTATGCAGGACTTTAAGGCTTTATATAATGTAAACAAACAAATTTGAAAAACGAAAAAAAAATTCACCCCCCTCACAGTTGTCATGAAGGGCAAAATTAGCCGTATAGACCAAAACCACAATTTGTACCAGGCTCTAAACGCGTTTTTCTGCTGTAAAGTTGGGCATTTTAACATGGGGCTAAAAAAATCTGCTCCCTTCTGGAGCCTGTCCCTAGCGGCCAGTCGAGGAATTGCATCCGTAGAGAAACTGCGGGAGATTGCCGTTTGATTTGGCATATGTCCAACTAATTTTTTTTTACATTTTGGCCATGTTTAGTATGAGAACCCAACTCTTTAACAGTGTAAATACGTCAGAATGCATGAAATAGCATTAGATTTTAAAGATTAAAAAAGATTTATCTTTAAAGATTGGATCCCAACATTGGACCCCACTGGGAAAAAAAATAAAACTTTTTCAAAATATGTATTTTATGTTCCACAGAAGAAGAAATAAAGAAATGCAGGTTTTGAATGGCATGAGTGTGAATAAATGACAACATAAGTTTCATTTTTGGGTGAACTATATGTTCCCATACATGCTGATGGTGTGTAAAAGTACTGGTATAGTTACTTGCACGAACTACTTCTACTTTTAACAACAACTAAACTGATTTATATTCAAATAAGTGATGTGTGCATTAAGTCTGGCAGTGTATCATATTAAACCTGCCGCTCTCTATAATGTCAGTAATGCGCCTACCATCATATACGAATAATGCCATATGTTCATTACAAACTATAAAGAGCTAAGAAAGCATTTTGCTGATATATACTGTCTCATGCTGTTCGAACTCACTGACATCTTGATGGACAGACAGTCTTTTCTCTTTCCCTCCATCTCTCTCTCTATACATAAACACAAAAGCACACATAAGATGAGGGCGAGTCAAATATGAGGTGTGGATGTGGCGGTTCTGCTTTATCATTCAGGCTGTCGTCCTAAAGGCCATTGTCTCATGTAGACAAATCCTCCTTCTCATCTGCTCTCTGTCTATCTCCCTGCATCCAGTTCATCTAAATGGATGTTTTTGAATAACTCCCTGACAAAATAATGCATGCTTTCCGTACTCTTCCAGGCCCATGGACACCTGAGTAATGCTTTATTGCCTTTTTATGTCAATCCACCCCATTTAAGAGGGATTTCTCTGTCTCTCAGCCGTCAGGCTGCCCTGAACCGCACAGCAACACAAATCGCAGAGATCAGATTTACTGGTGCAGACTGTGAATGATCATGAAGACGCAATGGAGCAGAATTCAACTTTAGAGTCAGTCTTGATGGGCAAATTCTGTCAGTCAGCGCATAACGCCATGTAACCAATGATATAGAGTAGAAACAGCAGCAGCTGTGAATGAAGTCTACTCACGGAGACAACGGTTGTTGGTGAAAAGCTCAGTAAACTTGTCACACTCTGCTTTTCCGTTTCCGCTGTTGCTACAGTCACACCAAGGTGACACGCTGATGCCAGGAGCACGGAGGTAGTTAGGGGTCATCACCGTACCTGTCACATGAACCGAAGGTCAAAATGCAAAGTTAATTTGTGTTGAAAACAAAGACGTTTAATAGGTCACAGATCAGTATGCACTTTCAAAAGTCAAACATACAGTGGCCCCACACATTTGGACACTTACAAGTATATGAAAGTCATTTCATTAAATACAAAATATTAAACCAAGTGCAACAACAATTAGCATCTATTCATCAAAGAATCCTGAAATAAATGTATCATAGTTTCCACAAAAATATTAAGCAGCACAACCATAGTCAACATTGATTAGCTATAATAAGAAATGTTTATTGCACCAAATCAGCATATTAGAATGATTTCTGAAGTATCATGTGACACTGAAGACTGGAGTAATGATTGCTAAAAATTCAGCTTTGCCATCACAGGAATAAATTCAATTTTAAATATATTCAAATAGAAAATTTAATATTTCACAATGTTGCTGTTTTTACTATATTTTTAGATTAAAAAATGCAGTGATTTCTTAAAAAAAAAAAAAAAAAACGTACTAACAAAAAATACAGAAAATATTGTGAAATATTATTACAATTTAAGAATTATATTTTAATATACTTTAAAATAAAATGTATTTCTGTGATGCAAAGCTGAATTTTAATCAGCCATTACTATACACTGTAAAAAAAAATATATACAAATTTGTTCATACAAATTTCAAGCCTAGTTTGATTTATTTGAATGAAATATAGGACAGCACAGTTAAAGCAAAACATTTCACAAAAAGTTTTACATGATAAAACACTACTGATCAAAAGTTGGGGGTTGGTACAGGTTTTGTTTTTGTTTTTTGAAAGAAATTGTTGCATTTCTTTCCAAAGTGTTGTTATTAACTAAAACTATTAAAAGTAATACAGCTGATATAAAATAAATAATAATATTTGATGAAAAACGTCTAAATCTGAAATAAAATAAGTTGAAGTTCAAGTACTAAAATGACTAAAATAGACATACAAATAAATTAAGTCTAACTAGAAAAAAAATATTATAAACACAATATATATATATATATATATATATATCTGTATATAGTAGGCCTACACTGAAAAAAAAATCTGGTCTCCAATTGAAAATTTTCAGTGACCGATCACATCTAAATTTTTCAGTTGGCAAAATTGAATTTCTGTTAATTGATGCAATTTAATTCACAGAAATTAAATTTGGCCAACTAAAAAATTAAGATGTGATTGGTCACTTGAAAATTTTCAATTGGAGACCAGATTTTTTTTTCAGTGTACTATATACAGACTATATATGTATATTGTGTTTATAATATTTTTTTTCTAGTTAGACTTAATTTATTTTTATGTCTATTTTAGTCATTTTAGTACTTCAACTTCAACTTATTTTATTTCAGATTTAGAAGTTTTTCATCTAATATTATTATTTATTTTATATCAGCTGTATTACTTTTAATAGTTTTAGTTAATAACAACACTTTGGAAATGAATGCAGCAATTTCTTTCAAAAAACAAAAACAAAACCTGTACCAACCCCCAACTTTTGATCAGTAGTGTTTTATCATGTAAAACTTTTAGTGAAATGTTTTGCTTTAACTGTGCTTGTCCTATATTTCATTCAAATAAATCAAACTTGGCTTGAAATTTGTATCTAATGCAATGACATTTTTAAGTGTGACCCAATAAACAAATATTTTTCGGGTATATGGAAATGTATAGATCTAAGTTGCATGACATCTCTTCATTAACTAATGATATGTTAAATTTAATGCAGTGATTAAAAAAAAAAGTGTAACAGTAATAGGGCAGTTGTGTGAATGATGTACTGTCACTTACTGTCACTTATTTTAAGGTAATAAAATAAAATAAAAATACTATGGTACTAAAAATGCTATTTAATACTAAAATGTGTGTAAAGGGCTTAGTTTTACCATAATATACCATCACTACACCATAATAAGGCCACGATACTTTTTTTGGTAAGTGGTATGACACAGTAAATGTCCTTAACTCACCAATGAGACCTGAATATGCCAGCAGACAGTCTGCGTAGTTTTCCTTCAGACACCCTGAAATCGAGCGCGCCTCAGGTTGACAGTTGGTGAGGAAGTCAGCTAAACGAGATCTGAAGAAAAAAAATATGCAGGAATGAACAAGAGTCCATGGGCCCTATTTTAACGATCTGAAACGCAAGTGTCAAAGCGCGAAGCGCAAGTAACTTTGTGGGCGGGTCTCGGCGCTGTTGCTATTTTCCCGGCGGGATAAATGGCTCTTGCGCCCGCCGCAAATCTAAAATGGGTTGGTCTGAAGTGGCTTCATTATTCATAGGTGTGGTTTGGGCGTAACGTGAATAAACCAATCCGAGCGTCATCCAACATTCCCTTTAAAAGCAGGTGCGCAAGTTCCATTATGGATTGCTATTATTATGGCGTATTTACCAGGCGCACGCCAGGAGCGGTTCACAGCCGAGGAGACTGATGTTCTTGTAAGAGCAGTGAAAGACAGAGAAGTGAAGTTGTAATGTTGTACATTATGGTAAAGGTGATTTCACAGTCTTTTTTTTTTCAGTCTTTCAGTTTTTTCAGTTTTTCAGTCGATTTTTTTTCCTGGTTCTTGACGGACAAACCAATTTGTCAGATGTCCTTATATACATATATGTCTTGCCACTATTGGGCAAACAGGTCTTATCCTTAATTATTACAATTAGCCTGAATCATTTGTAAGCTAGATTTATGCCTATTTATTCACATCTTCGTGGCACACCACAATGATTTCCGTCATCTCATGTGTTAATATTTTTTTAGTGTAACAATTTATGATTAGCAAAAATAACTGTTGCATCTGTGTAGATTACATGAGCAAAGTGTATGCGCGTTGTGCACGCTATACATTATGGTCAAGCATGCGCCCTTAAAATAGCATAATGAACAACGCGCAACGCGCCACTGACTTTAGACTAGCTTTTTTCTGGTCAGTGGCGCAATTGTTTAATGGAACAGCAAAATAGCACCAGGGATTGTTTGCGCCGGAACACGCCTCCTTTTTTGCGCTGAACCGCCCAGGTAGCGCAAGTTCATTCACTAGTTTAGCGACGTGCTTCTGTGGAGGGAAAAGCGCGCTTTGCGCGGGTGCAAAATAGGAATGACACATGCGTCGGTGTACAAAGTCAATTGCGCTGGGTGCAAGATAGGGCCCAATGTCTCCTTATTAAACAAACTCAGCACACAAGTGACAGTCCAGCAGTCTTATTACTATCACCATCTCTTCTCACACCATCTGCCCCACAGACAATTCTTCCATGGATAAATAATTAACTCACTGGAAAGTATAGTGAACATTCAAGCACTTTCCTCCTTACTCTATGATGTGTAAAACGAGCTGTCTTTCATCCTACCTGCAGATGTAGTTGGTCTTGCAGGAGGCTTGCAAGGAGAGACAGTTGGGTTTTTCTTTGTCCTCGTAGGAGCAGGCTGGCACGATGGTCTGACGTCTGCGCTCGGAGCAAGCCGAGTGATCTCCGGAGGGGCAGGAGCAGAAAAGCATGCCGTAACTGTGCTTCGGTGGCACCTTGTCGAAGAACTGCCTCAGGGCCTTGTGGCACTTGCGCTTGTTACACACCTCAGTAGTTGAGACTCTACTGGTGCAGGGGCTGATGTAGAAAGAGCGATACTTCTTACATGTGTCATTCAGGTTGCAGGCCTTGGCGGCGTTCAGGCAGTTGTTGTCCTTGGTAAAGGCCGCCTCACCTATGCAAGGGAGAGTTTAGAGGGAGAGTTACAAACACTACTGGCTGATTTTACTGATGCAAGCACTGTAAATGTCAAAGAACACTCGCTGAGAGTGGGGCAACTGTTGACCTTTTAGGACTCTCTGTGAACGTCCTTCGGCTGAGGCCATGCCACGGCATTCACAGGACTAGAGGCCATATGTCAGACAGTGTGTGGTCTGCGTGAGAGTAACTATACTACTAATTAATATTCAGAAAAATGAAAGTTTATTCAAAGTAAGTTATTCTGTCCCAGCTTGATATGTTGAGACAACTGTAAATAAGTCATTTGTTGGTTGATTACACAGAAAAGTGTAAACACAATGGCTGAATCCAAAATCGCCCCCTATATCCTTAAATAGGGCATTATTTGAGTGGACAGCCATTTGAAGTGGTGTCCGAAACCATAGTGAACATTATCGAGTGCACTCATTCTATCCCACATTGTACCGCAATAGTGAATATACAGCCGATGTACACTCAACAGCTGTCCCGAATTCACTCACTTGTTTTCATTCACTCCTTCAAGTGTAGGGAATAGTGATTGAGGGTTTCAGATTCAGCCTATGTCTCTGTGGCATTTTCAAAGCATTACTTTTGTTTGTTTGAGTTTCCATCACAGACCGTAAAAAAATATGGACGACACGACTTCATTGGCTTCCACTGAAGTAACTGAAGCCTCCGGAGGTCCGAATATGGCGTTGACATCTTGGGACAGAGTCTGCGCAGTAGAGAGCAGGAAGTATAGCCGCGATATCAAAAGCCCGCCCACACTCTCACAGATGAAGAACAATTTATTATGTTGGTGTGAAATAAACAATTATGGAAATGTAGAAATTAAAGCTAAAGCTCCAATCTCCTCCAAAAAATCCTGAAAAAAAGTCTGTTAAACTTATTTAAAAAACGAACGCTTGAAATGAAATCCTCGTGATAAAACTGCCTACAATGACAGAAACCAACTTTTGGAAAAAATTATTTGAAGTGTAATTTAATTGTTTAGTTTGTCTTGCATCCATTAGAAAACACGGAGGAGCGGGTGTTATGAGCTATAATGGGACCAACCACCATTGAGGTGCGGAGGCTTCAGTTTCTGAGAGAAGTGCTACAAGCTTGGTTTCCACACACAGCAACAGTGGCTCGACCAATGGCTCGAGTTTGGGGCGGGGCTATCTGTTGAGCAGCCAATGGCAATGGAATGTTTGGGAAACCTTTTTGAAAACAGTAATTGTTCTTGTAACTGGTCATGCTAGTGGAACAAAAACCACTCCTAATATATATTGGAGGGTCTATTTACACTAAGTACAAACAGCTCGCCTTGTTGGCAAATGCTATTTAGACTAACTCCACCCACTGACATCTGGTTGGGCCAGAAAAAATGACAGAAGACACTAGTGTGTGTACAGCAGCAATAGTGTAGGGGTAAGTTGTATGGTAAAAAGTTTTGACGGCAATCGACCCGATTTCGAATCCATCTTTTGTCGAACTTGTTCTAAACCCTTTTCCCATCACATATCAGATTGGAAAGGAATTCTAATTAAAAATGAAGAAAATATTTGAAAAGTGGAAATAAAGTGTCTAACGTAATTTATAATAAAGTGTTTATCGGTTAAGGTTAGGGGTTTGCTTTATTGTCTCAATAAGGTGCCATCCATTTAATAATTGTATTAAATATAATCATTTACACTCTGTTAATATTGCATACCGTTTAATGTACACCGTTCAACAACACTGTGGTGCAAATAGTATCTGCCACTATTTATAGATATAAATATCATCTAACAACTATTTATACTTATCGCAAAGAAAATACTGCTATTTTTACATAGTGTAAATAGAATCTATCACTATTTTCACTTAATGTAAATAGCAGATCGCTAAGAAAATATTATATTTTCACTTAGTGTAAATAGCCGCTGCCCATATATATAGGCATATACACTACTGCTAAAAAGTTTGGATTTTTTAATGTTTTTGAAAGAAGTCTGATACTCACCAAGGCTGCATTTATTTGATCAGAAATACAGTAAAAACTGTAAAACTGTGAAATAACTGTTTTCTATTTTAATACATTTTAAAATGTCATTTATTCTTGTTATGGCAAAGCTGTATCCAGATTTCAAGGTCACATAATTATTCAGAAACCATTCTAATAAACTGATGTTAAAAATGCTAAGCTTCTTAATATATATATTTTAAAATTTTCAGGATTCTTTGATTTATAGAAAGTTAAAAAGAACAGGATTTTTCTATTTTATTTAACAATGTAAAATATGTACTGTCACTTCTGGTGATCCTTTAAAAAAAGACCCTAAACTTTTGAACGGTAATGTGTACATTACTAAATATTCTAGTGAAGAGTTTATCAAAAATTCACCAATTTGGTCTAGTGCGTCTGAAAATAAAATCACACGAATGCTATATTTTCTCATTTGTTTCTTTCTCAATTTCTTCATCAGATCCCACACAAAGTGCCTCAAGCATAACGATTTCTCTCTCTTTTTAATGTATTTCCTACCAAGAACTGACATCCTGCAGAGCATTGCAATTAGACAAGCATCTAAACACGGTTTAAAATAGGTGTTATTTGTGTTAGGTTTGAATCTTTTGCCTGAAGAACTTCTCTCAGCTGCTTGCACTGCCGCACTTTTCCTTTTGTTTCCCTCTTCTCGATCTACACAGCATTTGAGTCTCTTGAACAAACAACCTCCGGTAAATCCTTCGCTCTCACTCACATGGATAAGTTCACAACCCTGAAAACTCTGTTTGCCTTTCCTCTCTTTTCTAAGCTGTCTGTTTGCTTTAACATACTTTCATTTCTATTTCTATGAGAACCACGTAAAAGAAAGAATACACCAATCAGGCATACAATTATGACCTATTGAGTTGTCAATAATGTGTTGGTCCCCAAAACAGCCCTGAACCGTCGAGGCTCCACTAGACCCCTGAAGGTGTGCTGTGGTATCTGACACCAAGATTTTAGCAGTAGATCCTTTAAATCCTGTAAGGTGCGAGGTGGAGCCTCCATGGATCGGACTCGTTTGTTCAGCACATTCCACAGATGCTCGATTGGATTGAAATCTGGGGAGTTTGGAGGCCAAGTCAACACCTCAAACTCATTGTTGTGCTTCTCAAACCATTCCTGAACCATTTTTGCTTTGTGTCAGGGCACATTATCCTGCTGAAAGAGGCCACAGCCACCAGGGAATACCGTTTCCATGAAAGGGTGTCCATGGTCTGCAACAATGCTGAGGTAGGTGGTACGTGTCAAAGTAACATCCACATGGATGGCAGGACCAAAGGTTTCCCAGCAGAACATTGCCCAAAGCATCACTGCCTCCGCCAAATGCCTTCTTCCCATAGTGCATCCTGGTGCCATGTGTTCCCTAGATAAGTAATGCACACACACCCGGCCATCCACGTGATGTAAAAGAAAACGTGATTCATCAGACCAGGCCTCCTTCTTCCATTGCTCCGTGGTCCAGTTCTGATGTTCACATGCCCACTGTTGGCACTTTCGGCGGTGGACAGGGGTCAGCATGGGCACCCTGACTAGTCTGCGGCTATGCAGCCCCATTCGTACTGCGATGCACTGTGTATTCTGACCGATTTAAATCAGAACCAGCTTTAACTTCTTGAGCAATTTGAGCTCCAGTAGCTCATCTGTTTGATCGAACCACACTGGCCAGCCTTCGCTCCCCACGTGCATCAATGAGCCTTGGCCGCCCATGACACTATCACCATTTTTTTTATAGATACTGACCACTGCAGACCGGGAACACCCCACAAGGAGATGCTCTGACCTAGTTGTCACAATTTGGCCCTTGTCAAACTCGCTTAAATCCGCATGCTTGCCCATTTTTACTGCTTCTAACACATCAGCTTTAAGGACAAAAAGTTCACTTGCTGCCCTATATCCCACCCATTAACAGGTGCCGTGATGAAGAGATAATCTGTGTTATTCTCTTCACCTGTCATAATGTTATGCCTGATCGGTATATATTGTGTTGATCAATCGATATAGCTTTGATGATACAGGATGATATATGACTACACTGACGGGGCTTATGTAAGGAATAATTGACGAGGGGCCATAGAAAAATAATGCACACCCGGTGGTAATGCGGTCACAATGTGAATTACCTCAGTCTGTGCGTCTCTCGTCTCAACAGTGTTTGGACAGTAGCAGCGTCTACTAATGCGAAACTAAGAACAGTGCCGTTATTACCTCGCTAGTGAGAAATGTCATGTAGATTTTAAGCTGCTAAACTATTTTACTGATAAAATCGTTTCTGTGCGAGTGTGTGTTCGTAGCCTACTGTAGGCCTATGTGTGTGCATCTGAGTGGGAGAGCAAAGAGAGCGGTAGAAAGAGAGTATGTGCATAATAAAACGTAATTTTGTGGCAAAAAATAAATAATTTGCCGTTTTTATCCTATTGTTTACTATATTTATTTGCTTGTGTAACGGAGGCCAGCTAGTAGTTGCTGTGCGAGTAAATCTCACTTCCCTGATCTCAATAGATGCTCTAGCCACTGACGCTAGAGGTTGCAGCCTTTAGAGCATCTGACTCTCATGCCGGTGGACTCGGGTTCGATTCCCGCTTGGAGCGGGTGGTTCGAACAGGAGGGGTTACATTGGTGCCGTGACCCGGGTGAGCTATATATCACGTCTTTTTGGTGTCATTTCATGTATTTCATTCCAGTAAACACGACGAGTGAGCTCAGCCTACGTCTCCGTGTGGTCCTTCCCAGGAGGGTCAAAACAAAAAGAACGAACCAGAAAGAGGGGGTTACAATGGTGGCGTGACCCAGATTGGAGTGAGGTTTAGGGGGGTGAGTGTAACGGATGCCAGCTAGTAGTTGCTGTGCGAGTAAACCTCACTCCTCTGATCTCAAGAGACGCTCTAGCGACTGACGCTAGAGGTTGCAGCCTTTAACCTCCTTATTAGAGCGTCCGACTCTCATGCCGGCCGACCCGGGTTCGAGTCCAGCTTGGAGCGGGTGGTTCGAACAGGAGGGGTTACATTGGTGCCGTGACCCGGGTGAGCTATATATCACGTCTTTTTGGTGTCATTTCATGTATTTCATTCCAGTAAACACGACGAGTGAGCTCAGCCTAAGTCTCCGTGTGGTCCTTCCCAGGAGGGTCAAAACAAAAAGAACGAACCAGAAAGAGGGGGTTACAATGGTGGCGTGACCCAGATTGGAGTGAGGTTTAGTGGGGTGAGTGTAACGGAGGCCAGCTAGTAGTTGCTATGCGAGTAAACCTCACTCCTCTGATCTCAAGAGACACTCTAGCCACTGACGCTAGAGGTTGCAGCCTTTAGCCTCCTTATTAGAGCGTCAGACTCTCATGCCGGCCGACCCGGGTTCGAGTCCAGCTTGGAGCGGGTGGTTCGAACAGGAGGGGTTACATTGGTGCCGTGACCCGGATGAGCTATATATCACGTCTTTTTGGTGTCATTTCATGTATTTCATTCCAGTAAACACAACGAGTGAGCTCAGCCTACGTCTCCATGTGGTCCTTCCCGGAGGGGGTCGAAACAAAAAGAACGAACCAGAAAGAGGGGGTTACAATGGTGGCGTGACCCGGATGGGAGTGAGGTTTAGAGGGGTGAGTGTAACGGAGGCCAGCAATTTGCTGTGCGAGTAAACCTCACTCCCCTGATCTCGAGGGACGCTCTAGCGACTGACTTTAGACGTTGCAGCCTTTAGCCTCCTTATTAGAGCGTCCGACTCTCATACAGGCGGACCCGGGTTCGAGTCCCGCTTGGAGTGGGTGGTTCGAACAGGAGGGGTAACGCTTGGTCTGTGTCGTTGTGGGTTTTGGTTCTTTTGCTGTTGTCGGCTGTCAAAATAACTGAAATCATTTGGTGTAGTGATATGGAACTGTAATGCATTCAAGACCTGCCTTGACCTACTGTGCGTTTTCCTTAAAATAATTGCACCTTAGAACATTCTTCAACCAATCAGATTCAAGCATTCAACAGCACTGTAGTATAATTTGCAATAATGATCAACTGAATGTGCATTATACTGCTAAATATATTACTGAATAAATAAATGGACATATTTAAAGTGATAAGAAATAGAGATTGCATAGTGCTACACCCCCCCCCCCCCCAGAGAAAACGGTCAGTTAGCAAAATGTATATTTAATATACTGTATATTCACATAATAATATTTAATAATTGTGTAAAAATGACTTGTCTGCAGCTTAACTAAACAGAATCAAGTATCCAGTGAGCCATGTAATAAGTGAGGTTACTCTTCTTTACCCAATGATGGCTCAGTGTTCTCTCCTCTTCTGCTTCCCGCTTCAGTAACTCAACTTTAGATGCGCTGCAACTCTTGCATGTGTATGGAACGCTGCATTTTGCAATTATGTGTTTTGATGAGGAATTTGTGCTTATTGTGGACTTTTGTGAGCTGGTTAGATGTGATTCAATTTGAATGCGACCTAGTTCCTTGAGGTTAATCACCTATTACAAAAACCATTAATACGTTTGACAAGCACATTGACATGAGGCTCAAGGTTACTGGAGGGAGGCTTAATTGTTGATTAAGAAGTTGCAGTCATGTGGACAGGTTCTGCAACATGTCATAGTCTATAAAACTAACCCATATCCTCTTGTGATACACTGATCCTGAGCATCATTTATAGACATAATGCAATAGTAATTTATTATGGTACACCATTAAAATAATGTCTACTTTACAGCAAAAAATGAAAGAAAAAAAGACCTGCGCAAAGAGCGGCCGCAGGACAACCTGTCACTCAAATGTGAGCACAGCAATCCAATCAATACTTGATGGACAAAATCATATCCCACCCTTTTTTTTCTTTAAATCCGAGAAGCCGTTTCACTTGGATACACATCACAATATGGAAAATATATAGCAACTTCTGTTTCATGATGATTTTAAAGGGATAGTTCACCCTGAAATGAAAATAAAGTCATCTTTTACTCACCCTGCTGTTGTTCCAATGCCCTTTGTCCTTCTATCTTTTTCGGACCTCAAAAGGAGAAATGTAAAAAAAATGCCCTGCCCGCGCTCCTCCAGATAATGGCAGTGAATGGCAATCAGGCTAAAACTTTACAAAAAGGATATAAAAGCGTCACACAATGATACAGTGAAACGCGCGCCATAAGGTTTTGCGAGAAAGAAACTGTATTATCCGTTACTCTGCGCACGCTCCTGTGAGTGTGTGCGAGCAGTCAGCAGGCGCTCACTCAATGTTGTCATGACAACCAGTACACAACTTACTTCAGGAGGTTTACTTTATTATTAGTATTATTGTATTATTTCTTATTGTTTCTTATATGTTTGTTTCTATTGAGCCTGATACTCAAAATGGTGCATGTGTGTGCTTATCCTGGGTGCCTGATGGCTCGCACGCACTCACAGGAACGCACACAGAATAACGGCCGAGCTATATAAACCATATAGTATGCCTCCTGAACACTTTGCATATTTTGAGCGCGTGTCTCTATATCATTGCATGATACTTTATCCTTTATGTAAAGTTTTAGCCTGATTGCCATTCACTGCCATTATATGGAGGAGCACGTGCAGGATGTTTTTTTTTTTTTTATTTCTGCTTTTGAGGTCCGCAAAATATAGAAGGACAAAGGGCATTGGAACAACAGCAGGGTGAGTAAAAGATGACTTTATTTTAATTTCAGGGTGAACCGTCCCCTTAAAGTAAATGCCACTTGGTTTGATATAAAAACAACCATTAAAACCCATGCTATTGCCAAGGGCTCATGTCCATAGTAATGCCATGGTATTTTTGTTAGTGCTGTGACTGCTTGTGTAATAATCACAGAGTTTACGTTCCCCTGCGTCTTTTGTTTGCCAAAGGCTGAGAGCCTGGTCATGTACACCTCAGAGAACTCCAGTGTGATGTGAAATAAGGAGCAACAGTGTGTGTGTGTGTGTGTGTGTGTGTGTGTGTGTTGATGGCCTCGTGCTCAGGCAGCAGAGCGCTCTGTTGTTTATTGCTCTTTGGGCTCAGGAATAATAAGTGAGCTCTTCAGTCGCTTCCTTAAGTGGCCTGAGAGATTGGGAGTGCTGCAGACACAGAAAGTGCTGACGGCAGAGACCTGGAGCTTTTCTGGCGGATGCTTAATAATCTCACAGCTTTCCTCCAACTGTTCCAATCCAATAAAAACACATGCCACTGCAGCAAATCAAATCATACCAGGACTCGGCCTCCATAATTGATCTCCCACTTTCTCTTTCTCCGTGTCTGTCGCTGTCTTTCTGCCCATCTCTCCCATCTTCACTTTCTCGCTTTCATCTTGCCTTTTTGGTCTTTCTTTTTATTCCCCAAACTTTACTTTTTTCCCCTTCATCCTTCCATCCTTTCTTCCTTCCTTCCTTCCTTCCTTCCTTCCTTCCTTCCTTCCTTCCTTCCTTCCTTCCTTCCTTCCTTCCTTCCTTCCTTCCTTCCTTCCTTCCTTCCTTCTTCTTTCTTTCTTTCTTTCTTTCTTTCTTTCTCCTTCCATCAGTCCTTTTTTCTTTTTCTTCATTCCTTTCATCCTATCTTTTTCCTTCCTTCCTTCCTTCCTTCCTTCCTTCCTTCCTTCCTTCCTTCCTTCCTTCCTTCCTTCCTTCCTTCCTTCCTTCCTTCCTTCCTTCCTTCCTTCCTTCCTTCCTTCCTTCCTTCCTTCCTTCCTTCCTTCCTTCCTTCCTTCCTTCTCCCATCCTTCAACCCTTCTTTTTATGGCTTTATTTATTTATTTATTTATTTATTTCCTTCCTTCCTTCTCTTTTCTTTCTTTCTTTCTTTCTTTCTTTCTTTCTTTCTTTCTTTCTTTCTTTCTTTCTTTCTTTCTTTCTTTCTTTCTTTCTTTCTTTCTTTCTTTCTTTCTTTCTTCTTCCTTTCTTTCTTTCTTTCTTTCTTTTCTTTCTTTCTTTCTTTCTTTCTTTCTTTCTTTCTCCTTCCTTCAGTCCTTTTTTCTTTTTCTTCATTCCTTTCATCCTATCTTTTTCCTTCTTTCCTTCCTTCTTTCCTTCCTTCTTTCCTTCATTCGTTCGTTCCTTCCTTCCTTCCTTCCTTCCTTCCTTCCTTCCTTCCTTCCTTCCTTCCTTCCTTCCTTCCTTCCTTCTCCCATCCTTCAACCCTTCTTTTTATGGCTTTATTTATTTATTTATTTCCTTCCTTCCTTCCTTCCTTCCTTCCTTCCTTCCTTCCTTCCTTCCTTCCTTCCTTCCTTCCTTCCTTCCTTCCTTCCTTCCTTCCTTCCTTCCTTCCTTCCTTCCTTCCTTCCTTCTCTTTTCTTTCTTTCTTTCTTTCTTTCTTTCTTTCTTTCTTCTGCCAAAATACCAATTTCTTAACAATTCTAATCATGACTCATTCCTAGACTAAATTATCATATTTAGTAATTTTACATTACATTATTTTGAATGCATGGCAACAACTATCACAATTTTTTCTGTTCTTTATTTTAGAAGGAACGTCTGAGACACTTAAGTTGATACTTCAGTGAAACATGAACTGAGAACTCCATTAAGTCTCCTGAGCTGTGAAAGAGCAATAAAATTTCTCTTTGCGTAGTTCAAAGTATATGGTGATTCTTCTTAGAAATGAAGCTAATGAGTCCATTGGACTGGAACCTTCTATCAATTAATGAAATTGCTGTTGCAGCACAATGAGGGTTTGTTACGAGATGAACCCTCGCTGACCATCTCTGGGCTCTTTAATAAAGAGAGAACTGCTAGTTAAACAACACTGTGAGCTCTGTGTAAAAGACTATCCGCTTAAACTGCTGTCCAGGGACATTTAATGGCCCTCTGAAGTGATGCCTGCCAATGGCTGAACTCTGGAGCGCTCTTTAAGGGAATTAGCCAGTCCAATTGATATTTGAAAATATCCAGTGGATACGGAGCCTATTGATTTATTGATGAGTGTCTTTTACCCAAAAGGAATTAATGAACGCACTAGCTGATCCATGTATGTTTACAGAGCTGATGCAGCTCTGCTCGAAGACTGGCAGTTTGATGCGTCGATCAAACGACTGGGGAGGTGAAAAGCAGGACAACTTTATAATGAAATTTACATTAGCTGACTTCTCTCCAGAGATCATGCCCTGAAATATCTTCAAGATGAGGTTGAAGGATGGCTTCTCAAACACTCTTTCAATTAACTCTCTAATGCATAGCCCTCAGCCAAACAAGTACGGTATCGTATGGGTTTTACGTTTAAACATCCTGCTAAATTAATCTTATTTTATTTAATATATCATCAATATCAAATAATCCATTTATTTTTGTTTTCGCTGTGGTAGCAAAATTGTACTGAGCATGTTGAAATGGTTTTGGTAACTTCTAAAATCGTTGTATCATGACCACTCTAATCTGATAGAGATTGTAAACTGCTGACCCCTAACAGTCTGAGGTAATGGACACTTTAGTCTGTTCCCGTCAGTGCTGGTAGATTAGTACGATCTCAAATAATTACCAGAGCCGGAGGGATTTGGGAGTCATTGATACTCCAGTGGAGCAGTGAAATTCCAGCGATGGCTTGGAGATTTACCCTATTATTGTAGCAGTGACAATGGAGGGAGTCACATTTCTGCTAGATGTTTGACTATGTGGGTTTTGGGAGCTTGAGACTGTGTGCTAAAGAGAGTCAATGATGACTATGGGCTGTATGTGTGTGTGTGTGTGTGTGGCTGTGCATGTCCAACTGCCAAGCAATTAAACGGCATACAATCTCATGAGAGTAATTAATAAAGAGTACAGTGTTGATGGCTTTCAATCCAGAAGAAAAATCAATGTCTAATAAGACATAAAACGGGTATTTGATGTTTTACCATCAGCAACTGCCAAGTAATTTCCCTCTGGGGCTCTGGCTTCAATTTACATACATTAGCAGTAAAACATACAAGCCACTTTTTATTAATCTGTGAGAAATGGAGCCAAGACTGAGGCATTAATAAATTGAGAATGAAAAAGCGATGCATGCGGGGTGTAAAATGAACACTAGCCGAGTGCCAAATGCAAGTCAAAATTGCCTTTGGCAGCTAAATTATACAGAGATGCTTGTCGGTTTGCCGGCAACTTTGTGGAACTGCAACATAAGACATGATTTAACTTGAATAAGAAAAGGAATCATTATCTGACCTTCACTGATGTGAGAGATTTAAACAGCTGTGCGACTCAAATGTCCTGCGACAATTTTCACCTTCATAAGATTATCTAGAAAAAGTGTTTATTTATATGTGGCGTGAGCTAGCTTATCAATCTATAAATCCGGAGGGAAAAAATAGGGACAAAAAATATTTTACAATGATTTTTTTTTGTAGTATTAGTAGTAGTAATAAAAATGCTAACTAAAATTTTAGGATTATTATTATTATCATTTTTGTTCGTATGACAGGGGTATTATTTAGATATTTTTCTCCTTTTCCCTTGTTTATATGATCTAGAATAGAATGTTGTGAATTATACAATGGACATGGTTGTTACAAATATGCCATGTAAAAAAAAGTACCAGAGACATACGGAACAAAAAATACTTTTTTATTATTTCATAATTACTATTAAATATTATGTTTTTTTATGACAGTGGTATTGTGAGCCTTATTTGTAACAGAATAGTCATTTTATAATTTCAAGGCTTATACAAAATATTTTTCTTAATTCATCCAACATTGGGAGGTACAAAATTCAATTTAAACCCTGCATTCATCCTTTTGTGCCACACCTCCTTCTTAACTCCCTTTGTCCGCTGATCATTGTTAAATTATAGTATTTAACAGCAACACAGAAACACTAAAGCGTGCTCCAAATCAGACTTGTTTGGGCATGCATGCGGATGTTTGAATGGCTAAGGAAACAGAGAAAAGAAGCTAACGTGAGCTAGAGAGATGTGATAAATCCACTGATGAATGCAGGCACACTCTTAAAAGAGAGGGAGGGGGGTGGATGCGTTCTACTCCTATTCACATTCCCACAATATTGGAGTCAGGAAATGATAACTATAGGCTTCATACATCACAAACACTGAAGCACACATCCACAGAGGGGGATCAGTCCTTAGGGACTGACAGCATAGAGCTGTCAACCCAGTCCATTAGAATAAAGGATTTCCTCTTTCTCTCGCTAGGCTTCTCTCCAAAATCCACTCCAAAGGATTTGTATTATATATGTTTGACAGCCTTTACACTCTTACGGCCTATTCAGTCTGTGCTCTTCTGCTGTGTGTGGGTGTTCTCTCTCTCTCTCTCTCTCTGTGTGTGTGTGTGGGTCATTGTATGTCCTTAATCTCAGCACTGACAGATGACGTGACTTTGGGTGACCTGGTCACGTAAGCTCACGCAGTATTGCAGTGCAAGCACTATATGATCTGTTTAAAAAAAAACACAGACAGCAGTGTCACTTCCGATACGGCATCAGATAAACAGCGCTTGATGTGAAAATATGAACAGTTATGCTGTATAACGTATCACTCTGTTTTTTACCTGTTTAATGATGTGTAGTTAATAGCGCTAATGACAAGGTCAATAACATACAGTTACAGCTTTATGAATTATGACCTGCAATGATGATATTAATGCAATCTTTCATACATGAATGCAATAGGGGAGTGATATTGATTCAACTGCTTTCAATCGAAATCCACATTCTTTTTGTGGGGAGAAATGGATTATAGTTGCTTTGAGTAAATACGCCAATAAATGGGAGTAGATTTGAAAATGAAATGATTCGTTGATACTGAGGCATTGAGAAACGAGAGTTGACTCCATTCAAAGGCGTGACTTGATTAAGTCTGCATTCATTACCTCGATCAAACGGCTATATATCATAGAAGTGCTATAACAGTGATTTTGAATCATCCCACTTGAATCCATGAGTCATTCAGATTATATCATTACACTATAGGTGTCGACCAGTGAGTGTAATTTTGAGTATTTTGTGTCATTCGATGAACAGATTCGTTCAAGAAATGTTCATGACTGAAATGCCACAACAATACTCATTTAAAATAGTTTTCTACATTTTTAACAGCTATCATAACAGGAGGTAAAAAGAGGTGAGGCATTTCAAATGGAAGGCAAATCATGCAAAGATGTTGCTAGACTGAATGCCTACTAAGAATAAGTTTATTTATCTTATGGCCATTTATTAAAGGGGTCATGAACTGCATTGTTTTATGTTTCCTGGGGTGCACTTATAATGCTAGTATGATTTTTACATAGTAATTTAGAAATAAACCCTGATTTTAGCCCTCTGCGCTGAATGCTCCGTTTAAAGGGACGTGTCTACTGTGAGACTTTAGTGTAAACACCCAACGCTTTGATTGGCTAACGTTGTTGCATATGAAATAGCTAAGTATTGCATGTGTTAGTCTCTCGAAAAACTTTTAGCATGATTTTACTATTACAGCTCTCAAGGTTAACTAATCGTGAAAAGTGTTGATTATAGCATTATATTTAGATCTATAGCATCATATTTAGATCGTGAAATGTTGCAGTGGAAAGGTAGCCGATCACAGACATGTTGAATGCATGAATGCAGCGACATTGCAACTTGATTTCTGCACACTAATCATCACAGTGCAAACACAATGTAAATAAGAGATTTGTTGCTTATAACGGGAGTTTTGGTGAGAGTCCAGAACTCAGTCACTGATAAACTCACTCTGTTTCACTGGTTTGAGTTACTGACACATAGACAAAGAACATCTGACTGTACACGAATCATTATCAGAAATTACTGGTCACAGATCAGGCATTAGAATTAACACGGTTACTTAAATGTTGTTGCATTACTGTCAAGTCCATATCGTAAAAGTCTGTTTGCAAAGCCTGCACCGAAATTGTGACTGATTTGCAAAAAGAATCCACAGTGAAATGTACCGCATACAAATAAATAATGCTCAACTGAGATATCACATTGTTGAAAATAAATAACCACATTTCTAGCATTAGGATCCTTTGGAAGGTAATGCTAATTTTAGTCCAGTAATCCTGTATTGGTCTTCTCTCCTTGTCATCTCACTAACACGTCAGTGGGCAGGGCCAAAGTTGCAATGATGAAGTGGCCATTGATCTTCTTCTGCAGAGGTGGTCTTTCAGCTATCTTGTACGTCATAAATAGGCACATTTCTCTGGGCTTTGGTAGGAAGTTTTCAGTTCTGAAACGTACAGGATATTCTGTCAGGACCACTATCGCCAATTAGCATACAGTTTGGATTGGCGGTATTGTTCTGGGCAAGAACTCCCTATGCATCCATGCAGCCTAGCATGGATAAGAGCAGGGAGAGCAGCTATAACCCCCCTTAGGGTAAACAGAACAGAACCAACATAATGTATTGCAGATATCAATAATGTCAATATTTTTATGTACAACATATCGAGAATTAGGCCCAATCCCAATTCTATTTTATACCCCTTCACCTTCCCCTACCCCTACTCCTACACCTACCCGTTCCCCTTGCCCTTTGAAACAGAGTGCCATGGGTGAAAATATTCCCCTAAGAAATGGGACACCACTACTATACCATTACACGTCATCATACCCTGTTTATTTTATTAGTGTTGTTGTGAACTTCAGTTGTTTGTTGAAGAATAGACCAGGAGACGTCGGATCAAGACAGAATTATTCTTTTAATGAGAACCTTCTGTGCTGCAGGTCGTCCGAAAACAGTCTGATTTCACAGCACAAGATAATGCAATTTATCTACATTTCATGGGAAGTGGTTCTACAGTAGAGGAGGAGACATTCAAACAAAAGAAATGCATATGTTGTGTAGGTAAAATACACACCCTACTATGAAATCCCTACCAGTCCCATTGAATCAGCATACCTATTCGTATGCTGATACTAGCCAGGCCAAAGAGCCATTAAAGTCTGGGCTCCCAAAAGGTGGGCTCTGACTCATTTAAAACACAATAGAGAATAACAGTTCTGGCAGGAAAGGAGACTCTTGTTAGAGCCTTTGAAGTCAGTAAAACAGGTCTGGGAGATTTGCGTAGCAGACTAATTCATCTGACATCATCATTTTTACCTAAAATCCTAAATGCAATGTACTTTCTAAAATTTGTAATCCCACAGTGTCCAGTGACATTTAACAAGTATGAACAGCAATGAAGTGCGTAGGCTATATCTAACAGAAATCAGGCACGAGCACGTTTAACAAATTACTCACTCCCAACAGAGTTTTGCGCTGTATTTGGACTTAATAAAACGGCGCTCGTTTTCAGTTCAAAAAACGTATGAGCCAAAGTTTCCTAAGATGATACAGAACATACAAGACTAGTGAAGCTGCTTTTCCATCGGGCCAAACTGTTCTCTTTGTTTATGAACTGCTCCATTCCGTGCTGATCCGAGCCGGCCGGTACAGATATGTACCGGAGGGAAACTCCTCATAACCCTTCGTTCGAAGTGTGGTCCTGAAAAATCTTAATTTGAAGGGCTATCTGGCCCTTCCCCTTACCCCTACCACTCCAGCCAAAAGAGAATCGAGACACCCCTACCCCTTCACGTGAACACGCAAAACAAAGGGGTAGGGGAAAGAGAAGGGCTAAGGGGTAGAAATGGGATTGGCCCTTAGTCTGATTCAAAGGGGAATCAGAATGCCAAATCCTGACTGGACCAGAGGAGGAGCTGGGGATGGAGGAGGGTAATTAGCGCCAGAGAAAAGCGATAGCAGCTGATAATACTAAAGGAGCTTATATATATATGCTGTAATAGGCATCGTATTCCTATAGGTAGATGTACACTCACCTAAAGGATTATTAGGAACACCTGTTCAATTTCTCATTAATGCAATTATCTAATCAACCAATCACATGGCAGTTGCTTCAATGCATTTAGGGGTGTGGTCCTGGTCAAGACAATCTCCTGAACTCCAAACTGAATGTCAGAATGGGAAAGAAAGGTGATTTAAGCAATTTTGAGCGTGGCATGGTTGTTGGTGCCAGACGGGCCGGTCTGAGTATTTCACAATCGGCTCAGTTACTGGGATTTTCACGCACAACCATTTCTAGGGTTTACAAAGAATGGTGTGAAAAGGGAAAAACATCCAGTATGCGGCAGCCCTTTGGGCGAAAATGCCTTGTTGATGCTAGAGGTCAGAGGAGAATGGGCCGACTGATTCAAGCTGATAGAAGAGCAACTTTGACTGAAATAACCACTCGTTACAAACGAGGTATGCAGCAAAGCATTTGTGAAGCCACAACATGCACAACCTTGAGGCGGATGGGCTACAACAGTAGAAGACCCCACCGGGTACCACTCATCTCCACTACAAATAGGAAAAAGAGGCTACAATTTGCATGAGCTCACCAAAATTGGACAGTTGAAGACTGGAAAAATGTTGCCTGGTCTGATGAGTCTCGATTTCTGTTGAGACATTCAGATGGTAGAGTCAGAATTTGGCGTAAACAGAATGAGAACATGGATCCATCATGCCTTGTTACCACTGTGCAGGCTGGTGGTGGTGGTGGTGTAATGGTGTGGGGGATATTTTCTTGGCACACTTTAGGCCCCTTAGTGCCAAATGGGCATCGTTTAAATGCCACGGCCTTCCTGAGCATTGTTTCTGACCATGTCCATCCCTTTATGACCACCATGTACCCATCCTCTGATGGCTACTTCCAGCAGGATAATGCACCATGTCACAAAGCTCGAATCATTTCAAATTGATTTCTTGAACATGACAATGAGTTCACTGTACTAAAATGGCCCCCACAGTCACCAGATCTCAACCCAATAGAGCATCTTTGGGATGTGGTGGAACGGGAGCTTCGTGCCCTTGATGTGCATCCCACAAATCTCCATCAACTGCAAGATGCTATCCTATCAATATGGGCCAACATTTCTAAAGAATGCTTTCAGCACCTTGTTGAATCAATGCCACGTAGAATTAAGGCAGTTCTGAAGGCGAAAGGGGGTCAAACACAGTATTAGTATGGTGTTCCTAATAATCCTTTAGGTGAGTGTATATCAGCTGAGAGTCAGCTGTTGCAAGCTTGACTGACGTGACCTGCTAAAACTAACACTACAGTTGATTTATTATAGTATGATGACTTCTTATATGTCAAAACCTCACTGAAAATTTGATTTCTGAGTTCATGACCCCTTTAAAATCTCGTCATGCATATTATCAATCATAATCATGTAAATTGTACTTTATATTGCACTGTTAAGATCTCAGTTTGCCTCATTTCCTTTGAGATCAGAATCTCTTAAAATTCTTGATTCAAACAAATATTTTCTTTATTAAAGCATTTATTTTATGTTGCTGCAGAGTGTTTTAAATTGCAGGCCTTTTCCACATATTTCCCCTTTTTGTCACACTTGACAGAGTTTTTAATGCTGAATGATTTGTAATCAACCATCCAGACATTTGTAATTACCAAACGTTTATGAGCTGTACACAACACAGCACGCACAAGCTTTAAATGTCACTTTTGCCTCCAGCAATCATCAAGCTGTTTACGTGTTTTCTGACGAGGCCGACATCTTTCTCATAGCATGAGATGATGAGGATTTGAGACATTTGTTTTGTGTGTTTCTCAGTGTTTACATGGTAATCCCATAGCAGAGTTTTATAATCTAATGTGGAAAACAGTCTATTTCTATACAAACATAAAAAGCTTTCTCTGCTTCTCTGTTTGTCTCTCACTGCTTTTTCCTTCCTTAGGCTGTGTGGCAGCTGGTTGGGATTCATGAACCGTACAGCCCTGGCATCCATGTCAATGATGTGAAATGAGATTGGAAATCAAATTGCACTTCCAAACAATAACTGCTGACAGGGCCATTTTTTTCATATTTAATAACCTCTTCCTCTTTTATAGGCTTTTTGCGATTCATGCCAATACCAGTGAAGGTCTGAAATGATTTTCTTAAAACAGACGATTCAAACGAACATTACGCATATGAATTTCATCCTACTGAATGTTTAAAACAATGACAGGATTTATTGTCATTAGAGATAGTGGAATTATGGATCAAAACCAAAACTAAACGCAGCCAGAAATAAATTAGCCAGAGCCAGAAATTAAAGGCTTTTTAAAAAAAAGATATAATATATGTAGTAACATTGAAAAGGATTTTAATTTAGAATTCATCAGATTCCTTTATAATTACCCAATGTCTTCTTTCAATAGACTCTCTGTCTGTTTCATATTCAATCAAACAATTTTTCTGGATGAGTGGCGTCACTAAATACAACCAAATTTATGCATCTCATGAAAGGAAGCAGACCATCTTGCATGAGAAGAGGACATGGTCCCTCTGACCTCAATGCATCTCAGTTCTCTTAGTCTCCACATGAGACTTGTTACTACATTCTGGACAAGCCCAAGGGTGTGAATAATTCAGATGGCCGGGACAGCCTCATTTCGGCATGTGAGATCATCAGAAACAGGGATGGATACACTTCATTTCCATAGAGTATGTCTGTTTGACTTGAATGATGAAATATGACGTTTTCAACACGTGACCCAAACCGAAACCATGCTAAATTCACTAAATACACTATTGCAATTGTAGTAATGTTGCACAATATTAGCATTTTTAAATGCTAAATGCAGCCTTAGTGAGTATAAAATTGATGCCAATCAAATGTCAAGGTTTGTCAAAAATTTGCCTTTTTTTGCATATATAGCATTTTATATTTTTTATATCCTCCTGGGACCCAGTAATAGACGTTTGTCCACTGTAGTGGACACTATATGTTAGTGAATTTCTCTGACTACATGCATGTCACAGTCTGGATGTCCTGTAAAGAGCACTTTCAGGTCTTTTCAGAGATACCGAATGTTTGGAGGTTCACCATAACAACTTCTCCTTGGTCTTGAAAAATGATTGACAGTAATTCAGTGATCAAATGTAGCACTCTATTGGAAATATGATAATATTTTGTTCTTATATGATAGTATTTTGCTATTATCTCAGAAAAATTGTATAGGGTTTCTAATCGAAATATGACTTTCTGTTACAAAACAGGGCATTGATGTCTTCAAATGTTGCCAATTATTATTCCTATTATTAATCTTCTGTTTTCATTACATGTTGCCCCAAGAACACATTCATATGCAAATTATAGAAAGTATAGATGTATTGTATTGAATGGGACTAGCCATTTATGGTCATTTTACCCACATATTGCTTAAAGTAAAATTGTATATCAAATCATTACGTTATATCTTTCATAACATAGTTGAGAATTATCTTTATACAAAGTTTGGTTAAAAAAAATCCTGAAGCCGAAAAATGTATTGGTGAATTAAAAAAATATATAATAGAATATATATATATATATACCATACCATTTTTGACATTTGATTGTGAGAAGCCCTTATAGTGAGACAAATGAATGGCTATTTGTGATCACTCCATTATTGACAATCCTGTGGACCAAAGCAGGAACATGAAAAACTCAATTAACAAGGCACAGAACAAGATTCATCTGTCTGAACTAATAGGAGTGTCTGATTGCGAAACATATCAGTTTTCATCATGATCTTTGGTTCCACACACACATTCGACCCCCATGTTTACTCTTAAAGATATAGTTATAAAAATGAAAATTCTGTCACTCTGATGTCATTCTAATCTTGTATGGATTTCTTTCTTCAGTGGAACACAAAAGAAGACACTTTGAAGCTGGGCTGTAACTAGACAATGAGGGGGACAAGTTCCCCCCCAATAATTAGAAATGGCCAAATTGTCCCCCCTATTATTTGATATTCATGATGTTGTTTTGTTGCACTCCATAACGCGCCACTCTATTTATTATTAGGATGACAGCAAGTTTTAAAAGTTACATTTTTTAGGCTGGTCTGCCTTAGCACTCTAACTGTGCTCGTCAATGTCAAAATGGCCAATCAAAATGGCCAATCAAATCAAAGAAGGCGGGCCTTACAGTACACAGAAGATGAGTGCAAATTCCAATGCGATGCTAGCAGTGAAAGAGTGCGTGGTACGACGCAAGTAAACATTTGATATCTGTTTTATGATGGAAATGTACAAGGGCCGGCAGAAATATCTAGTGATGCAAATAACTAGATTTCGAAATTAAAAATATATATATAATTTACATGAGTCATTTAATTCATAACAGAATTTATTTGACGAGAAAATAAATGTTTTGCGTTTTTGACATAAGAGTGAACCCAGCAGGCACACAACGTCATAAGACTTTGAAATTTGGTTACATTTTGGTTGCGACGTCAGGTGACCAAAATTCAACGTCAGCTCAACGTCTAAGGCCAACGTTAATTTGACGTCCAATACCAACGTCAGCTGACGTTGATATTTAGTTGTTTTTAGGTTGTGTTATAAAGTAACCAAAATCCAACGTCAAGCCAACGTCTCAAGCAACGTCATATTGACGTCAGATACTGACATTTAGTCATGAGGTATGACGACCAAAACCCAACATCTCCTTGACGTCATAATGGTAACGTCCACACAACGTCAAATTCGTCAAAATCATTAGACGTTAATATTTTGTTGGTTTTAGGTTGTGGTAATAACTAACCAAAATCCAATGTTGAACCAACATCTCAAACCAACGTCAGATTGACATCAACATCCAACGTTGGACGGACGTTGCATTTTGGTTGAAAATGAAAATCGGGTTGATGTCAGAACCCGTCAATATGATGTCAGATTGACATTGGACCCCAACTTTGGATGGACGTTGCATTTTGGATGGACATCATTGACTTTCATAGTATATAGAAAAAAACACTTTTGCATTTTTACATTATTTGACTTTATTTTTACATTACTTTTGTGTTCCACAGAAGAAAAACAGGTTTGGGTAGACATGAGGGTGAGTAAATAATGACAGCATTTTGATTTTGGGGGTAACTATCCCTTTCATTTTCCCTACGGTTCATTTATTTATTAATCCAACAATGGCTGCCGTTCTCTGTCTTCATTGCTCCAGCTCCTCACTGATCAGGTGCCACAACTCACGCTCTACAGTGACAGTATGATCATTCTTCTTCTCTCGTGACCGCTTTCTTTATTGATTTATGGAAATGACCTGTTTTAATTCAAGAATTTTCAGGCGAATGTATTCCAGTAGATATTTGGTATGAATGTCTCATGATTAATGGCACAATAAACATATTTCTTTTGCCATAACACTGAAAGACAAAGAAAGACCCATATAGTGGTTAGATAGACGTCTACTAAGTCTTATACATACTGTCTTATGACTAATGGCCATTAAAATTGTATTTTAAATAAAGGTAGACATGTAAAACCCTATAAAGGCATTTTGTGTTCGGTGTTTTTTTTTTTATACCCCATTGACTTTAATTGGATGTACAAAAACAGTGTTCTACATAGAGAAAGTCATACAGGTTTGGATTGACGTGAAAGTGAGTAAATGTTGACAGAGTGTTCATTTTTGGGTAAACAATCCATTTGATCTAATAAGCTATAATATCACTAATTGGCTTGCCTACTGGCAACCACAATTCAGTACAATTCTGCGGGTACTTTTTCACTAAACAGGTCATGTCTTTCCTCCTTGGTTGATTTTTCCCCCTTCCTTTTTCCTGTGATCCCACAGCTCAAGAGGATCTGTTACAAAAGCTATGTAAAGCTGCAGGGTGTGGCATCAAATAAACAGGACAGAAAGTGCCTGCACAGCATATAGCATACAGACGCATTCTGAACAAAGACTCAATTCTGACAATGCCTACTTACAATAACTGAGTCATCTAAGAGGCATCAGGTCTATAACCCGGCTTCTATAAACATGACATAAAACCTGCGTAATTGTCCGATCTGTTTTGACTGCTATACCTCAATGATGCATCTTTATGGAGAATAATTAGTTTGTTAAAGTTTAAAATGCTAAGTTGGAGAGTGAAATGTCTTGCTCAGCAATAATTAGATGCTTAATGTGGCCATTTATATTGATCTCAGTTATGTTTCTGACAAGAAGTGTAACCTTAACACATTTACTGAAACACTGGCGTTTTTGCATTAGAGCCCCGGAGAGCTGCCTACAATTAGATGACCAGGCATTTCTGTTAGTCAGGACTATGAAAAGAGTTTGAGAAAGCTGATACTCTGTTGACTATGTTTCTGTCTCTTTGCTTGGCATCATGTTTCCCTTAAGGATATTCTGTACTGACATGACAGGCTCAATGCTGTGCCCCAGACGCAGTCACAAGTCTCTGTCACAGAGTCTCAAGTCTCAAGTCTTTCACAGTCAAAGCCAAATCTCAAGTCTTTCACAGTCAAAGCCAAATCTCAAGTCTTTCACAGTTAAAGCCAAAACTCAAGTCTTCCACAATCAAGTTGTTTGTAACAAGTTTAAGTGATATGATCCCTGTAGTAGTAATCACACATTGCTTGTGATGTTCCTCATTTGAAAGTCACTTTGAATAAAAACATGACTAAATGATCACGATGAACGTGATTTCACCAAGTACGTGTTCCTGGATCAACATTGTTGTTTATTCCAATCAACCAATCAGATTTGAGGGTCAAGTTAGCAGTTTATTTTAAGTTTAGGCTTACATCCAGGGTTAGGTGCTTCTACATCAGTGTTTTTCACCATCATTTCTCTCTGATTTTAAGGATAGGGTTAGGTTTAGGGGTTGGGATATGGTTAAGACAAAATTTTCAGATTGGAATCAACAAAATATGACTTACTTGGAAAAATCACAGTGACCCAACATGGACACTGAAGTTTGCTGTTGTATTTACAGTATGTACAGCCATGCACACACTGACTGACAAGACAACACCAAAAGGATAATACACTGATCAAACAAAACCCAGCAACCATTGGAATTTGGTGCTTGTTGGCACTGTGTGAATGAGCCTCAGACTGAAGTATCCATTTCTGCTGTGAAAAGCCTGAAAACACCCACACAAGGTGTTGTAAAGAGATGTCCCACTGAGAGTAAAAGATTAGGGTCAGTTATTATTGGGATCCGGCGTGTGGGCTAATTCAGTGGTTCATGACAGTAAATATAAAAATACTTTTCTCACAAGAAACACGTTGGACACCAACGTTGGAGATTTTTTGGGGGCATATTAGGCACTGTACAAGTAACTTAATACCTAGTTCTAGCATGAAACTCTAAATGGCGCAGGCTGCACGATTTACTCACCCTTAAGCCATCTTATGTGTACATGACTTTCTTCTTTCTGATGAACACAATTGGAGTTATATTAATAAATATCCTGACACTTCAAAGCTTTATAATGGCAGTGACGGGTCCATTGAGTTTGAAACTCAAAAAAGCACATCCATCCATAATAAACATACTCCACACGGCTCTGGTGGGTTATTAAAGCCCTTTTGAAGCGAATCGATGGGGTTTTGAAAGAAAAATATCCATACTTAAAACTTTATAAAGTAAATTTACGCAGAAAGTGTAACGCCTGTAGCAGTTCAAAGTGCTTAAGCTACGTCCGACGTAATGCATTGCGCCAGTTTTGCTTTTTTTTTGTAATTTGCATATGGAAAGCGGCCTTTTGGAAGCTGGATATTTTACTTTATAAAGTTTTACATTAGGATATTTTTCTTACAAAACCGCATCGATTCGCTTCAGAAGGCCTTTATTAACCCCCGGTGTGGAGTATTTTTATTATGGATGGATGTACTTTTTTGAGTTTCAAACTCAGTGGACCCAATCACTGCCATTGGCTTGAATGGCTTGAGGGTGAGTAAATCATGGGGTAATTTTCATTTTATAGTGAACTACTTCTTTAACTAATTTGGTAGAGATCACATCATTATCTACATAGCGCAGCTGATTGTTTACTTTTGCATCAGTGGCCAATGAGCTGCGGCTCAACATTAAAATGCTGGTAGTTTGCTGTTAGCAGTCTGCAGCGCACTTTCAGAAACCCTCCACCTTCCCCAGCTCCACCTGTATAGATATGCTACGGGTTTATTTAATGTATGTTACAAGTGCAGCAGCAGCAGCATGTCTTACATGCTCACAGCAATGTTCATGAATGTATTGGCAATAGCAGGTCTCTGTACCATTCCGCCCAGACCAAATATATTAATATTGCCATATTCATTACCATGCCAATCTCTCAGAGAGTTGTCATGACCGAACTATCCTTCACGCTCCACACTATTCTGTTACAAAAGGTTTGGTACCATTCTTAGGTGATGCAGTGGATGCATGGTTCTCTACAGATTCATCAGGCCTATATAACCCTGACATTGCACCACCTCAAGAACACGAATGTCTCTCCATCTGTGCCATGTAGAAATCTGGCACAGCAGCTCTGAGTCTCTCAACCAAATCAGTTTTTATTGAAGCTGCACTGGCAGCAGCCATAAACATCCTGCTCACTCCTGTATAGACCAGCTGTGAATTATTACTGGGGTTGCTGGACGTGCCAGAACCGGTGCACCTTTTCCACATTTTTCTGGTGCACTTTTTTTCCTTCTTCATGGAATTGCTCTAGATATGAGTGGAATTAATATTCATTTGCATTTTGCATTGAAATATAAATAATTCAAATGAATATCTCTCTCCTGGGTGATGTTCAACACCTGTAGTCTGCTGCTACAAATACACACAAGCAGTCAACAACACACATACACGGATGCACAGCAAACCTTGATCCTTTCGTAATAATGCTCTAATAGTACCAGACTGATGATTAAAGAATTAACAGCTGTTTAAACCAGTAAATTTAAGCTTATTTTTATATATAAGCACATTGATTAGCGCTTCAGGAAAGAACAAGGCTGCAATCTCAGAAGCTGTGTTTCTCGTCCAGCTTTATTGATTTGAAGTGGAATGAGAGGGAAATGTAAGGGGAGAGTGTCTCTCTACATCAAATGTACTTTCATATAAAGCCCACATGTTCTAAATAGAACAACTACAGTAAATGTATTTTTTAATCCAAACAAATGCAAATACAGACCACAGACACTTGTTCTCTGCCAAAACCTAGTGCATCACAGGCTGTTCAAAAAGGTATGCAACTGAATAATTCTGCCTTCTAAGCATCTATGTATAAAAACTCAAATAAACGATTCGCTCAATACCGAAATAATGCCTATGGTATTTCACTCTTAGCATGGCAACATAATGTCAAACGCTATTGAAATCAATTACTAGTCGAGTCTCAAAATGGGTGCGGAGTACTATTTGTGTACCGCACGGAGGTGCTGTCTACGCAGAGTCCTCCTTATGAGAGTCTCACTAATGAGTTTCCATGATGGTTAGAATGCTGCCCATGTAGGCAGTTGGCAGTGAGGCAGCTCACTAGGTTTTGGAACAGAGCTACTATCTGTCACCATGGAGATTTACTGCAGAACTTACAGTCAAGCACAGCTCAGATTGAGAGATGCAGTCAGTGTTATCTTCAACACCAGCAGACCTCACAGTAGTTGAACAGGGGAGGACCAGCGCCATCTACAGGGCGTAACTATCCCTTCTCCTTCAAGCAGCACTTGTTCTGTTAGTCCTCTATAGGAATGCATTAGGCATTGACTCTTTTCCAAGGACATCACTCAAAACCTGTTCACTCAAATCTCTAAAATCCATTACAAAGCACACTTTCATAAATGACAGACACCGGCAGGTCACTCATTTAAATTCATTCATTTGCCAGACATATGACGTACACATACCTAAGACGTGCATTTATTTAGCACATTATGCATATATTTAGAATCAACAGACAGAATAAAAAGCTGGCAAATGATTTGTATGCAGTGTGAACTGACATGACATGAGGTGGGGATATATATTAACATCAGACTTACCTGATATGATGGGAGCCAGACGAAAAATATCAGAAAGACGGCTGTTTACTGGCTCATATGGCGAGTCCTCCAGCAAGTCATTGGCTGGAAGATAAACCATATGGTAGATATAATAATTTAACAAGTGATAATTCAAATTGTTTGCATGCATCATTCTTAGAACCAGAACTTTTTAACTTTATAAATAAATTATAACAGCATAATTCATTTCCAAGACTAAAAAAAGTGGTTTACAGAGCATGATAATTTTTCATTTTTGATGTTACACATGGATCTGCTCACCCTGTAAACTCTGGTATATACTCCAGAATATGCGCAGGCAGTTCTTCTCTTTCTTCATTCCTCTCCTACACTTGCAGTCGTACAGGGGACTCTGTTTCATAGACTCTATGGCGTTCCGGCACTCGTCCTGCGCCTCGGGTTCAGCCAGCATGCTGAAGTTACTGGCTCTCCCGGCCACACACTGTCTCATGGTGCGGTACTTAGTGCTGCAGCCGTACTTCGCCAAACACTGTTCATGAGCCCTAACGCAGTCCAGTCGAACCGAACGAGACTGTGCGATCGCATCTGCCTTTGAGAAGTGCACTATATCTGTGCAGGGAAAAGAAAAAGTTACAGATGGGAATTAGACAGAATGGAAAAACTGTCACAGATCTTCTAATGTTCTTAATGATGGTAATCTCACTTACCTAGTTACTTGTGTGGACCCCATTTATACAATTAGAGACAACTTATATGTAAAAGACAAACACTTTTTTATATATAAAACAGATCGATCTGTTTCCTGCGAGGTTTAGAAATAATAATAAAAGACTATTATAATAATCATCATTATAAAAACAAAACAAAATATCTATGCATCTAAATTACAATATTATATAGGCTACATATTTGTTGTAGTTGTTAAAGATTTAATGCGCAAACAAATATTGGAACACATGCGTCGCTACTTACCAAGGACAAGCAACATTATCCAAAAAGTTCCGAATATCATCGTCGCTTTATTCAGATCCATTCAGAGAGCAGGGAAACTGGTTAGATACGAAAAAGAAGAATTTCCTCAGTAAATCCATTGCGCGCCAGATGCGCACTGGTGCAAGTAGTGAGAAACAAGTGATCAGACATCATCCGGACAGACTCCAACAAGCGCTCAGTGCTGCTCTGCTGGACACACCCCACGAGAGGAGAATAAAAACAGTACTAAGAGTTTAAAAAAAATATTACGATTAAACAGTAATATCGTGGCATTGCGCTATATTCGGCATTTTGGCATCTTCTTTATCATATCTTCAGTAATTAAACGATTTCTTATAAAGATATGCAAAGTTCATGTCAGTCCACATTGAATGGCAAATATGAGTAGGCTACTGTTGCGCGCTCAGCTGACCGACAATGTGGATAAGGTCGAAGTACGCGCACTCTGTGAGAAGACACTGCGCATGTGTTCGGATCTCCGCAAAGGTCGGTCCTTTTGGCTCAGTTGGACAGTGAATATTCGCTGATTAGGCACCATTAAGCACTTTACTTAATAAGAATTATCCAAAGACTGTCCAAGCAGAAATGGAATCCACTTTGCGATCCATATCTGACACCCTTATTTCTGTCCATTTTTTTGGCCACTGACGTTATTACTATGAATTATCTCTAGACGCTGTAAACAAAACGCTAAGCTTTTTGTGATATTTTTTTATTTTTTTATGTGTAAATCTACAATAATGTGAAAATAATGACAATTATCAAAAACAGTCTAATTGTGCTGTGGTTAGCCTACCTCAGGTGAAAGCGTCTATTGGCACACTAATCAGAATACGCACTCTGTAAATAGAATTCACACTTTTAAGAATTCCAAACATTTCGCATACTAGCCTACATAAGAGCAAGTATGACGCCATCCAACACTAAGGGTTTGTTTACTATTCGTAATGAAACAACATGCCACCTCTAACGCTTCATCTTTCTTTATTTAAGCGTCTCATATGATCATAAAACCTTTTATGAAGTTTTATTTCTTGATTGTATGGAGGAATCAAGAGCATGAGCGCCACCTGTTTACTGAAGACTAGCATGGCAGTTGAACTTTCAAATCAACGAAGCAGAAGAATATTGTATTAATGAGTACAATTTAGCTCGTTATCATTTGCATATAGAATCCACATTAATGTTGTATTAATTTTCCCTCTAAAAACAAATCATTCAGGCCTATTTGTTTGAATACATTCCTATGTAGGCTATTCAATTGAATACATAAAGAAATCATGTAACATGCTGTAATGTATGAATCAATAAACAATCAAAACCAAGCATACAAATACATTTCCAGACATCTGCCATGTTGCACATTGCATCTTAATGCAGTGTCTTGTGCCCCTGCAAGTGACTTTTTTATTTCTCTGATTGATCCATAAACATTGATTCAATCATGTTTTCTTTGAGCATATTGTATACTGATTGCTCCTCACTTGTTAACAAGGTTCATTCCACTGAAATCAAACCAAAATCAATCTCTTCTATAATGAAAATGTCAACAACAAAAAACCCCTCCAAAGAATTAATTACACAAACCAAATCATTAGCTAGCGATTGCTTGACTTGTTATAAACCAGTCCTACTAATGAGATTGCATAGGCATACTGAACTTGGTTAGAAATCCGATACATAATCAATACTCACCTTTAGGTTGGGTACGAAAGAGTAACCATCTAGGAAATGAGCTCAGTTGGATTTATTGTCAGTTAATCAAAGACATTGCCGGATACCAATGGATAATGCGAACAACAGCATCCCACAAACGATGCACCATTGATCCAGCCATGCTTTTGCAGACAATTAACTTTGTTTGAAACCTAACAATAAATCCATCCAAGAGACGGAATTTATATGTAGCTAAAACATTTCCTGAATGGATTCTGCTGACTCGAATCGATTATTCTTTTACATTCCATTACCTTCATGTGTGTAACATTGGCAAATAATCAAAGGATAATCAAAATTAAGTTTGTATTTTGTAATGATGCTTTGTAGATAATTGAGAGCTTGTAAATAACTTCAAACATTGCCAGAACATTGCTGAAGCTAGGTTATGCACAGCATTCTCTAAAATGTAAGCAAAAATAGCAAAAAATGTCAGATAGGAGATAGATTATTGTAATAGTAGAAATGTTTGTAATGTAAACATAACACAAGGGCTCTATGGTGGATGATGCTTCCCAGCCAACACGTGTATGTGGGGCCCACATGGGTTAAACATGGGCTACACTCTAAAAAAAAGGTTCTATATGGCACCAAAAATGGTTCTTCGTCGTAATCATAGAGGAACCACTTTTGGTGCTATATAGCTCCATATCTTGCTATATAGTACCTTAGTTAGCAGTGCTATATAGCACCTTAGTCAAAGAACCGCTGAAGAACCTCTGAAGCACCAAAATTGGTGCTATATAGCACTTAAAAAGGTTCCCCTATGATTACGAGCCAAGAACCATTTTTGGTGCCATATAGAACCTTTTTTTTTTAGAATGTACAGGGGTACAGAGTGGGCATGGGCTCAAAATGGGCATCTTATCTGGGGCCCACTTGGGTCAACTAAGTAGGTCCCACATGGGCAAACCCAGCTGGGCTCCCCATGTGGGACCTAGTTGGTTCACTAATGGAAAATGAGTACATTATTAAGATTTCAATGTATGTGTCAAGAGTATGGGTTAAACACTATATGTGGTAGCGGTGATTGTAGTCTAATTGTAGGCTAATTTCGACGGATGGCAGAGGACATGTTTGTCTGTGCACTGTGCGTATGCTTTTGTCCATATGTGTATTCACATATAAAGCAGTCTCATCAAACAGAGTGCTGTAGCGCATCTCCATTTAGCTAGTGTTAAAAGGAAAATCAATGGGAGATTTGTGGCAGGAAGTCTTCATATTCTCTGTGGCCTTTTCAGTCATTTAGAGGGGGAGATGTTTGTTCTGTATCTACCCCACAAATCTTAACCCTCATTGGTTTGAGTCTGTAAGAATGGGGATAGCTGTAAAACTCAACCCCCAAGAATAATTCTTAAGAATGGCTCTCATTCATCACACTTAGAAACACACACAGAAGGGGGGTAAGCAATATTCTGGGGCAATCGATTGAGAGTAATTTGATCCGTGTCATCTGAACAGCTAATTGATTGCTCGTTTCAAAAGCTATATTGGTGTGTAAGCGCATCCGGTTCGTGTAGAAGCCATTATGTGGTTGATCCCCATTATAATATATTAATTAGTAGAGAAAAGAAATGGCATTCATTTTCCCTTTCAGATGGCAAATGTGTTCTGTGCAAACATTTGTCTTTGAACAGCTATAGAATGTAATTAAGTCACGTTTGAGGAACAGTAATTGCCGACTTTGATGGTTCCTTTTGATTACTTATTCAAAGAAAAGAAAATTGCCTCTGTTTCAGCCTGCCAGCTAATAGACTTCCACTAAGGTCTTTGGAAACCGCAGAGATCACCGTGGCGGGTTTGATTCAGAGCACACGGTTGATCAAAACTGACTGAAAATGACCAAGGAAGGAACTTTTGTTGGATTTTTTTTTCACCCATTGAAATAATTTCTTGTTTAATAGCATTCAACACATCTTATTCAAGAGTATCCCTCGTCCAATTGAACACTGACCAAAAGGAAATAATTACATTTCTCATTTACAAACTCTAGGAACTATGTCATTTGTCACAAGTGGCTTCCTTCAATTCTCTCTCTTTAAGTGGGTGAGTAAGTGAAGTGCTGATGAGGCTGTTGATGTCTGGACAGATTCTCCCACTCATTTTGGCCTTCTGTTTATTTCTTTGACAACTGCCCCTCTTGTCTGCCTGTTCAGTTTGATCTTTTTTTCCCACAGTATGTTCCAACTGATTTCAAAGTGCTTACGTTTTGGCAATCTTTATAAACTTCTCCAGCGTTTGTCTCCTAACAACTTCATCTCAAGGTCCAGCATCTGGGAATCTTGACAGTAGAACAGTTCTGATATGATTAATGAACAATTTAAATATGAAGTTTCAATTAGTTTTTATTTGATTTTGCAACACAGTAGATAAATAATCACACAAACACGCGCGCACACACACACGCACATGGTTGGTACACATCTATCTATCTATCTATCTATCTATCTATCTATCTATCTATCTATCTATCTATCTATCTATCTATCTATCTATCTATCTATCTATCTATCTATCTATCTATCTATCTATCTATCTATCTATCTATCTATCTATCTATCTATCTATCTATCTATCTATCTATCTATCTATCTATCTATCTATCTATCTATCTATCTATCTATCATCTATCTATCTATTTGAAAATGTAAAAATGCAGAAAGTTTTCAGTGATAGGTATAGTTTTAGTGGTAAGGAATAGAATATACAGTCTATACCATTGTGTCTATGGAATTTCCCATAAAACATGGAAACTCATCATGTGTGTGTGTGTGTGTGTGTGTGTGTGTGTGTGTGTGTGTGTGTGTGTGTGTGTGTGTGTGTGTGTGTGTGTGTGTGTGTGTGTGTGTGTGTGTGTGTGTGTGTGTGTGTGTGTGTGTGTGTGTGTGTGTGTGTGTGTGTGTGTGTGTGTGTGTGTGTGTGTGTGTGTGTGTGTGTGTGTGTGTGAAACCTTATGTTATGGGGACAAAATGTCCCCACAAAGATGGCAATATCGAAATCCTTGTCCTTGTGGGGGTATTTTTGGAAATGTAAATGTAAAAAAGCAAAAAATAGGGAACAAAATATACAGTGTGTACAGTATAAAAATCATTATACTAAAATCAGAAACCCAACATGTGTGTGTGCCTTTCTGAGGGCACTGATATTGTTATTAAATAAATTAAATTTTACAGTTTTTTTCAGTCGCTTTACATTTCTCGAATCATCCTCGACATTTGCAAAACAGTAAGTGCATTTCTCAAAACATTTTTTACAAACAGCAAAACACCATGGATTACCTGCAAAAGCCAGTCTCTTGCTCAAAATCCTTAGTTCACGTGTTACGAAAATGTATAGAAATATGCGTTATATATTATGACAACTTGTTCAACCATTTTGCATTTAAAGACTTGCGCTATAACTAATGCCTAAATGTTGTGGGGGGTGAGACTATTCAACAGAGACCCATTATAATACATTTTGATCAAGCAATTGATAATGTAGGAAACAGCAGAGAATTGTACATAATCATTTGCATGGATGTACAAACGCATTTGCAACTTGTTCAAAGAAATGAGAAACTGCTTTTTTGATGTGCACATGTGACACAATGATATGAAGATTTAACCGGTAGTTTTGAGAATTTCAATTCTGATCTGAGAAATGTACCAAAGTGACTGAGAAAAACTGTAATTCTTAATTGTTTTTTCTTTTTCTTTTAAAGAAACAGATTAGAAAAACGAATGGAATATGGCATAACAGTTAGAAACTGAAAATGGCCAGAAATATATTTGTATTTCTGCTTTATCAAAACTAATTAACTGCTGTATTACCCACAATCAGTTTCACAGGAAATAGGAGTCGCGTTCCCTCTAGTGGTCTAACATTACAACAACACTATCAAGTTTGAATGATGACAAAAATGTAGATAAAAAATAATTAGAAATCATTAAAACAGTTAAATAAAAGTAAAAAAGAGATCTACTTGCTGTAGAACGAATGCAAACAAATCTATTCAAATAATAAAAAATAAAATATACAAATTAAAATAAAATATATATTTTATTCTCTTCTCAGTGAATAGGATGTTTAGATGTTCAGCTTGCCAGTAGATGGCAATGTTGTACAGTTTGTCACATATCACACATGACGAGGCAAACTCAATTCTGCAAAGATTTGCTGTCTGTGCTCCATTCTGAATATGCCTAGATGCATTTCACATTTGGAGCATATTTTAAATATTCAGCAGTCAATGCTCAGAAGGTTATTTGTAGGGAATTAAATAAGGGAATTCATTTACCAGGTATGTTAGAAAAACAGAAAACTATATGTAGAAAATAAAGTGAATAACAATATAGATTAATATCTTCCCCAATTACATTAATTTGTTGTGGTGGTATATAAATAATACTGATTCCGAATATATCATACCTACACTGTATTCTTAAAAGAATGTCTAAAACATGGTATTATTATTGTACCCTGTCTGAAATCACAGTAATACCATAATACTTTTTGATTTTTATGTTAGCGAAGTTTGTGAACAGGTCATACAGTCTGAGACATTTGAGAAAAAGGGATTTCTCTGTCTAGTTTCATTGCTTGTGCTTTCGTTCTTGACAAAATCCAGGATTAAGTTACAGCTTGAGTGGCACAAGCCCTGAGTTTTGAAACCAGCTTTAAGAAGAGTTAAAGGCACTGTAAAGGTCAGTAAACATCCACTCTAACATAAGCATTTTGCTCATCTGACCATTAAAAAAATCTGCTGTTTGCAATCTAGCCTGGGTCCAGCTAAACTGGGATAGTGAGCTGTCGGGAGACATCCCCAGGACTCACAAGCTCTACATAGCAATGAGTTCCACTGGACGGCGTTGCCCTTGTTTTCTTGGAAAGTGACACAAATGCATGTAATGCAAACTGCTACTGACAGTGAGAGTCTGTGAAGATTTTTTGGCACCATTCTAATTATTTATCACTGACATTTCTGCCCCACTTTCTAAAACAACAGTTGATTGACATTGCGTGTTTTAATTGCCTCCTTATCCTCTACAAGTTATTCTGCTCCAGGCTGTGTGAACAAGAAAGGTGAAATCTGAAATCCCTTGGAGGAACGGCACCATTAATAACAACTTGTTTCAAGAGCGACTGGTAGTCGTTTTCTATTAATAAGTTTGTATTACTTTAACAATGTTGTTGCTTATGTTCCTGCAGTAATTAAATTGGAAGTTGGAAGTGACAGCGCCTACTGAGGACCAATGTTTATTCAGGTTTGTTCTTTAACTGAGTAGTACTAAACTCGACTGATTGTTGTGCCCACAGTATCCTTAATGCTCTGATTTGTATTCTTCTCACATGTTTAATTACCTCTGACATGATTGCACATGCACACAAAAAAATTGGTTCTTCAGCGTTTTTCCAGCGGTTCTTTGGGGTGGTTGAGGGGCTATTAAGCACCGCAACCTAAGAACCTGTTAAACCCAGTATGGTTCTTCAGCGGTTCTTCGCTGGTTCTGCAGCGGTTCTTTGGGGTGGTTAAGGTGGTATATAGCACCACTGCCATACAAAGAATATGTCATGACATTAAATACAGTGTATTTCTTGAAGATAAGGTGGTTCTCACAAGACTTTTTGACCCCAGAAAAGCATAAAAGTGATTCAAAATAGCATTTGCCATTGTAGTAAATTCCCATTCATATCAAACAGAGAGTGGAGTAACAGATCTAAATATAAGGAGGAGAATGGGGTGGTGGTGGGATACAACAAGACAATTTAGACTGCAACTGGCTGTATGCAAACTATGTGGAAGGAGGAATACAATTGGAGGATGAGAGAAAGCTACATGGTCATTGGCTGAATTTAAACCAAGTGGCAACCTCCTGCGGTCTCTCTTGAAGCTAACACTGAAGTGACTTCAACTGAAATTCATCGACAGGCCGCTAGAGACAGGCTCCAAAAGGGAGTCAAATCATCTCCCCCATGTTAAAATCCCCAACTTTACAGCAGTAACAAACTTTACAGCCTGGTACAAAAAATGGTTTTGTTTCATCTGTTTAAGTTATATTACGCCTTAAAGCTCTGCATAATTAAGGGCGTGGCCACTTGAGTGACAGGTGGATTGCAACTATGGTGCTAGGTGGGTGTGGTTTCAGCAACCAGGCACCTCAGCTCCACCCACGTCCGGTGAGGCGCTGCCAAGATGGCCACGGCCCACTTTAGATTCCAAAAATGCTCTTCAGAAACATACGGGTGACGTCACGGACACTACGTCCATATTTTTTACAGTCTATGATGTAACTGATAAGAGGCTCGAGGTGTTTGTGAAGTTAGTTATATACCGAAATTATGTCACAAACTTCAATAAAAAGGCTATATTCATATATTAATACTTTGTGTTATTTATGTAGTCAAATAATTAGGCTATATCTTGATGTTTTGTAAGTAAAGTTTTCAATCATTTACTATCATCTCAAGGCCCCCCCTGCGAGTGCTATATAATGTCACCTCCAAAGGTGCTGTATAGCACCTAAAGATTGATGCTATATCGCACTTAAAGTGGTTCCCCTATGATTACAAGCCAATGAACCACTTGCTATTTAGCACCATTTTTGTGCATAATGTGACATGCAACGGCAAGTGAAGGCAGACCTTTTTATATACTATGCCTTCCAGAGCATTAGGGGGTGGCTTTGTATTGTGTTTTGTTACCTAACTAGACAACCGCAACCATCAATTTGATGAGGCTATAATGGATAAATATGTGACCAAATGAAGAAAAAGGGGGCTTTTGGAAGAGCAGGCTATGCACTCGTTTCTGGTGTAGGTCTTTTATGGACGCATCCTGAGCGAGTGCAAATATAGGGATTTCACAGCAGGCCGGTCATTTCTGTTGACATGCTGTGGACTTAAATCTTCAGAGTGTGTTAAAAATGTAAGAGTATATTATATTGTGTCCTCGACTGACTTCAAAAGGGAATATTTCAGCAGCTCAGGGAATCGAAAAATTGCACAAAACATTCTTGACATCATTCAGCCTGTGCGCATTTGACAACATTGGCCAGTGGTGTGCCTTGCAATTGTATGACTATATTCTGCTTTAGATTTTTAGACTGTTGATCAAACGTTTGGAATAATTCACATTTTTATGCTTACCAAGGCTGCATTTATTTGATAAAAATAGCAATATTTCACAATATTACAGATTTCTATATTAATATATTTTGAAATAATATATTTTAAAATGTCAAGCATCATTATTTCAGTTTTCAGTGTCACGTGAACCTTCAGAAATCATTCTAATATGGTGCTCAATTATTTATGAATTGTTATTGATGCTAATTATTAATAATAGTCCTTATTATAATCAATATTTTGCTGCCCAATATTTTTGTGGAAAACACATTTTTTTAAAAAGGATTCTTTGATTAATAGAAAGCTCAGGGAACAGAAACTTTTGTAACATTATAAATATCTTTACTGTCACCTTTGATCAATTTAAAGGTCCCATGACGTGGATTTTTTAAAATTATTTTTTATGTTTCCTGAGGTGTACTTATATTGTTAGTATGATTTTTCATCATAAAATGTCATAATTTAGAAATAAACACATTTTTCTACACTCTAAAAAAAAAGTTCTATATGGCACAAAAAGTGGTTCTTCGTTGTAATCATAGAGGAACCACTTTTGGTGCTATATAGCTACATATCTTAACATGTTCTGCATATGGTGTGCTATATAGCACCTTAGTCAGTGAAGAACCGGTGAAGAACCGCTGAAGAACCACTGAAGCACCAAAATTGGTGCTATACAACACTTATAAAGGTTCCCCTATGATTACGAGTCAAGAACCACTTTTTTTAGAGTGTATCCTGATTTTAGCCCTCTGGCTTGAATGCTTTGTTTCAAGGGGTGTGCCTGCTGTGGGACTTCAGTGTAAACGTCCACTGTTGTGATTGGCTGACATCTTTGCATTTGAAATGCGTATTACATTTGAAACCCCTCTCGAATACTTTTACTATGTTTTTTTACTATTACAGCTGTCGACTAACAAAAAAATGAAAGTGAAAGTGTTGATTATAGCATTATTTTTTAGATCTTTTCCCATCAAATGAAAGGCTGCAGTGATAAGCATTGAGGAGACAGACAGTCTGTTGATCGCTTGAATGCAGTGATCTCGTCATTGCAGTGCTATTTCTCTCACAAAATTCTTTCACCACAACTAACAGCAAACACGACACCAATATGAATGCAGTAAGAGCTTTGTTGTGCAGCATAACAGCGTCATTCATTATAACGGCAGTTTGGGCAAGTGTGCAGATACACTCGCGACGTGATTGACAGCTTCAGCCATTATAAAGAGTGTGTTCTTTGATCGCTCTCTGTAGTTTAACACACTTTATACTACGGGGCCGTTGAATGCTTGAATCTGATTGGCTGATGAACGTTCTGAGGTGTGCAATTATTTTCTGGGAAACGCACAGCGAACGCAGTTCCAGGCTGCTCTCTTGACCGCATTACAGTTCCATATCACTTCGCCAAACGATTGCAAATGTCTTTACAGCCAACAACAGCAAATAACCAAAACCCACAACGACACTGACCAATCAAATAAATATAGTAAACAATATGATAAAAGGGACAGATTATTTCCATGTTTTATTTCCACAAAATTACGTTTAATTATGTAAGAAACGCACATTACTCTTGTTCTTCCGCTCTCTCTGTTCTGCCACTCAAACGCGCACACATACAGTGTGGAAACACTCGCACAGAAACGTGATGTCAGCGCTGCTCTAACGATTTTATCAGTAAAATAGTTTAGCAACATAAAAGAAACATGACATTTCTCACTAATGAGGTAACATTAATGAAGGCGCTGTTCTTACAGTTCCGTATTAGTTGACGCTGTTGAAAGGGACACAGGCTCTCTCTCTCTCTCTCTCTCTCTCTCTCTCTCTCTCTCTCTCTCTCTCTCTCTCTCTCTCTAATAACTTGCTGCATTAATAACTGCATTAGTCTGCTATCAGTGGCTCAAGCCTCCACAACCAGCTTTAAAATGACGTTTCGGAACTAGCAAAAGAGCCGTTGGATGAGACGCGGAAGAAATAGTCCTACTCACAATAGCGATTTAAGTACAAAAACTGGACGAATGCCTTTAAATATATCATCGGATCGATGTCTTGACGTGTGGTAACCGTAGTATAAGCGGAATAATTGAATCCAGGCTGTTGAATTATTAGAAAAATAATGCAAACTATAAAAAAAACTCTGCTTCGTGTCGTGACCGCATCACCACCTCGGGTGTGCATTATTTTTCTAATAATTCAACGGCCCGTCGTCAATTATTCCTTACTTAAATAACAGATTTGTTTCCTGCTACTAAGAGAAACAATGTGAAGTTGATCGTTTAGTCACTGGCTTGATTCACTGATGCATAAACAGTATTAAACGATATATAATTAGCTACACATCACTGATCAGGCATTAATGAAAACTGTGAACTTATTGTTTGTGGCGGTGCTGTCGAATCCATATAGTAAAAGTCTGTTTGTAAAGCCTGTGCTGACATTGCGACTGAATTAAAAAAAAAAAAAAAAAAAAAACTGAAACCATTTTCTCCAAATTCTCTGGGCGGAGTAAGGGGAGGTAACCTTTCCCCGTATGACGACATACGGGGAAAGATTCCAGATTGGCCCATCTGAGCTTTCATTTTATAAGAGACAGATCAAGACACCCAGGGCTTGGTTTACACATATCGCAATTTCTAGCCACTGGGGGACCATAAACAGGCTAGGGGATATTAATGTTAAAAAACCTCATAAAGTGAAATTTTCATGTCATGGGACCTTTAATGCATCTTTGTTAAAATTTTTAAGAATATATCACAACATTACTGTTTGTACTGTATTTGAATCAAATAAAACATAAGAGACTTCTTTCAGCAATATTAAAAAATCTTAATTATTCTAAACTTTGGACCAGTAGTGTAAATCCACTAGGAACATTACGCCTCAATGTTAAGTATTTAAGATGGTTACATGTGTCCCCAGTGTGATTGCTTTAAATACTAGTGGCATCAGATTATTTGTTATTTTTTACTCTGAAAACAAATCAAAATCAAATTTTAGAAAATATGATTAATTATAATATACTTTATTCATCAAGTAAGTATGAAACAGGAGTTGTGCTGGTCTTTTCTTCCTTATTGCAATGTATCCGAGTGAAACGGCTTCTTGAACAAGAACAAATGTAGGACGGGACTTGATTTTGTCCATCTGGAATTGATTGGATTGTTGTGGTTTGCTATTGCTGTGATCTCATGTGAGTGACAGGTTGTATCACCCTCACGTCATCAGAGAAGTGATGTTGTTGCAAGAGTGAGGGGAAGTTATTTTGATTAAAGATTATTAGGGCACATGAATTAAAAAAAGAATAACGATGTGCACTGATAAATAATTTATAATGACTACAGCAACATCAATTTTGATTTCATAGTGACTTTAAGTATTTCAAAGACATCTTTGCTTAGTTTTTGTTTTTCCTCATGTGTGGAAAAAGTAAATAGTGAAACTTTATCATCGTTACGTTGTATAAATATTAATTGAAATGTGTCCTTGAAGCATATTTTCACAATTCATCATTCCCACTGAAGCATTCCCCTAATTTGTGATTGTCTCTTTCCACTCCTCATGAGTTTAGATCCCTGTGTGATGCATCCAGCATCCATGCACCTCCTAGAGCTTCCCAGACTCCCCCTGCTGACTCCTGCCACCTGCCAATACACCAGTGCCTGATTGGCACTTGAAATGAAATAAATAATGAAAAGGAAAAGCGGGTGTCGACTTTGTCTGCAAACACTTGTCTGTACCTGCCAACTGCTGTAAGACAACAGCGGACCACAGGGGTTCAGCAAGCATGTCAATAGGTTTTGCTTGGAGCTTCTTCACTCGCAAATGTCAGAGTCGCAGACGTTTCTGTCTGTAGATGTTGCGGCCAAAGACGGCTCTTTCATGCCAGGACCCTCTCCTGTGCAGCTCGATGCCATTCAACTCAGTCCCCCTGTCTGAGGGGCCCTTCTCTTAGGCAATAGTGTTGCTTCTTAGTAGGGAGCCAATAGTTAGCGCTATGTGGGAGTTGCCACGACCCAAGTGTGATTTTACTGTTAAGTCGGTATGTTTTTTTCACAGGGCATGCAAACTCCAATAGATTCCATCTCACTCCTACGGTCACGATTCAGGAACAGAGGTAGCTGGTGTCCAACAGAGCGATGAATCCTCCTAAACACGCCCCTTCTTTGTGTGCGATCAGAGGAAAGAGAAGCAAAAGTTCAGGCAGTGGGAGTTTTAGCATGATGTCTGAGGTTAAATTAGTCTTGAGCTGAAACCGTTCGGTTTATGCCCTCTCTGCTCATACGTTTCTATTTAGCCGGATACTGGCGGGCTCGTGTTCCTGCGAGCTGTAACTATGCATAACGTGTCAATGACTTCTGTTTCTGCAGCCTTACTGTGACAGTGGGAGAGAGGTGAGAGCATCACCATGGAAACCCACTACGGGCTTGAGTGCAAGTCAAAAACATTTATTGTCAGAGTAGCTTTCAGTGTTTTCAATGGTCTTGCCTTTCTCAGTCCTAGAAAGGAATGAACCTACAGCACACATATATATAGAGAGGAATAGGATACTCTGGGCAAGTTTAATTATGTAATGTAATTCATACACTGGGGTAATTCAAAGAGCTTTACACAGGCAAGACATTTAAAATCAATTAAGGTCATAAGTTAATTTAACTACTGTGAAAGAATAGCATTGAAGAGCAGTTATGGATTCGAAAAGCTTTTAGAACGTCTAAATGGGCCACGGTTTCAGGTAAAAAGTTAGATAGTCCTCTGTCATTTCAATTCAGACATACAACCTGGTCTTTGATGACCCGAAGGTCCACTGAATTGGACCGTATTTTTTCTTTTTCTTTTGGCAGGTAATATTTTTATGGCCCAATATGATTTCTTATCATTTCGACTGATAGGAGGAATGATATAGATCAGCGGTTCTCAAAGTGTGGTACTCAAGCTGCCTCTAGTTGTACGCAGAGGAATCATTAAATAAAGTAATGTAAAATGTAAAAATTGTTTTACATTTAAGTACAGTACAGTTTTAATTTATTTTTTAGGTACAACACATTTTAATTGAATCATTATACAATTATTTTATTTACCTGTATGTAAGCACAGTGTAGTGTTAATGTACAAACTGTGTATTTACAATGTTAAAGTGGTTGAAAACAATACATATTGTTATTAGGAATAAACTGCCTTTTTTTTTTTTAACTGTGCAGAGATGTAGCTGAATAGTTAGGCCTACCACGCTACTGTATTTTAATGTTGGTCTTTATGGTGGTACTTGGAGAGCTAAATATTTTCTGAGGTGGTACTTGGTATAAAAAGTTTGAGAACCACTGATAATGATGTATATCAGTATTACATCTGTCCAATTTCTCCTTGCATAAAGACTTATTTATGTGCAAAGTGACTCATCTAACCAGATTCTCCCCAATTTAAAATTGTCTAGATAGAAAACATACTTTTTGCAAGTTTGGTCAATGCTTTTGAGCTTGGTATATCATTTGTATTCTTAATCTCTCATGCTCAGGGCAATGGTGACACCAGCATAGAAATATTCATAATTCTGTAATGCACACTGTCACAGTACACACAAAACTATAATTTCTTTCAGGCAACCATACATGTTTACATTGCGTTACAGTCAATATTCTGGTCATATTTTTTCCCCAAGCACATATGAGCAATTTTACCACATGATACCACTCTGAGCAATAAGAGAAAAGTGACTTGCATAAACATATTTTGGTTCTGTTTTTGTGACCTTGCTGACTTAATGAACATTTTCTCTGTCCAATGGTCACGCCTTAATTTGGCAATTTCTAGTATAGCATTAATATTGCGTTCCTCTCATGGGCAACATCATTTCTTTTCAGACTTTTCAGTGTAAGTTAAATGTCTTTTTTGGCCCATTTTACCTGTAAAAAAAACTTCCAAACTAGTAGCATAGTCTAATTATTTCTGTTATATGGCAGTATGATGGCCTATGTTATTCCCAATTCAACCATTGTCTCCTATTTATCGCCAACAAGCCTTCTTCCATATAAATTTGGTTTTGTCAACCAGGTAATTTTGGCTTTTCAAACCTGTGTATCAGATAGGCTTTCCTGTAGCTCAAACAATAGAGTGTGGCGCTAGCAATGCCAAGTTCATGGGTTCAATTCCCAGGGAAGGCAAGAACGCCACAGCAGGAACGGAGGACGAGGTAAGCAGGGGATGATTGGGTGTGTGTGTGTGTGTGTGTGTGTGTGTGTGTGTGTCGACCAACGGGCATAGGGACAGGTCACTCTGTCACACTGACAAAATGCAAATATGTACCATGAATGCATTTGAAAACCCTAGGCAATCTGAAAATCTGACATTAAACAGATGTGCATGCTGAATGCTGTTCATGCATACTGAGATTTTTACACTGTTAAAGATTTGTATTCCCATGCTAAACATGGACAAAGTTTAAAACAAAAAAGTTGGACGCTTGATGGAGTATTTCTGTGGCAAAAATACTTCCAGTTTCTCATAAGTTTCGGAAACTAGTTCTCCTGTTCAATTTCAGCCTCTAGATCTGATTCTGGATCATATATGTATGGCTAAATCCGATTGATCTCCATGGTTTATTTAGGATAACGTTTTTTCCACGTTTAAGGATCACAGCTTTCAGCTCTCAACGCAATCGCTGCGCGCGCTCAGGTTTCTTTAGCTCCGCCCACACGATACGCCCCCAGCCACTCTGGTTTTTTTTCCGGAAAGACTTGGTACAGTGTATCTCTCTTTTATAAATATAATAAAACTAAAGACTTTTCGGAGATATGAAGGATGCTACTCTATAGGCACTCAAGATTGACATGAGATAAACTGAAACTGAGTGTTTCACCCCCCCTTTAACTGTATTACTGTAATTGCTGTGGTCGGTCTATAACCATGAATGCTGATTAACTGATTCACTTTCACTCTGGCTGTTGACGAAAAGTTTAGGCGTAACGTTATGGGATGTGAGTAATGGCCCACAAGTGCACCTGTTCACCGGGAAAGCATTTATGGCCAGTTTATCACTGTTTACATGTGTTTTTATGCCTAGTAAACGAAAGAATTAGAATTGTTGTTATGCATTGAACATTTCTGTCCAATTCTGCTGATTTTGTTGTGCCCAGGGTAGGCCTATAGCTGACTAATATACAGTAATTAAGGTTTAGTCGAAATTGCGAGAATGTGCGATATTGGTTTTAAAATTATGTTTATAGCATATGCTGTCATTTGTTGTATCTCTGTCTCGACCTTCTAGGGTCACAGGGCTGGAGTCTATCCCAGTTTTTTAGGCCAGAGAGGCAGGGAATGCACCCTGGACAGATGGCCAGTCCATCACAGTGTTTGTTGTATCAGATGTTGTAAATAAAATGTTGCATTGTGTAAGACGATGTTATATAATCGGGTGTTCTGAAATTAGGAGACAAATTCCTCACTGTTTTTTGACATATATATTTTTAATGTAAATTCATGTTCCAGCAATACAGTTCTATTATATATTGTACTGATGTTTTATTATAAAGTGTAGCCTATTTCTCATAAAGTTTTAAAAGCTTTGTGAGCATTTTTACATTTATTCCTAAATAATGACTAACTATATAAACTAGGGGTGTAACAATATATCGTGTCACAATATATCACAGTATAAAAATGCAACAATATGTATCATGAATAGTGACAATCTGTATTGTGTATAGTTTACCTAAAATGAAAATTACTGTGAGAAAAAAATTCAAGTTTACAGAGTTTTAGTGCCAGTACTACATTAAACTATGTAATGTTGAATATAATGTATAATAATGCAATGGTGGAATATTTGTGGGCCCTGATAATGCCAAATGTCTAATGTTATCAGTAAAAAGTGGCCTACATTATTTTAAATAGAGTGCAAGCATATTCGTCTAAAATAATTCTGTACACACTCAAATGTGTGTTATATAATAAAACAGTGCTGCGTTCCCCGACATATGAATGAGCGGAAGAGTTTTCAGCTTAAGAATCATGAATAATTTAATTCTGGTGTCACCATTGTCCTGTGCATTGGGTTAAGCCTAAGCCTATTCATTTAAACCCCCAATGTAATATCAAAATTTATATTTTAATCAGTACATAAACAGAAATGTTTTTGTTAATCTTTTACCATATGTCTTGGAGTATCGCAATAATATCGCATTGTGCGTTCAGTATCGTGAAATGTATCAAATCGTGACATGAGGGTATCGTTACACCCCTAATATAAATTTCATATTTAATGTGCATTTGATTTTTTTTTTCATAGTCAACTTATTTTCAAATCATCAGTCTTCAAAACTGAAAAAAAAAAATCATTAGTAAACACTGCAGGTTCTTGATGGTTACAGACATGGGATGTACCTTTAATTTCACTCATTTGCTCACTAAAAAACCCTCACATATCATGTTTTCAATTCATTTCAAGCATGATTTTGAAGTGATATAAAGCGGTGATATCTAAGTGGGCGAGTTGTTTACTTAATTTTTTAATTAGTCTTCCCATTAACACTATTAGGCTTCATTCATTCAGACTGATTTGCGGATGCAGAACATGCAAGAGGCGGGATTTATTGCATGAACAGCACAAAACCACTCACAGTGCTGTGGAGGCATTGCCACCTCTAGCGTGACTTTTCCCCATTCATTCTCAATTATCCCCCACCAAACCATAGACTGTAAAAAAATATTGACAACGCTCCTTCACTCTGTTCCATTGAAGAGATGTGAAGCCGTCAATGTCCAAATATGGCGCTGACATCTTGGAGCCCGAGTCTGTGCAGTAGTGAGCATAAAGAGCATGAAGTGCATGAAGTGCTCACTACTTTTTGTTTAGTTAGTACAGTTTTCTGCAGAACAACTCATTATGTCGGTGTGAAACAAACACTTATGAAAATGTAGAAATTAAAGTTGAAGCTCCAATCTCCTCCTGAAAATCCCCCAAAAGTCAGTTGGTGGCTCAGTGACTACTTCACTCAGAGAAGCTGTCAATCATGACGTCACGTTACATCCCCGTTTTTATAGGATCAAATAAAGAACTAAACTTATTTAAAAAACAAACACTTGAACTAACATCAGTGTGATAAAAACTACCTAAAATGACAGAAACCATCTTTGGAAAAAAATGTTTTAAGTGTAATTTCTCACGTCCCATTAGATTACATGGAGAGGGCGGGGTTTATGAGCTATACACTGTAAAAAAAATTCAGGTCTCCAATTGAAAATGTTCTAGTGACTGATCTCATCTAAATTTTTCAGTTGGCCAAATTGAATTTCTGTGAATTGATGCAATTTAAATCACAGAAATTAAATTTGGCCAACTAAAAAAATTAGATGTGATCAGTCACTGGAAATTTTTCAATTGGAGACCTGATTTTTTTTTCAGTGTACCTGGGGGTGATTGAAAAGTCTTGGCTTCACTTTTCAGAACTTGTGCACCGAACCCACGGCACGCTTTTGGTGGTCTGACTCAATAGGCTCGAGGGAGGCAGAGTAACTTTAACCGCTGGTGTCGCTGATGGATAGTGTTATTTTATACACTTTTTAAAAACAATTTGTACTGTGGAATATATATATATTTTTTTTTTTGAGGAGGCACTGCCTTCCATGCCTCCCCGGAGGAAATACCGTTAGATACAATGTTACATTTACAGCATAATATAACATAGTTAGTCCTGTCTTGTGAGTTAGCCTGGTGCAATCAGTGCATGAGACAGTTATAAACAAAGCATCTCCTCAGCAGTACTTCATTATACTGCATTAATGCAATTCCTGCATTTAATTCAATTGATCTGTGAGCAAATGACCAATTTGCAAAATTGACAAATGACATGCAACTGATTAGACTGTGAATGGGAAAGAAGAATGATTCTGTACTGAAAGTGTAAAGTCATGGGGAACTGTTAGAACATGACTTTTGGCGATGCAGGAGCATTTGGGCTCCTGAGATGAGTTATCAGTTTCTCGCTACAATGAAGTAAGAACCCGAGGCAGGTATTTAAGTAGTTTGAGAGATGTGCTCAGGATCTAAGGGGGCCAGGGGTAACCCCTTTTTTGTCATCTACAATCAGAAAGAGCACCTCTGAGTCCCCGTCATCTCTCAGTAAGTGGGTTATGTAGGGTACTGGGTATTTTGAGCCTCCTTGGCGTATCCTCCAAAGAGATGAATAATGTAAAATGGGCTGACTGCACTGCATACTAAGTTGTCAAAACCAGCCTTTCACAGCTCTTTGGTTGCTGTGATGTGATGTGTTTGGTAAATGCTATAAATCCCTCTTGAATTCTTTAAAATCTGAAAATACATGCCGAGTCGTCTTTATTTTAGTGTGACTTTCAGGCTTTGTTTGATCTTTACGTTTGACTGCCGTGTGACCTAGTCGCTTTAGCATGTGTTTTGCAGGGGCCAGCTTAGTATTCGTGGCAATACCTCTGCTTCTTGAATCGAGACCGAGAAACGTTTTTATTTGAAGTATTAACCATTCGCTGGGCTGGCCTTCATCACTTGCTGTAACACCATCCATGGCTGAAATAACAAGGCTAGGGGGTGCATTTGACAACAGATGCATGCTTAAATGTGTCTTGGAGAGAGCGAGAGGGCCAGACGGAAGGCTGAATAGCACAAGGTGACAGAACAAAGACGGAGTGTTGCACATTTTTTCCGAGATTTACAAGAGGTCAAATTTAACCTGTGTGCATCCAAGTGTTGCAGTAGCAAAAAACAAAAAACAAAACAAAAAAAACCACACAATTGCATCCTGTATTTTCCAGGTCTTATATTGTCCCAAAATGTCTGTGATGAATCAACAATGGCATCATGGGTATAATGTCATGCAAGTTCAAATGAAGGGTTTCCTTTGACTGACTGCCCGCAGATTCGCTATTGACTCAGAGCGTGACAACTTCCTGACCTCCCCACACATGTCACATTAGTGTCATCTCGCTGTCTCAGTTAGGATGCCACAAGCATTCCCTCTGACTGTGATTGGATGACACAGGGTTTAATGAGCCAATTGGAAGGGTTATTGTCACCCTCTGACTTCTTAATCTGGAGATGGGGAATTAGCATAATTTCAGAACGTGCTGTTTAACCTTTTTCACCTTTAATAGCCGTAGCTTTCTCCTTTTATTTGGTGTTATAATGAGAGTGCATTGCTCACAGCTCATTAGCCTTTGCTGACATTATCTCACACAGGAGGGCCTTGAGCAAACAGGGTGCAATCAGGCGACATTCCCAAATACACAAAGCCCCTGTAAATCCGACTGGCAGCCTTGCACTGCGATATGAAAGAGCAGCTTACAGAGCACACAGTCAGACTAATGTGTGGTAATTCAATAGCCAAGATCTATAGGTATTGTGATTTGCATATTGTATGCATTAAAGTGAGGACTGGATTGAAAAAGTCAATGTGGCGTGGGAACAGGGGGAGGATATTAAAGTATACATGTGTGTGTGTACACACACACACACACACACACACACACACACACACACACACACACACACACACACACACACACACACACACACACACACACACACACACACACACACACACACACACATACACACACACACACACACACACACACACACACACACACACACACACACACACACACACACACACACACGCACACACACACACACACTTAAGTATTTTATTTGGAATGACAAATACTGATTAAAGCAACACAGCATCCAAATATTCATAAAGAGCTTATCATGTTTAACCTGACAATACAGACAATGTAAACAGTCCCGACCACATCAGTCAAAGGGCTATGGATAAAGATGACATCGTCTTCTCCAAACATGCAGACTGCCTATGATTGCTGACACAGAGCACAAACTCAAATCATCTAGCGAGCAGTTAAAAAAAGAGCAGAGTACCATATCTGCATATGTTTTCCTAAAATAAGATTAACAATGTGTGTCACACTGTTTCTGCAACATTATTATAGTAGTTGTCCTGAAAAGAAAAGAAATAAAAATGCATCAATAAAATGCATTTACACTAATAACCGCTATAGCAGTTGCTACAGAGTTATAAGATGCATGTTATATTGCAAGTTGACAAACATTAGTTCGAGGGATGAAGTGTATGTTGATGGCCTAATGTTATATTGGTACCGTATCGGTTATCTGTCCATATTAGAGGCTTTTTAAATCATTTTTGGTCAATATAGTATATAATTAGTTGTGCATGCTCACTTTAAATATTTTTACATTTAGATTATACTTTGTAAACTTCAAATGCTCACTTAAAATTATTATTTTAAAACAGTAATAAATAAATAACACTGTTAAAAGTAATCTTTATCAAATTTTACAACAAATGTTTTTCTTACTTTAAAAATTGGCTTAATTAAATTCACTTGTTGCACTTAAAATGATCAATTTAATAATTTATTTTTAATTGAATTGAAATAGTATAGATTTTTAATATTGGCCAATGTATTAGTTATCATCGGGCATTGCATGAAAATAGTTATCGGCTCATCTATACCTGTAATATCGGATTTTAATAATTAGTCATTCGTTTTTGATAATTCGTTTTTTAAGATCGGATTATGACATATCAAATATCAAATATCATAACAGAGTAGGATATATAATAGTTCAACATACTCAAAACCAGATTAAAAAATAAATATAAATAGCCTACAGTGGCAAGAAAAAGTATGTGAACCACTTGCAGAATTTGTAAAACTGTGAATAATTTTAACTAAATAAAAGAGATCATACAAATTTTTTTTTTATTTAGTACTGTCCTGAATAAGATATTTTACATAATTTTTATTTTTAATTGCTGAATTTATTAAAATAACCCCATTCAAAAGTGTAGGAACCATTAATTCTCAATACTGTGTGTCGTTCCCTGATGATCCACGGCTGTTTTTTGTTTTGTGATTGTTGTTCATGAGTCCCTTGTTTGTCTTGAGCAGTTAAACTGCCCAGCACTCTTCAGAAAAATCCTCCAGGTCCTGCACATTCTTCAGTTCCCTTTCAAGGGAACTCGCACTGCGTCACCGCTTTGGGAGCGCCTCTGCGTGATTGCGTGAAGTATGTCATCAGTCCAATAGAGAGACGGAACCTCATAGGCGGGTGACGTCATAGATCCGGGACCTATAAAGCACACCGGCAAACACACGCCGTTAGCTTCTGTTGCCTTCAACAAGTGCTCTGTGTCATTCTGTCCGTCATTCTGTGTTTGTGTCTGAGTTCAGCCTGTTGTTGCAAATCACAAGACATTTAAGAGAGATTATGGCGAGCGAGCAGCGTTTCAGACAGTGTGTTCCTCCCTGTCCACGTTACATCACGGACGGGGATACACACTCGATGTGCGTTGCTTGTTTGGGTGAGCAGCACGCGCAGTCAGCACTCGAGGGTGTCGGCTGCGAGCACTGTGAGGCTCTGCCTCTTCGCGTGCTGCGATCCCGCCGGGCGTTCTTTGAGGAGAGCGTCCCGGCTTGCGTTCCTCACGGCACGGGTCCCGCTGCTGCTGAGGCTCAGCGGCGGCTTATGTCGTGGGGTTCGCAAAAGTATCTGTTGGAGGGGCTTGAGACGGGCTCTGCCCTATCTCAGCCTTCACCCGGCAGATCCAGCGCCGCCTCTCTGGGTTCGGAAGCCCGCCCTGTGGATTCTCCCACCCGGGGAGCAGCCGCGGTGTTGCAGCTATCTTCCTCTGAGGAGATTGATATCTGTAGCATCGAGGCAGGGGGTGAGGACTCACCACTTCATTCCCCTGCGGGTGAGGAGCTTATGGATGTGCTGAGCAGAGTTGTGGCCAGATTACACATCGACTGGCCACAGGAACAACATGAGCGAGCTGCCATAAAAAGCAGACTTGACGAGCGATTTCTCCCCGCGTGCTCTGTTCAGCCTCGAAATAGGAGTATGCCATTTTTCCGGGACCTCCACACCGAGGTGTCGAGGTCTTGGAAGGGGCCCGTGTCATCACGTATTTTCACCCCGCATACTTCCGTCTAAAGCAATATTGCGGGGCTGAAAAGACACGGTTATGGTCAGATGCCTCGGGTTCAGTAGACGCTTGCGAGCCATTTCTCACCGAGTCTGCATCTGCCATGAAGGCTCCAACTTTGCCCACAAAATCTCTAAAAGTCACATCATCTTTTGTGGGCAAAGCGTACTCGGCAGCAGTTCAGGCCGCCGCATGTCTGCACACTATGTCCATCGTGCAGGCATACCAGGCTGATCTGCTTAGAGACCTGGGTGAGAACCGTGAGATCGGAGTCAATACTATCAATGAGCTCCGATCTACAGCTGACCTCGCTCTCCGGGCCACCAAGGAGATGGCCAGATGCGTCGGCCGTTCTATGGCAGCCCTGGTGGCCACGGAGAGGCATTTGTGGCTCAATCTTACGAGATTAAGGAACGGGACAAAAGTTTTTTGCTTGATGCGCCGCTGTCTCCGGGAGGCCTGTTCAGTGACGCCGTCACCACTGTTACCGACAGGTTCCTGGAGGCAAAGAAACAGGCAGCGGCGCTCAAGCAGTTCCTTCCCCGTAAGCCCCAGGTCTTGTCTGCTGCTGGGTGGGAGCAGCAGACGCCGGGTACAAGCTCCTCCCATATAGCGCAGCAAAAAGTGAGTGCCGCCACTCGTACACCCCCTCAGAAAGGGTCATCGGGTGCGCGGCGCTCACAGGCCCAGCCTTCTAAGCCCAGGGCTGATCTGAGGACAATCATTGTGGCGAGGAAGGTTGCGTCTAAGATGTCCTGATGCCTCAGGGACCAGGACAGTGAGGGTGATCCCCTCCCCAGGCGCACGGTGTTCACCGCTGTACGCGATACCCGTACGTCCGCAGTGCCCTCACGGGGTCAATTCGCCAACCCCGCCCGAGTGCCAGGGCGCGGAGGGGCCCCGCGGGTCATCCGAGGATGGCCCAGGCCCTCTTCGGAGGGAAACTATGCCGTCGAGTCAGTCGTTCCCTGCCGGTTCACCGCTTCAGGGCACTGCACTCACGGTGCAGAGTACATCAGAGGCCAGCCTCTAGAGGCTGGTACCCTTAGTAGATTTTGGGTCGGAGTGGGAGAATCTGCCTCACATATCTCGTTGGGTCCTGCGATGCATAAATTTGGGGTACGCCATTCAGTTCAGGGGCCGTCCCCCCAGTTTCAACGGGGTCCTCTCCACTGTGGTGGATCCCGAGCAGGCTCTGGTGATGACTCCGTGAAGACGTTTGATGAAGTACAGACTCTGCTGCAAAAGGGGGCTATAGAGAGGGCCCCCCCCCCAGACAGGAAGTCAGGCTTCTACAGCCGGTACTTCATAGTGCCAAAGAAGGATGGAGGGCTGCGCCCCATCTTGGATCTTTGCGTCCTGAACCGAGCTGTGGCAAAGCTCAAGTTCAGGATGCTAACACTCAAACAGATCGTGTCTCAGATCAGGTCCGAGGACTGGTTTGTCACGATAGATCTCAAAGATGCATATTTTCATATCTCCATCCTTCCGCAGCACAGGAGGTTCGATTTCAGGGGAGAAGCGTACCAATATCGGGTGCTTCCTTTCGGTCTAGCTCTTTCACCCCGCACGTTCACGAAGTGTGTGGACGCTGCGCTGGTCCCCTTGCATATGCAGGGGATCCGCATACTCAACTACATCTGGCTGATACTAGCACAGTCAGCGCGTCTCGCGGTTCAGCATCGAGATGTTGTTCTCGCGGATATGAGGAGATTGGGGCTGAGGCTCAACTCCAAGAAGAGTGTTCTTTCTCCTGTGCAAAAGATCACGTATCTCTGCGTGAGTTGGGATTCAGTCACTATGCAGGCCCGTCTGTCAGAGCCTCGCATAGGGTCGATCCTCTCAGCCATGAAAGGGGTGAAGCTAGACCAGCGGCTCACTGTAAAACAGTTCCAGAGACTGTAAGGTCTGATGGCAGCCGCGTCCAACGTGATTCCTTCGGGCCTGCTGTTCATGAGACCGTTACAGTGGTGGCTCAAGACCAGGGGCTTTTCCCCCGAGGGGAAACCCCTTTCGCATAATCAAGGCAACGCGGCGGTATCTCCGCACCTTGGATATGTGGAAGGACCCTTGGTTCCTGACCCAAGGCCCGTCCCTGGGGGCACCGTGTCAGCGTGCGTCTTTGACCACGGATGCCTCCCTGACGGACTGGGGAGCGACCATGAGTGATCGCTCGGCCCAGGGTCTGTGGCAGGAACACCAGCGTTCGTGGCACATAAATTGCCTGGAAATGTTGGCTGTGTTTCAGGCCCTGAAACACTTCCTGCCACATCTCAGGGGCCATCATGTGCATGTACGCACAGACAGCACATCGGTGGTCTCCTACATCAACCATCAGGGGGGTTTAAGATCCCGTCGCTTATACAAGTTGGCGCGCCTTATCCTCCTCTGGGCTCAGGGAAAATTGCTGTCAGTCAGGGCAATGTACATCCCAGGGAGCCAGAATGTGGAAGCAGACATCCTGTCGAGGCAGGGGCCGAGGCCCGGGGAGTGGAGACTCCACACTGAGGTGGTGGAGCTCCTTTGGGAGAAGTTCGGCAGGGCCCAAGTGAACCTGTTTGCCACTCACGAGAATGCGCATTGTCGTCTGTCTTTCTCCCTGTCGCCTCCAGCTCCTCGCGGACTGGACGCGATGGTACAGGAGTGGCCGAAGCTGCCCCTTTACGCTTTTCCCCCGATTGCTCTGCTTCCGGGAGTTCTAGAGAGAGTGCATCGGGAAGGGGCCCGTCTTCTGCAAGTAGCCCCGTTCTGGCCGGGCCGGGTATTGTTCTCGGACCTGGTGTCTCTCCTCGACGGCTCTCCTCTGGAGATTCCGATCATTTCGTACACCCCCGCCCGGAGCTGTGGGAATTGTGGGCTTGGCTTCTGAGGGGGCCCAGCTCATAAGTTCTGGTCTCGTTCTGGTTGAGACCATTCTACACTCCAGAGCTCCCTCTACGAGGAAACTTTACTATCTAAAGTGGAGACTCTTCGCCTTATGGTGTCGAGATCGCCTGCGGGATCCAGTTAACTGCCCTGCGAGCGTGGTGCAGGAGTTCCTGCAGGAGAGATTCTCTGCTGGGTTAGCCCCTTCCACACTAAAGGTGTCCGTGGCGGCCATAGCAGCTTACCACACTCCTTTGAGTGGAGTTTCTTTAGGGTGACACCCGCTAGTAACCCATTTCCTCCGTGGAACCTTGAGACTGCTCCCTTAAAGCCGCTCCTCGCCTCATACTTTCATCAGGTTCTACGAACTGGATGTAAATGCTACTCCGAGGTCTTGGGTGCTCGCTTCTTAGCTCATGCCACAGGTGGGCATCCAGACTCGCATGGGGACGTGGGTATTCTCGTTCCCAAAGTGGTGACGCAGCGCGAGTTCCCTTGAAAGGGAACGTCTCGGTTATAGGGAACGAGATGCTGCGTCACCCTGCCATACTCCTCACATGCCCGCAAGCGCCTTGTTTCAAGCCTTCTTCAGAAGCTAACGGCGTGTGTTTGCTGGTGTGCTTTATAGTTTCCGGGTCTATGACGTCACCCGCCTATGACCGAGACGTTTTCCAGCATCTTTTGCATATTTGAACCCTCTCCAGCAGGGACTGTGTGATTTTGAGAACCATTTTTTCACACTGAGAACAATTGAGGGACTCAAACACAACTACTAAAAAAGGTTGAAACATTCACTGATGCTCCAGAAGGAAACACAATGCATTAAGAGCTGGGAGTGAAAACTTTTGAGCAGGATGAAGATGTACAAATGTTCCTTATTTTGTTTAAAAAAAAATTTTCTTCCGTTTAGTACTGCCCTTCAGAAGCAACAGAAGGTACTTGCATGTTTCCCAGAAGACAAATTGAGGACAATTGAACTTGATCTTCAAATTCAAAAAGCTCTTAATGCATTGTGTTTCCTTCTGGAGCATCAGTGAATGTTTCAACCTTTTTTAGTAGTTGTGTTTGAGTCCCTCAATTGTCCTCAGTGTGAAAAGATGGATCTTATAATCATACAGTCCCTGCCGGAGAGGGTTCAAATATGCAAAAGATGCTGGAAAACTGAAGAATGTGCAGGACCTGGAGGATTTTTCTGAAGAACATTGGGCAGTTTAACTGCTCAGGACAAACAAGGGACTCGTGAACAACCATCATAAAACAAAAAAACAGCCGTGGAACATCCAGGAAACGACACACAGCACTGAGAATTAATGGTTCATAAACTTTTGAACAGGTTATTTGAATAAATTCAGCTATTTTTTTTGTCTTGTGGACTATATGTAAACATTTTTATGTAAAATATCTTATTCAGGACAGTACTAAATAAAAAATAACATGCATTTTGTATGATCTCTTTTATTTCGTTAAAATTATTCACATTTTCACAGATTCTGCAAATGGTTCACATACTTTTTCTTGCCACTGTATACTGTATATATATATATATATATATATATATATATATATATATATATATATATATATATATATATATATATATATATATATATATATATATATATATATATATATATATATATATATATATAAATAGAAATGATATCGAAATATTGGCTGCTAAACTTGAAAATGGTCAGTTTTCATTTCAGAACTCCTAGGAGATCAGCATGTACTACGACACAATCTTGCACAAGACTAGCTTGGCAAAAACAGTCATTACAGTGTGTGCAGCCTTCCAAGCTTGTCTTTACACTACTTCCAAATGTCAATCATCAGGCTTAGATCAGCACACTCTACTCAACACACTGATGTTATAACATACGGTGAGTTCTACGTGTTTCACTCACTTATATTTGCTAATATGCCGTTAGCGCTCTTTAGATTGATGGGTGTGCTTATCTTGGAGTGGTGCCTGGTATGAAAATGGTTTGGGTGCGAGTCGAGAGAAGTGCGAATGGCATGATGGAGAGAAAAATGAATCACAAGGGTTGACAATCGCTTTGGGAAAGTTTTTTTTCTTCTCCTCATCAGAACTGTTGGAACATTAATTAGAGCCCTTGTAAATGGTGTGTTGAGCACTAGTGGAAAACATATTATAAATCAGTTATCTTCCATATTTTGTTTAGAAATGCTAGCAATTACTGCACAGATGTGCACAATATGGATATTGTACATAAATTAACTATTCAGTTGATGTGATTCACTCACCAAATTGAGTGAGAAGAGAGTGTGTAATGTCAATGGCAATCTGGACGTCCTTTTAATAGTGTTAATAGCTGGGAGCAGCTTGTTGTCTCAGTACAAGCTGGAAAGGCTGTAGTGTGCTTCATCACTCAATCCTGCTCAAGTCTGGAGCCAGGGACGCATGAATAAGAAACGAGAGCTGGCTGCTACTGTCTTACAGGGCTGTTGTACATGGTAGGCGTGTGTATAATGTGCCTATAGTGTTTGTAGAGGGAAATCTGGACCCCTGAATTCTCATTTGAGCTAAAATATTGAGACCGCGCCAAGATCTGTTCTGTGCTTGACATATCTTATTCGCTTTGGATTTGATCGGATGTTGGGAAGACATTCAAAATGTTCAGAGACAATCTGGCTTTTTCATGAGACTTCTAACATCTGTTTGAATGTGTTTTTACATAATGCATCTGCGTGTCCACAGGGATTCCCCCTCGCTCGCATATTCAGCTCTCATTCAAGCTGTCAGACTTCTCTGAACAATTCAATGAGAGTACATTTAAGGACACCATAACTATGTGGGAGCAACTGTTTGTGGATCAGAAATGGACTTGTTTGTTTGATTGCCAGCCTTTCCGGTTCTAGGCCTATCTTTCTGGTTGAAGTTTCTCTTAAATTAACTTTATGGTCTGCCTGTCCCTCTAGTCCAATGTTTCCCTGGGAGTTGATGAAAAGCTATTAATTACATAGGGATGCACCGAATCCAGATTTTGGGGGTTCGGCCGAAAACTGAATTCACTGGTTAAGATTCTACCAAATCGGAAACCGAATACCGAATGCTACTCCCATCCTCAGTCCATTATCACAGTAAACACATTAATGAAGTAAACAACGTCCACAGCAGTGTATTTTTCATTTTATTTTAATTTAACTGTAAAAAAAAAAAGAATAATCAACATTATTCCAGGATGACTGTCCTTCCTTTGCCGTACATGCAGTTGCTGCATTTTGGCTGCTGTCTGTAGATTCCCTCATGCACAACTTGTATTCTTTCAGATGTTTCATACGCAAATGTTTTGACTGTGGCTATTGTTTAGGGTCCTTGCCGTCACGGGATAAATTGGCATTGCAAATTGAACATGTAGCTTGACTTGAATCGCCTTTTTTTGACTGAAAGTACTGCCAAACCACACGGTTTCTGTTCACGAGTTCCATTTTCACTTTCTCACAGCCTGCTTTCGAATGGTCCACGTAAGCCGCGTTTCCACCACAGGAACTTTCCCCAGGAACTAGGGACTCTGGGCTGGTACTTGGTGTGTTTCGACTGCAGGAACCAGGGTCTAAATGAAGTTCCGGGTAAATATTTCCCCCTCTGAAAGTCCCTTCTCACGAGGTAAACACTAGTAAACACCTTAACGTAATCAACGCTGGTATCATTACATCGACCAGCGTAGCGCGCAAAAATTCCAAGGTTCGGCAGAAACCAAACCCCGTCAATAAGCCCGATATTCGGCCGAATATACTGGATTCGGTGCATCCCTATAATTACATTAAAAAATGTAAAATAAAAAATGAAATGGCTGCACAATTCACCCTTCGCCTGGAGTTTGATAGACAGGCGATCTGACCAATCATAATCCGCCGAATCTGCCATTTTTGTCCGACAAAACAGTCAAGAGAGTTTGGCCCTGTCCCAAATGGCCGCTTCATGTGCACTTGCGGTCTTGTGGACTTAAAATGGCCGCTGTGTGCGTGTGTCCGCGAGAGCGCAGGGTGTCCCATTTGTCATTTTAGGGCTCAGAAGGGTGCTCGCGAGCTCCCCCTTTGCGGTCGATATGCGGACTTCTTCCCGACAGTCAAAGCGGCATTTAGGGGGCCATATGGGACAGGACATTTGTAGATTATTGTTGGGGGACTTGAACTTGAAAAACGGTGTGTACTGACGTCTTTCCGTGGTTGAAACAACATTCCTTTCTTAAGTTCATTCATGTTTATTTAATACTAGAAGGAAGAGATGATCGGTTCACGAGAAGCTTTAACTGAAGTGCTACAGCGACCTGTCACCAAACATTAAAGAGCCATAAAACGGTATTTATTGTTTACATTTCTTAAAAAATTTAAACATTTTAGAGTTGAGACTTTGTTTCATAATAAAAGTAACCTGCTCTGTCCTGTCAGTCAGTGCGTTGTCAGTATCCTCTTATGCTGTGTTTTTCACTGCATGAGAACATGATGTGTGGTGTGAGAGCGCGGCTTGTCGGACATAGCTACAGTGACTAAAGGGGGTGGGTCTTTGCGAACAGTCAATTAACTTGTCTATCTCAATTCGAGCAGCCATGTCTGTAGCCATTTTCACACAAAAAATATCTAAAGACAAATCTTTTCCAGCAGCACCTCAATCAAGAATAGTACTTATCTTTCTATTCTTTTTCTGTTTGTCTATTTAAGAAAAAAAAGAGTCCAATGTGTTCTGTGCTAGATTAACTGAGACTTGTTACAGCACTTTCATATTGTTGCCCTTGACTGTTTTAGTGTGATGCGCTGCCTGCCTGCCTCTTTCATAGTGAATGCAGCACTGTGTTCATTTACACGTGAGCAGCACATCTCATGGTTTCAATTTCTCAGGCCATGTTTACAAATGGTATTAAGATGTGTTTTGGTCAATTGGATCACAATGAAGGAGACACATACCTATTACACCTGGTCTCTTTTTTCCATTTTCAACCACTTCTGTCCTGATTTTTTCGAGGGGAGGGTCTATGGGTGGGTAAATGTATGTTGTTGTTTTTTTACAGATCTTTTGATCTAATGGACAAAATAAGCTTGCGCAAATTAAAATATGAACGTGCGCGGAGATGTGACGGAAAACCATCAGATTTCGTTTCTGCTTTGACAGCCGCAAGACCACGGTAACTGCGTGTTAGAAATCAGGAGTGGTGAGAGAACATTGTACATTTTTCATCTTCAAACCAAACTTGGGTCTACAGCCGTCTTCAGGGCCTCAGAGCATCTCGGTTTGCTGTAAATGTTGCTCCACAAATTCAGTCTCTGCATGTATCTTATAATGTGCATTTGAGAATGCGGCGTGCATCAGGATCATGTTATTTTTATGTTTCCAACATTTTTGTGGACATGCATTTTTCAGATTTGGAACGGAAAGCATTTATAAACCTGTTACACAAGGGGTGTCCAACCCTGCTCCTGGAGAGCTACCGTCCTGCAGATTTCAGTTCCAACCCTGCTCCAACACACCTGTCTGTAATCATCTAGCACCCTGAACAACATAATTAGCTGGTTCAGGTGTGTTTGATTCAGGTTGGAGCTAAAATTTGCAGGGTGGTAGCTCTCCAGGACCAGGGTTGAACACCCCTGTGTTACACACTTGAAGGTCTCACAGCATTAAAGAATTTTAGACATATTAATATTGTAACTTGTAGTATACAAAAATATTATATTTCTGTCCTTTTATAATTATAGTTCTTTTTATTTTTTTTCCTTTTAAATACTCTCCTCCCATAAATTTTACATCTGAAAGGGAAACTCCTACAAATGCATATGCAATCAGCCGCAAAAAATAACTGTCCACACCTTTTCAGCGCTAATTTTTCACTGCACGTTTTTAGTAAATCCTGACATATTTTTTTTAACAACAAAAGAGGGTTTGCGCTGGCTTTGTCATTCACATTTTAACCAGTAACCTGAAATTTGGTGTCTGTACCCAACGGTACAGTTTTTTTGGTACTTTAAGGATGTTTACCTCAATAACTGTAAAGAAACTGTAAGTCATTTATTGAAGTGTTATTGACATTATGTGAGAGCTGCCTTGGTCGCTGTCTGCCATTGTCAGTGATATTTGTATACTGTAATATTTACCATAAATAGTAGGCTACTAGCTACTTAATTGAATTATTAAAAACAACCATTTTAATAATAATATTTAATAATAGGCTATATATTAATAATAAATTTGAATTTCTTTTTAAAATGTAATTTCTATGAAAAGATTTCCCACAAATTCTGTTGTGTATTTTCTGGTAATCCAAAGAAGACATAAAACATTAATTTAATTTAATTTAAATAAACTTTTTTGTCAAAAAAAAAAAGTGCTGCACAACTGAGCTTTAGACTGTTTGTGATTATTGTGATTATTACTTAAAAAATAATCATCTCGCGAGCTTTGTGGTTGATATGCCCCCTCGATGCCCACACTGATGTGGGCTCCGCAGTGGACTTCTTCCCGACTGCCAAAGCGCTGTTACGTCACAAAAGTGCAGACTCGTAGGAAGACCGCGAGTGTTTAGGGTGCCATTTGACACCCCCAGTGATTCGTATTTAAATAGTCTTTTTGTGGTTTAATATTCACAGACACTAGTGTAAATGACCAGATGCATTCTCAGGTACCGAAGTTTGGCCCCGATTGATTTAATGTGAATCGGTACTGACATAATTCGATCTGTGCCCTTAAAAGTACAGAGTTCGGTACCCAACCCAGAGCCATAGAGAGAGGCTCTATGGCTCTGACCCAACCCTAGCGCTGGTGCAACCTGTTAGTAGTAAACCTGCCCCCAGGCCCGGATTGGCTAATCGGGAGCACCGGGAACATTCCCGGTGGGTCGGTCTGTTTTTTTGGCCACGAGGGCCGTTGTTGTCATGGCACTGGGTTGAAATATGGATGCTGTCCCTAGGCTGCCTGCACTCACGGCAGCCCCACTATTTATTTATTATTTTACCGCAGTCCCACTCTTTTTTATTTAATATTTTCTCTCAGAGTGCAGCCTGCAGGTTAATGATGACGTGATTATCTTTTCACTCGCTAGCCCCGCCCCCGACACAGCGCCTTGCAAGTTGCTCAAAATAAAAAAAGTCAGATAAAAATGGATAATAGGAAGCGCAAAGGCGGCGCTGAAAAGGCCAGAATAAAAAAGAAGAAAGCTTTGGAAACTGACGCGACCAAATGTTTAAGCTGAGCACAGTTTTCCTCAAAAAAAACAAAACAAATGAAGACGACGAGGCCGGTAAGTAAGCTAACGTTAAGGTAGTTAGGAGCAGTTCAAGATGCTAGCGACCGTGCAAAACAACGTTGTCTGCAAACCACGTTCATGTATCAAACTTTTTCTTGTAGTTTTTCAGCAGCAGCCGCCTCTAGTCCGGTTTGCTACTAACAGTGAAGAGCAAGGCCCAGTAACGTTACCAAGCTCCAGTCATGAGCCCAACTCACCGGAATGGGCAGGTAGGATTGTCATTCAGAAGAACTACTAGTAATAGTAACGAAGAGCCCTGCTCAATGAAAAATGCCCTGAGATAATTAATGATACCTGATGATTCAGCAATACATTCATTAAAATGACTTGACTTGATTTGAAAGCTTTGTAAAAAGGGGATATTTGTGGTGAGAAATAAATGTAATGTGTAATGTAATGTGTCAGAAAGAGAGCCAGGACCCAGTTGTGAAGAGACTTATGCTCTCACTGTGAAAGACAGGTAAGCTGTTATTGTACCATAGTGTGTGAATAAGCAAACATTATCACTGAAAAAATGCTTTTCTTAGTATCTTACTTGTTTCCAGTTCAAATATATAAATTATTCTTAATTCAAGATACATTTACTAGACAAGTGAAATGGCATAAGAAATGATGTCTTGTTTTCTGGAGAAAAAGAAAACACCCTAAAAAAAATTATTATTTTGCTTAAAACAAGCTAAATCTAAAACAATTATTTTTTAGATAACAGTGCAATACTTGTTTAATTCTTTAACTAATGTTCTCATATTTGTGAAACATATTTGAAGTTGTAAAGCAGCTGTTTCCTTGAAAAAGAGATGCCACTGTCATTAGAAAGTGCAATACATTTTATTTTAATCTTTATTTTTTATATATTTATTTTTGTTAGATTTTTTTTTTCTTCATTTCAATGTTTGGATATTTATGAATACTAATTCTTAAAGAAAATAGATTCTGATACTGTCCTGTTATTTACTGTTCTAATAAATCTTCACTGTGAAGCAAAACTTAGGCTACTGTTTTTGCACTGAATTGGAAATGATGTTTTTAAAAAATACAAAGAATTACAAGGCTGTAGAGAACAGTGTGCCTATTGCAGACTTATATTCTGAGGTTTTAATTACATTATTTTAATATAGTCAGTCATGAACTAAAGTGGGCCGGTCTAAGGCATGAAACTCCAGGGCTGAAAATGAGTCCCAATCCGGCCCTGCCTGCCCCTAAATATTTTATTTACCTGGATGCCATGTGACCATTAACCGACATCAGGAGACCGTCAACATGCAAATTGGTCAACATGCAACATGGGTTCAGCTGTCCATGTGTGTGTAGCCAGTGTGGGAGTGTAAATGTTAAATGTAAACAGTTGCGAAGTGTCTATGTCGCTATTGTAAACAGCATTTACTGTAATTAGAGATTACAATTAGAACACAAAGGCTCCAGCCCCATTACTGCTGTTGAGCTACTAACAATTTAAAAAAAACACAACCTTTGCATCCACCTTCTGCTGATGAGGCAGCTAATGATGGAAGGCTAAATGTGCGCATGAATCACCAGCGGCAGGTGCACATTATAGCATTACCTCGCTCTATATTTCTGACTCTAGGGTGTAATTATGTCAATCACCGTGTGGCTAACGAACATGGGGCTCATCTTAGAATGTCTCATCCCTGTGCTGATGATGCTTGTTTTGAGTGAGGATCCGTTTGACTGTTTGCTGTACCGGTGGGAGCGAGGATACAGATTCATTAGCATGTTTGTGATGAGAATGGTTGCTTTGCCATCGGGGGGGATGGGATCTAAGGTGCTGTAACAGATGGCATGGAAATGTAATGAGTGATGGGAAATGCGAGTGCTGGAATTTCTAGACCAATGCCTTAGCAACAGCTTTAGCGACTGTTATTTTGTGCCTTTGTGCAAAACGATGCCTTGCGTTGTGTGAAACACATATGTGTGGGTGGGTGGCTGTGAGTGTGATATGGGGTCTGGCAGTGGGATCTGTACAAATGAGCTCCAGACACTCACAATCGACGCTGCAGTGTTTTGTTTGTAACCTAGCAACAACATATTTAGGGTTAAATGGCAAATATAACATAAACACACCTATCTTGCAACTGTTCCGTTTCTAAATCAGTCACTCTCCCAGCTAAAGTGGACTTCATTTGTCCCCCTCCCTCTTTCCATTAGTCCCGAAGTACATCTCTTTTCCCGTCCACCCCATGACGGCACGTCACCTCTTCGGCACCCAGCGTGCCTCATCTTAGCACCATCGCTAGTCTTTTTCCTGCTCGTATATCACCATAAATCTCACTCTTGGCACAGGGAGGAGGCATGGGTCAGAAATCAGACTGAGAGAATCATGCCCAGAGGAGAGATAAAAATGGAAAAATCTTTCTATCCTCTCACGCTCCTCATGCACTTAGTGCTAGACTAGTTCTCCCTCCAGGCTGTATCCCAGAGTAAGCGTCCTCAGACTTAATTTATGCCTGTAGATACTCAAGACAGCATATTCTTAAAACACTTTTCTATGTGAAAATTTCCTGATAGAAACATAAAGGCTTTAAGTTCACCCTCCATCACCGAAAGCTTTTTGAGCCCTTACAATTATTAGGTCGGCTTTGCTGAGTCTATCGCTGCAGCTTTAGGGATAAGCTGCTTGTTTATAAAATGTGGAGAACTAACAAAGAATTATAGAGTGGTGACATTACTGTGTCTTTTAGTGCTATTTTTTTTTTGGTGGAAAGGTAGGCAAATTGATTTAGCTAAAGTCAAAAAAAGCATTTTTCGTCTAGTTAGTAGATAAAAACATGTTTAGAGGCAGTTCGGAGGTGTCAGGGTTCACACTGCGGTTATTAATCACTGTCAACTTCAGGATCTTGCTTGCGCCAAATGTCAGGTGGTGCTGTTTTCAACATAAAATATTTTTTGTGCCAACAAGTCTTATGTTGCTCTGGCCCAATGAAAATATTCACCCAAAATCATTTGATAATGGAATTAATTTACGATCCGAAATATAAGCAAAGTAAATGCGTAGTCAGTGCCATGATTCATTTGTCACACAGTAATGCCAAAAAGACTGCAGTTATACTATTTATATTGGAAAAAAAACTAGATGCTAAGTTGCTAGTTTATGGGCATGTCAAACTGTGCCGCATTGATGCAGAGTTTTGCAGGCTTAGGTTGTGTGTCACAAGCTGGGAGGCAATGGTCCAAACATAGCCTGATAGCTCTCCGCTCAAGTAACGCAGCCCCTGTGTGCTGTCCCTGTGCACATTAGGAGCTCGGGGTTCAGAGGAGGCCAGTCGTTACAGATCTTGAGCTCGCTCCCTGGAGGAAAACAACGAGTGATACTGCCCTGAGGAGCGCCTCAAGCCTCCGCCAATAGAGAGACAGAGAGGAGAGAGAGTAGACAAAGTGCCTAGAGGAAAATAATTTAGCTTGGTGGTTCGACATATAGGTATGTTTCAGGAATGTTTCAGTTACAAAAATTGTAACTCTAAAAATAGCTTTTAATAAATAAAAAAGGACAGCAGACATGTTGACTACTTTTATAAAGTAAAATTACACAAGTGTTTGCACGTGATGTCACAGCCGGCCGGATTGACTGCAGTTACGCCCACTGAGTGGCAAAAAGACTGAGTGGGAGCATTGGGTTTCACCGTGAATGCTATGAATGCACATTCTACATCTAAAATGTGAAAGCGCTTTGAGATTGACTGTACAAATAGATTTGACAAGAAATTTGAGGTATATTTTTACAGAATTCTGAAAGCTACAGAAAAGAGAGCAAAGTTCACAGAAACAACTGGACTCCTGACAGTAAAACGTGAACTTGCAGTTATCATTTTGTCAATATGTTGAATTTTGAGGTAAAATCATACCCTATATATTGTATCGTTATATATTGAAAAATGACAACTCATCAATTAAATATTTACCATCTTATATTCTGCATAATTGGATGTTTTAAAATAAAGACTGACAAAAACTATACAAGTTTTAGGGCTGGACGATATGACGTTATATATATAACATTGTGATCACCCGGCGTTTACAGGCAAATTTGCTTTATGTATTTCCCCGGCATCGAAATCAGGCACATATAAATGTCAGGAAACATGTCAATATCCATGGATCACTTGATCTTTGGTAAGTTGTAAGGAACACTATATTGAGTCCAACCCTGAATTTAAACTGATAATCATTTGTTTTACTCTTGTTTTCGCAGTTTCCCCAATTAAATCCAGTCATGCTGCAGCTCTTTTGCCACTCAGTCCGGTTGAGGGGGCATGTTCCGGCAGGAAAGTGACATTACCTTCTGTTAGGCAAGAGTAGAGAACTAAAAAGTGGATCGTATGGTTAGCAGGGATTTTCCTTCATTGAAAATATTTTGGAAGCCGCCAAAATTAATCTTTATCCAGTCAAAGATTTATTTCATGTGATGATACATGCTATTCTGCAGCTGGCTGCTTTAAAACACTCATGTGACAGTGAATGTCCACTTATTATCTGCCAAGCATGAGACTTCAACTAATAATATATAGCATATAGGTATTAGTTGAAGATAATAATTGTATGTCTCTTCCAGAGCTTCAGGAGCGATATCGAATCTAAATTGAAAGTCAAAAATGTAAAATCGGAGATCTCAAGCATTTCTCATCAAGTTCTTCCATATGACAACCCAGGGTTTTTATATTTTATTGTATTTTTATTAACGTTTATTTTATTTCAAGTAGCAAACATGTTTTTTTATGGTTTTAGTTAACCATAATAACCCTGTTTAATAACACAATTAAATGTACTCTTAAGCAAATCTCAAAATTAATATTCATTGTTCATACTGTATATTCAAATGTTTAAATGTCTACATTCACTTGTAGAATTTAAAACAACTGATTTTTTTATATTTTATTTATGTAGACAAAACAGTATAGAAATTAAATAGTTTTCAGCCATATGACATTAATTACCGGCGGTAATTGGCCAGAATGAATATCGTTGCATTCCTAAAATATCAATAAATCAAAACCAGAACATTGCCATAAGTAATTAGTTTACACTTGAGTCAAACTATACTATTTATAGTACACATTCATCACCCTCTGTGTAAAGATGGCAGGCGAATGCTGTCACACCAAGCGGTCTCTCATGTAACAACCCCAGATCATTGCAAACTCTGTCAGTCAGGGAGATGGACATCATGGCCTCTCATTAAAGAAGGGATCTCTCCCACTCATCTCTGAGGCACAGTGCTTTCACGCCAATTTAGCTGGTTTGTCACATGTGTTATCACCATGGCACCGAAGCTCAGCGATCACCAGGCCGTTTTTGGTAACATATGCATTTAAGTAGGAAAACGAATGTGGTTCTGAAGAGTGGGTTGAAGCTCCAGTAGTTTAGCATTTGTATTATCTTGGTGTCAGTTAATACTTGCTTTCCCCCCCATCGTGTGAACCCTGTGGGCATTGGACTGTGAATTCCTAATAAAGCTCTCACTTTAATGGTGTGACGTGAATATCAGGCAGAGCAAATTAATTCTACAGATGCTTCTCTCGCTGAACGTCGAAATGGCAAGTGGGAGATAAAGTTTAAAACAAACATGAGGCAGTGTCCACTGATCTAGTCATTTATCACCATGAGGGATCATTTCATTTCATAGCTGGAGGAGGAGAGCATAAGACATGGCGTCATCCCAAAGGCTTCGCTTTTTCACACAGAAACCTTTGCTGTTTGTCAGGCGATAAATGGAAAGTATTACTGAGCTTTTATATGTTTGCAAAGCACTTCACAACCTGGGAGATGGATTTTTGCCCCCTCTTTTAAAGGTATTATAATCAATTGATAGCTTGAAGATCAGTAAATACCTGGAAACACATCTCCTGAGAGTCTGCGGGTGTGTGTATGCTTTTACTCGTGGCAGTGTGACCAATCTGTCCTTATTTGACTAAGCAAATATTGCAATGTGCTGCGGTGATAAAGATAAATGAAGACTGTGAACCAGAATGCAGCCTGGCTGGTCATTTGTATCCTTGCTCCCCTGACCTGAATTTAATCCTCAGAGAGAGAGAGGTCATTACAGAGGCTTCTCATTCAGTTCTGTTCATATGGCTTAGCTTATCTCCTGCAGGCCTGCCACGGAGTCGCTGTGTACTGTATTTCTACGAGCGGAATAAAGAAATAAGGTGCAAACACATCAAACAACTTCCTCTCTTGTGTCCTCACCTGGAGGGTACAGGGCCAGTGTGGAGTATTAACCTAATTTTGAATGCAAATAATGGAAATGATTTAGAAGCATTACTGGAAAGAAATGCTTTTTAGCCTTTTTGCCACTTTTATTGATACAAGAGAACCAGAGGGAGCGGGAGAAAACACAAGCTGGATTCAGACTTGATAGAAATGAGCAGCACTACTCAGGGGGTCAGGGTTTGGTTGGTTAGCTTTGGCAGCACTTGGTGCACATTTACCATTATGCAGGGGAAACACATTGCAATTTAACCATTGATGTCCACTCCAAAGTAGTGTTCTGATTAAATGAAATCAATATTTTTTTCATGCAAAAAAAAATCACAATTTTATTGTTGTAGTAGGTGTTATGGAGGGCTTGTAAAAGCATGAAATGGATTTATGAATGAATGTTTATAATACCTAGGGAAAACTATCCATTAGCATTCCATTCATCTCAAAAGCAGTATCCTGCCACTGTTGGATCCCCAAAAAAGTACTAGCCAAATGTTGAATCCTCTACCTTGTGCAAGGTGTTTTTAATGCAATCAAATCCTGATACAAGATGTATACAAGATGAGGGCACACAAAATAGGACCATAAAGTCATGATTTCATAACATTTCATAATCACGTGTTTTTAAGCCTTGCCAGACAAGTCTGAACTTTCAAGCAATTTGAAAGTTTAAGCACAAAAGAACACAAAAGAGAATTCAATTTAGTTCTCGCTCAGTAAATCACTTTGCTTGAATAACCTTTAAAGGGGTCATGAACTGAGAAATAAAATTTTCCTTGAGCTTCTACATTTACATTTAGTCATTTAGCAGACGCTTTTATCCAAAGCAACTTACAAATGAGAGTAATAGAAGTAGGGATTCACCGAATCCCGATTTTTGGGGTTCGGCCGAATACCGAATCCACTGGTTAAGATTCGTCCGAATCTGAAACCGAATACCAAACAAAACACTGTTTTTTATTAGTTTCTCTGTTCTTATTGTATTACTGATTGTTTCTCTTCACTTGAGAATGTTTTACTTAAAGCAGCACTAGGTAACTTTTCAACCTTCCTAATATGTTTTCAAGACTCTTGTGATGATACATCAACTTACAATAGGTTGAATGACACGTCTGCCATAGCCTGACGGGGTCTGTATCGTTTTTTAATCGTACTTTTAAACTTCGGGTTTCGGGTAGTAACCCGAGAACAAAAAGAACTACAAAATTCGACTGCTTTACGGCATATACGTCACTTCCACCACCACCCCCACTTCCTTAAATTCGGACGTGCGAGCCCAACTATCATTTGTTTGCCGGATGTTATAGTCATGGCCGAAGCAGCACAGAAAAATAAGAAAGCAAAGGTTTTGTCGGAGGAAAGCAAAAAGAGGAAACGACAAAGTGATCGGATTAAAGGCAGGACGAGGATCAACATTGGGCCAGAGTTTGCTCGTTGGCGTGAGCTGAAGGAGGAGGGGCTACATTCTTGCATGTAAATACATAAGACGTACAAAATCATATTTTAGGATACTTAACATGTCTGTGATATTTGTTTATTTGTCTTGCCTCAAACTATAATGCAAATCGATTTTTCAAATTTGCAAATTCATCTATGGTAGCTTGATATTATTATATTGACGATATATGGTTATTACCTACCACTCAAACATTGAATTGAAGTATCATATAGATTCTGTAAAATGGTAACCAATAGAATAGGCTACTATAATGACGCTGGCTTGTAAACGTGAGCATCGCGATCATTTGGCGTTTGAAAAAAAAATAAAACCCATGAAATTATATTCATATGACATGCTGAAACATATGCCACTGTACCTGGGATGAAGACATTTCACACGCGACGCAAGCAGAACACCTGCATGTGAACTCCTGCTGCAGTGTTCAGGGCTATCATGGTTGTCATGTCAACAAATGCACGTGCGATGCATCCCCTGATGTAGAATGACAGAGTTTACGACAGTAGTAGAGGACAATACTGTTTCCCAACTGTAAGGGGACCCGAGAGCAAAATCTACCTAGTGCTGCTTTAAATAAGTTAGGCTAGTAATGTGTAGTTTACTGTAATTCTGAAATTGTCAGGTCATCTACAATGTTGGTGTCGTAACAACCTTAATTTCCAGCAAAAAATAAATATAATGCAATAATATCTGTCATTATTGAGAAATAAAATGATTTTGTCAGTTAAAGAAACGTCATGGAAGCAAATTGTTATTGATCATAACATTTTGTAATTGTGAATGTTAATGGTACAATTTATTTTGTTTGCAATTTGTGTAGCGTTGATAATGAATATTGATTAAGCTTGCCAGAAAACATTTGCTCATTTAGCTGGTTTATGAGGAGGTAAACTTGTGACGCAAGTCTAACAAATCTCCCATCATCCCAACATGAGAATGCATAGGTAAAGCATGTACTTCATTACGCACTAAAAATATTGCATTACAAAAGCTAATTGATTTAAAAAGTTTCAGGTTTTGATGCTGTGTGCCATTCAACAAAAATATTGGAATAAACAGCTATGCAACAAGGCCATTTGAAGTCTGACTTTCAGTTTGGAAATCACAACCAGAGGATCAGGGATATGGAGATTGTACAAATTCATGTTTTTTTTGTTTCACGATAACATAAAATATTTATTTATTGCTATGAGAGTGTGTTGGGAATCCACGAATCGCTGTGTTGCAACAAGGGAGATATACAGAATGAGCATGTGCCATTGAGATGATTGGGGAGGCTAACGGATTACTGATTCCAGGTTCATTATGATTTGACTCAGTGTGTGGCACTTGTGTGTTCATGCTTAGCCCACAGCCCCAGGCCTGGTTCTACGGGGGTGCTAAGCACCCTCAAACGCAAGCAAGAGCACCGTATCAGTATCATTTGATACTCTAATAATATATTGGCCAAACACTTTTGGCAAATGCTCCAGTGCATAATTGTGTTTACCCTCTGGAGAACTTAAAATATCTATTTATGTGTTTTTTCAGTGGTGCGCAATGTAGCCAATCATAGTTACATAGTTATATACATAGTTATTGATCTCTTGAATGCAATGGCCAATCAGTGGTGTTTAAGTTAGTCTGAATCCACTCACTGCTCAAAATTACAACGTTTTTATTCAGTGCTGAGTTATGCAGGCTCGCGAAACCTTCCCGGCACTAGATTGTCTCCTTGGTTAACTTACTAATTAATTAGATCCCATCTGTTTGTATTTATTTTATAATCCTATGCAAGCCCTCTGTTTCAGTTCCTCATTGTCTTGTGTTGTTTGTGTATTGGACACACTGTTATGTTGTACCTGCCTGTTGGAATACTGCTTTGGTTTCATTTAGTTAAAGATAACCCCTTTGATTTGAACTTTTAAATTCATTGTCTTCATCCTTAGTGGACTAACTATGATAGGTGGAGCCTTTGCTTAGCCTACATCTGCACTTTACTTGAACACCCTCAGTCATTTCGGAAGCGCTCTCAGTGATTTGATTCTGGAACCAGGCCTGCACAGCCCTGACATGTTTGTATGTTGAACTGTTTGTTACTGACTCATTATTCTTTCTAATGCTAACTGGGTATAAAACATGTAGCCTACAGCTGATGCTATTGAGATGATAAAAAATCAAATGATTTGGTGTAGTGCTCTCTTGCCTGCAGTGTGCTCTACTCACTCTTCTCAATACAGCACAATTCAGTTAGCGTGTAAAAACAATGCATTGTATCGATTCTGCAATGCAATAATACATCCGCCAACCATTACAAATCTCTTTTGTAATGGCTGAATGTAAGTGCTTTTTGGTGAAGGATTCTAACATCTGAATGTCCTTGATACCTCCTTCCTGTGTAAAGGATGTCCTATAGATTTCTGCGAAGTTAAAATTTTCAACAGTCTAATAAATCAATCCATTCTCCTTGAAAGATCGAAGCAGTCAAAAAGCTGATAAATCCATGCACATTTATGTTTGCGTCTCAATGAATAATGAGGCTGTTATGAATATTCTCCACTGCATGATGTGAAATCAGATGAATCATAATTTGTGTCCTTGGCAATAAGACATACAGTAAGTCCCTCTTCTAATCGTACACATTCATGTCAACACAAACAGGACTGTTGACATGAATGTGTACTATTGTTGCATTATTCAATCTTGTATCAGAGCCGGTGCTTTGTTTGTTGTTTTTTTATTAATATTTTTTCAGAGTGAGGTCAAGTAAATATTGTCCTCAAGGCTCTTATTCCACATAAACGCTGCCCTTCAACTAGAAAGCCCTCATAACACGAATGTCTTTCATATCAGCCGGTTGTTGGGCGCCTGCATCAAATCGATGAGGCCATCAGAGTTGAAGCCTGCAGGAGGCCTCTGTTTAAAGGCCAGAATCGTGAGCACAGGCCTAGCATTTTTCAGACCCTCCTCTTCCCCACAATGCCACCTTTTAGTAGTGGTCCATCATCCTCATTAAAGTATACAAGTAATTGAGGATTTTGGCGAATTACCTCCTGTGGTTTTGTGATGTCTGTTTTTGCTTGTTAGCAGCCTTTATAGTCTTCAAATCATGTAAATATACTGCATTATGCATTACATTTGATCATACTTCAAAGGAAGTGCTTAGCTGTTAACTGCTTAATAAATTATTGTCCAATCTATTGTCTATTTTCTTTTGCAAATTTTTTAAAGGTTAATACAGTATATGGACACTTCTTGCCATGGCTGATTTTGTTCCCAACACTTAAAGGGTAACTAAACCCCTGCTCAGAGCTTAACTCCACCCACTGGCAATTTTCAAAAAATGCTGGAAAAGTGGGCAGAGCCCGGTGGGCAGAGCCCGGCGGACACAGAGGGGCCGAACCGAGGGCGGGGCTGAGCGGAGGGTGTGCACCTGAGACCCGCAGTGACGGATTGTTTGACAGCTGTCAGACTCGCGAGTCGCAAAGATGGAGAATGACTGGAGTGACGCCAGCTTTGCAACAGAGCGGTCATTTCTCCTACCTTCACCTGAAGTGGAGGAGGGTGGATTGTCTGTAACAGACACAAACCCGGAGCCTTATCAATGCGAGCCGCTGCTCAAACTGCGTTAACTCCCGATGCCGACGATGCTAGTGAAGCAGCCGCGCAAGAGAACTGACCTAATCTATCTGCGTCCGTGGCAACCACTTGCGTGTCAGGGTTTGAGAGCGCGTCTCATGTATGAAAATTATCTGTACACATGACGGGCGGCAATAATATCGCAAGAAAAGCCTGACGTGTAGGCCTACTGACAACTGCATTATTTAACCGTATTTTCTTCAATAAAATGTTAAAGCAAGTATCAGTGAGTTTCATTCATAATGTTTACTTCATGTAATATGACAGTTCATTCTGGAGTGAAGCCGTTCTCATCGTGTGATTGGGGGAAACATTTCTGAGGGCATGGTGAGCTCGTGCCAGGGGCGCGGATAGTGAGCCGTTGGAGGTACCATCCTACGTCACGATGTACCACAACGTCCAATAGGAAAATTCAACTGCAGTAGCCACCGTTCAACCTTAAGAGGGCAGCACTTTGGCGGTTTTACACCATATTTTATAGAATTAAAACACTTTATACTCAAATGTCAAAACATTTACTCGAATCAATGAACAGCATTAATAAATCCCCAGTATTACAGATCATTAACTAAAAAAAGTTGGTTTAGGGTTTAGTTACCCTTTAAAAATTAAAAAAAAATTATATACAGCTGCAATTTGGGTTTGTTGGCTCCTAAATCCTAAATGACCCTGGACCACAAAACTAGTCATAAGTCACATTTTGTCAGCCGAACTTAGCCCCGCCCACAACAATTGTGCTCAGGCAGTTTGGTCTGGACTTTCTCCATAGAGAAGTAATTATGCCCGAACAGAAACTGTTCGGACCAATGAAATTGTCAGGGCGGGCTTTAGACGATGATGGACAGATGATAAACAGTAACGTAATCATCCACGTCATCAAAGGTGCTTGGGTTGAATTTGTTCTAATCCTAAACGGAGAACTTGTTCGTATATGCATTCACCTTTACTATTTCTCTCAGAAATGATGATCGTGTTGGTAAGTACTCAGTGTATCCTTAAATTCTTTTTTACAACACCGGCAAAGATCGTTTACACATCTTTTTCTTCTAACGTAATTTATTCCAGCGTGCGTGCAGACAGGGTTGCCAAGTTTTTACAACAAACCCACCCAATTGCTACTCAAAACTAGCCAAAAACAAGCCCCAATAGCTTTCCGGGGGGGGGGTTCTCCAGGAAAAAAATGGCATTTGGGGGGTAAAATATGTGTTATTTTGGCAGGGCTGCCTGCTAAAATTCGCATTCCTGGGTCTGTATATCACATAATTGGGGTCGCTTCAACCCGCGGACATGATAAACAACCCGCGAACTTGGCAACACAGTGCAGTTGAGTTCTGTTGACATCTGCAACTAACGTTATGCGTTGCTCTGATTGGTTGTAGGTCTATCCAATTGAGGTCTTTCCTGGCTCGGTTGAAACACGCCCCATAATCACAGCCCAACGGAGCAGTATCAAGGTGTTTTTCAATGTCAAGGATACTTCCTCTGCAGGACTGGTCCTTCCAAGTCACTTCCTTCAGAGGCTAGGCGAGGCTCCTCTTTAGCATTCGGAGAACACGTAAATGGAACAGGCTAGCAAGTGCACGTCATTGCGTCATTAAGTCAGTGAAAAGGTCCGTTAGCCATCAATAACGTCATTTGTATAATATCAATACGGTAGTAATTTGTACTGGCATAATTAATTTGTAAACGTTAAACTTTACTTATATTTACTACGGTTATAACAAATGTTTGGTAACGTAAATACTTACACTTGAAAGCATATTGCCCCTTTAACGCTCCGACTCTGCCAACGTCCGATATTTAGAATTTTTTTTAACAAGATAGCAAAGCTGCGCGCATAGGATTGTGGGTGATTTGAGAGCGCGAAGAGCGCGAAGTCTACTTGTATGCATCCTTTCCTGTATATGGCATATTTTTCGAACGAAGGACTCAGACCTTGGTTGAAATTCCGAGGATCCTCGACATTGGAACAGTCCTTCGACGTATGTCGATGATGTAGCATCCTCGGAATTCTGGCTTCCGAGGATCCTTCCTTGACATTGAGAAATGCCTTCTGACTCAAATTCTGACTAGAATTGAGTATGACGACGTCAGGCTTTAATAGCCAACAATACCTTGTATGGGTCAAAATTTAAAAAAATATATTTTATTCCAAAAAAGCATTAGGGTATTAGGTAAAGATCATGTTCCATGAAGATATTTTGTAAATTGTAATTGTAAACCTCCCGAAACTACCAGTGTCGCGGAGCGGGAGTGTTACGGATACGTGGTGTTGCCATAGACAATTAATTAATTAATTTGGTAAATAAATATAAACAATATATATACTATATTTCAGGGCTCAATGCTAAGGATATTTTTCAGGGGTTCAAATTTTTACTTGCCCTGTCAGAATTTTCACTGACCCCACCACAAAAAAAAGACAAATAAAATAAAATAGGCCTAGTATTGTTTTTGAGCCATATAAGCTTAATAAATAAGGTTATGACTCTAAAAACTAAAATCCTAACTCATATATTTTTTTTATATTGTTAAAGACCGTCAGTAATAAAATAAGAACAAATAATCAAATTATGAGCAAAAGCACAAATAAATAAAGCAGAACAAACATATACAAATTAAATAAACAGTTATTTTCATGTAGGTCTAAACTAGATTGTCAGGTACAAAAATAGTAATCAAATGTAAAATATAACTGCATAATCTGCATAAAATGATATGCCACTGCATATAAATACAGATTAACCCTTATTAAAAGTTATTCAGTCAAGAGCAGAGAGTGATTTTTTTTTTTGTCTTTTGTTATCTCAATATTTATATAGCCAATGACGATATTTTCCGGCTTTCCGTGTTTTCACTGTTATACGGTAGGGGCGCTGTAGCGCATTTCCTGCACGAGAACAGAATCTCCTGATCAAAACACTGCCGAAGAAGCAACGTGCGATATCCAAGCCTGTAGTGCTTCAGTCAGAAATTGAAGCTTTCGCGCCTCGATCGCCCCCTGGTGGCCGGTCCCAGTATAGCTCCTAAACCCCGCCTCTCCATGTATTAGAATGGGCGCGAGACACACTAAACAATTTAATTACACTTCAAATAATTGTTTCCTAAAGATGGTTTCTGTCATTTTAGGCAGTTTTTATTACAATAATTTCATTTCAAGTGTTCGTTTTTTAAATAAGTTTAGTTTTAGTGAGTTATTTGATGCTATAAAAACGAGGGGTGTGACGTCATGATTGACAGCTGAGATTGACGGCTTCTCTGAATGAACTTGTCACTGAGGCACTAACGGACTTTTTTCTGGATTTTTGGGAGGAGATTGGAGCTTTAGCTTTAATTTCTACACTTCCATAACTGTTTATTTCACACCAACATAATGAATTGTTCTGCATCTGCGAGAGTGTGGGCGGGCTTTTGATAATCGCGCCTCTACTTCCTGTTCTCTACTGCGCAACTCCGGTCCCGAGATCGCTACTGCGCAGACTCGGTCCCAAGATGTCAGCGCCGTGAGCGGGCCTATGAAAGCTTCAACTTTGGTCAGCGGAAGTCAATGGAGTCGCGTCGTCCATATTTTTTTACGGTCTATGGCGATATCATGTGTAAGCAGATGCATATGTAAAATAACGCGATCATCACCATTAAACAGCATATAAATCAAAACTGCCTAATGTTATTGAATGAAATGCCAACCCAGGACGAATTATAGGACTGTCAAGCTTTGGGGTGTTGATGGACTCCATCTACAGCATCTGTGTTTTGTTCATCGTTCAGACGTAACGTTAGTCTTTTACAAAAACGTGATTTTTTTTTCCAGCTTTATGCTCAAAATGTTGCTTTTTCATGAAACTTGCAACATTCAAGTGTTGATTAAAAAAAATAATATATGAAGCTGGAATAAAACAGTGGGTCTGTTCTTTCTTTGATATATTGCATGTTTAGATATTCTGTGGACCATTAAAACTTGTGAAAATGATCATAAATGCTGGCGGTGACTGGCAAATTTCATGTTTACGTTCATTTAAAAGACCTAACCGACTATGTTTACGATGATACTCAACAAGACAGTCATTTTGATATAATTTTGTGTGAATATTCGCGCACTGAGACGCGTGGCCGTGCGCGCGTGTGTGTGTGTGTGTGTGTGGTGTTGTTGCTGCCCTTCGCGACGAGCAAACTGAGAGACACACTTTCTCGTCTATGAGCGCTTGAATATTTAAATTGGCAAGGCTTAAAAATGCGCAAATGATCAGTTTCCGTGAAGATGCAGCTTTGGCCCGAGTGTCTTTCACGCTGGCACTGAACCATCGGGCAATTCTTATTGTCGACCGTAATGACAAATATTTTTTGTCATTCATTCAGGGGGGGCGGGTGGTCGTTTTGGGAGGTCGGGGCGCCCCCCCAAAACAATGGTAGGGGAAACACTGCTTGTAATGTGCAATACTTATCCCACAGGCTATCTATTTTCAAAACTGTTAAAAATCAAGACAAAGGGAAGCTCATGAGAGTTAGAGTCTACATGCACTTTCCTAATATAGTGTGGAAAGTGTCATAGTCAAGAAATTCTCTAGCTGTTCCAGTGAATGCTTTTTAGCAAGCAATTGTAACGCTAAATTTCTTTAATCTCAAACCAGCTAGAGAGATGACACCTATTTAGCATATGCTCGGTAGAGTTTCCTTTTGAGAAATGATCGTATCATTTTGTGTGAAATTGTCAACAAGAAAACACTTTAGAAGCCGATATTTTTCTTTTTTTTGATGCCTTTGTATTCAAAGTATTATTTATTTGATCTGAAGTTGTTTAAGAAGTAATGTGAATGACAGAAATAACAATGAAAATTTATTTTAGATACAGTGGGTTATCATTATTATTATTTTCTCCAACCAGTCTCCCCTGCATACTGCATATAAATTAAAAATGTGGTCCAATCAACATTTCCTCGGTAGACTCTCTTCATGTAACAGCTGGCTTGTTATTTTTAACCAAAATTCAAACACCCCCCTGATCTAAATAGCCTGGACGCAGCGTATTGGAAACAGATTTGTTCAGCTGATAAGTCTCGCATAGATGAGCTGCCTCCACTCCCCTCAGCCATGAAAATGTTAGTAAATGTTTCATTAGCTTAGAATGCAGTTTTAGGGCTCCTGTCTCAGCAGTTTCTCAAGCAGTTTTCAGGTGAAAGCCCAATGCATGGTATAAAACCATGTTTGATTAATTTCCTTAAAGTTCATGGAGTGTAATCATAAGAAAAAGCTGCACCTTTTTAATGAGCTGCAATGTTTTAAAATATTGAAGAGAGATATTTTTCATACAGCCCTAGCCTAGTGTTTTTTATGCATATAGAATGATAGGAGAGGGATTTAGTTGCTTGTTTGACCCTACTGTGGTGCTCGTTCCTGGATCTTGGGCTTGTAGAGGCCCAGTGCACATTGCATATCATTGATTTTCAGATTTTTAAGTGAGAATTCTTTTGATGAATCATAATTGCATAATTGAGGGAGTTGGACTCCTCCCTAGGTCGCATAAGTCTGCTTCTCAGCACATTTGCATTCACAATTGATTTAGTCATGCATAAATCTTCCTCTCTTTCTCTTCTCACGGCCCTCTCTCTCCATCCCTCCTGCTGACACCTTGCCAACAGTCCAATAGCTTTTCCATTTTAATGATTTGTGGACGTAGAACAAACGTTGACCTTATTTGATCCTTTGGAAATGTACGGCATCACTGGGGTTGGGTGTTTGCTCTATTTACGAGACTGAAGTTGCATATGTCGCATAGTAATCTATAATCCCATTAAATGTATCACGCCAATCATTCCCCTCTCCATGTGTCTGACTGACTCACAGGGAGCCCCAAGCAGAATTTAAGCTGCCTGCGGATTGGAGCAGGGTGGTGTTTTGAAGAGCCCTGCTGTTGCTGTGCAACTGTGTGGTCTCGACCTGAAAAGAGGGTAAAGGCTTATCACTCCACCCTTGTGATCCTAGTGCCGCCCCTATCTGTCTCGGAGTGGCTGCATTACTTCTCTCCCCACTGTGACCCTCTCTGAGCTGCCATCGATCACTTCTCTACGGTAGCACTCAGAAATTTTTCAGAATCTCAGCTGTGCTGAAACGTTCTCTTGCCGACCTCATATCTCCTCGCTCCATCTTAAACACGTGTCATAAATTCCCTGACGTCGATAATGCGATTTAGAGTCCGAGATGGTTTTTTTCTTTCATCTCCAACTTGGATGGAAAAATAAAATAAAGTGTGTAATTGCATAGTCATGCCCACTCTCTTATCTCCGGCCCCACGATCTCCGAGCAGAGGTGAAAGCTCCCCAGATTGATGGACGCAGAATAGAGCTCATTCATAGGTAATCCGCTGATAAGGAAGAGCTGCGTTTCTGGCAAATGAAAACACAGTGTCGATTTAATGAAATTCCATGCGTGTGTGCTTCCGCTATCTCCTCTTCATCACAGTGCTCTCAAAGTTGAATTCCCTACATAGTCAAAGAGTGGGCCAATCAAAGCCTGCAAATTGCAACAAGTTCAACAACAGCTCTTTACAGGAGGTATGTAGGCAAGTAATTCAGCTTCTCACTAGGTGCACTGCGTTTAAAAAAAAAAGAAAGAAAAAGGACTATTGATCTTGGAGGAAAGTGCTAAATAGAAACTCAATGTCCAACATATATTTCTTTATCCACTGCTGACAGCAACAGTTACAATCATGAATTCAATGACAAAAAAGAGTGAAGATAAAGAAAAGATCTTTTAAAAATATGATGTAGAATGCACTTTTTTGTATTAATTTTGGTTTTATATTTTGAAAAATTTGACCAAAATGTATCAATAAAAATAAAATAAAATAAAAAAACGTTTAAATTGAATGACTCTAAAAATGTCATGTGGTGTAATCAATTTTGAATGGATGAATACATTTTGAAAGTATATATATTGAGCTATATTTTTCCATAATTAATTTCTTATTTTTGTTTTATGCGCCACATGACATTGATTTGGCAGACCATTTCCAAATATTTTAATATTTTAAGAAAACTGCACTACTTCACTGCACTAATTTCATAAGAAATAATGAAAAATTGTCAAACCACTTTCATTAATTCATTCTTTTAAGCTTTTTTTATTTATTATTATATCATTATGAGATGACTTTAGACCAAGCGTGCCACACCAGTCCTGAAAATCCTAAAAATGTTTAGAACAATTGACTGATTTACAATTTCGATTATAATTTTTTTTATGTTTAACTAGTCAACTCAAAAAAATTAACTACAACATGATTAAGGTAACATTATCTTTATTAACCATCTGATTAAAAAAAGTCATGTTCCAAGTGCACCACACCTGAAGTGATCTTCATGGTGTAAATGTAAAACAAATGACTAAATATCTTTGTAGAAAATATGCTTGAAATATGAAGGCAAATATTGAACAAATGTATCTTAATCATATCCTATATACCTATATAGTAACGAATATAAAACAAGAAAAATGCTAAATATTTCTAATACAAAAATTACACCAGTAATAAGCTATTAATAACGCAAAAACAGAAAATAACAGCACCTTTCAGTCTGTCACCATCATGCAAACATGAAATATCAAACATACAATAGTAGTTATTTCTTTAATGGTTTTTGCATTCCATTGAGCTATTTTTCCTATTGTTTTTATGTTTGGTGGACGTGTTTGACTGTTGCACTCGTGTCTTGCATCTTTAGCAGCATCTCACCCATGAAACGCCATTTTAAAAATGTGGCGCTCAAGTTAGAAGAATTTCTCGCGTCTAATATTAACTTGCGTCTAATATCTTTGCTTTTTTCCCATTCCACTGCTCCAATGCAATATCGCATTCCGTGTGAACACATCACACGAGAGCAGTTAATCAGGCTTGCCATCATGTGGTCGGATCATTTTCTTCTCTTAACTGTTATCATTGATGTATTGTCAACATGTCTAAATGTAACGTTTGCTAACATTTTTATTCAAAACTGTGATTTCTCGATGTAATATTAATAAAATTATGAATTAAATTGAATTAATCTAAAAAAATCGCCCAGCCCTAGTTCATTCTTTAAATAAGTTTGGTTTTAGTTAGTTAATTGATGCTATAAAAACGGGGGTGTGACGTCATGATTGACAGCTGAGATTGTCACTGAGGCACCAACAGACTATTTTCGGGAGGAGATTGGTATTTTCACGCTGACATAATGTTGTTCTGCCAATGTTGGGGCACTCGACTGTGCAAAATGGCATGCCAAGATCCGAAAGAGCGGACCCCACACTTGTGGAAAACGCTAGGATGATGATTATAATGTTGTTCTGCATTACTAACCGATTCTGCGGGAGTGTAGGTGGGGCCTTGATAGCACGGCTCCACTTCACGCTCACTAGTGCACAGACTTAAAATAACTCTGCTCTTGGAGTTGAATTTTTAACACTTTTTCAGAGTTAAAATTTAACTCTTTCTGGAGTTAAAATACTAATCCTACGGAGAGTAACTGTAACTCTGAAATGTAGTTAATTATAATATAAACTCCTTACCAGTGTTAAAAATTAACACTTGAAACACATTTTATTTAACACTTCTTAGAGTTAACATTTATTTAACACAATATGTTTTATGTGGAAATGACTACACTGAACACCATACTCTTGATTTACTGCCTTTATTTGAGCAAATTCATACATTTGGTTCAGAAATTCATTGCATGGACACACTTTGAAAACAATTGCTGTCATACTGTAAAATCTAACAGCAAAACATATAGGCAGCTAACAGAGTGAATTACGTTACCTCGTCGGCATTAAAGTTAGTGTGGAAGCTGAACAGGTTTCTTGAGCTGAGTCGCCACTTCAATTTGACGGCGTTGCCGTTTGAAAGTGTTGCAAACTAACGTTACCCCATGTGTGCACGGGAGTGGCGCTGATAATAAACCCCATGTGAAACGTCAGATAGCCTGCCTACTTGAGTTTTGCTTGCACTTGGCTGAAGCCATTCTATCCGGTTTCTCTGCAAAGCAAATGGAAAGACGGTTAGCTGGTTTACATCGACAAAAAGTCCGCGCAAATAGGCAATTAAAATTTTGAAACAAGTTATCGGCTACGTTCATACGTTGCCATGGTCGTTGACGTTAGTACACAGTATATAACGTAACAGCTATGACAAAACGTGTTTGTCAGAAAATATAGAACATGTTGAAATAGTTTTTTTGTTGTTGTATATATACACTTTTACCTACCTCAGTCACGACGAAGCCGAAAGTCCATTAGTGCTGCAGAACCAGGGTCGTGTCGTGACGCACTTCTCAAAATGTAACTCCAGATGTTGTGTTAAAACACGCTCCTGAACACCAATGAATGAACGCCAAAATACAACACAGCCAGGGAGTATTCAATAACACACACGGTAGTCAAAATTAAAAAAATAACTCAACAAATTTAACTCATTCACACTTTTTTGTCTAACTCATGATTTTTCAACTCCTGAAATTTGCTGTGCATGTATTGCCTCAGAATGTCCTTCTTTGGCTAGATAACATGACCTACATGGTGATAAGATGGCCTTGTATTGCTCTTAGCATGTCCAATCAAGAGATTGTGTCAAATCTTTCTGCAGCTGTATTGATTATGATCATAATAATACACGCCTATTCTGGTCCCATGTAGAAGGGTCAATACCATCTCTGGCAGCAGTGAGGAAAAAAATGAGAGTCTATACTGTATATCCTCCTAGGGTGAAAAGGTGTTAGGCTTCTCCTTCGTCTTGGCTACTTGATTGAAGACAGGATCAGAAGCTCTGGAAAGTGCCATCTGTATTAGAGGCCTCTGATGTTTGATGTTGTAGGTCTGCTGGGTTTTCATAAAAGAGGCTCTGCGCATGCATTGTAGCAAGTCCGCCTGGGCTCATTCGTACAGCCCCAGTCATTGGCATTTCATTCTAAGTAAACAGTTTAATTTAATCTCACATTTGGAGTTGCAGGTTGTGCTTCCCATCAAAATTTCCTCACCCTCTTGAATATAAATAGGCTTTTTAACTCGAGCTCAATACAAATATAATGCTTTGGGTGTTATCTTCATGCTGTGGTAGATATCAATTAGGTGAACCAGGCATGTAATTGATTTTCACCCCGTTAACTCTGCATCGGTAACCTTTGACGCAATGATGCCCGAGCTGTAGTCTGGTCCTTTTTGAGCCTAATTTATCTCAAACAGTGCATTGGTTTACTACTTTCCCTCCGACTTTGCGGCACTTTACCTGAGGGAATGGACATTGTGGCATTCTGAACCATTCTGAACACTTTACCTGGCATTCTGAGTTCCGTTCTTTAGTGTCAGGGGACAAACCAGCATGCCGTTTTCTTTCCCATGCTAGCACGAAAGTAATTTTGGAAGGTGAGTTGCAAGATGGCCGCAGGGTCAGGAGTGTCGGACAGAGGATGGAGAATTCAGCTAGCATGATGAAAACAGCCCTACAAAAATATTGGAACAAAGAAAACATCACCAATGCTGATATGCCCAACACTGACATTTACACTTATATCGCAGCTGTCATTTTATTCGGTTGCGCAAGTGGTTTTCGAGCAATGGTCGGAGGTTGCAGAGGGGACTTCGGACAACCAGATGTATTTCTGACCAGTTAAGCACAGTGGTATTAATAATAATAAGCTATATGCACTGCTGGAAGGGTCAACTATCAGGCAACTGCCAAAAGCTGGAGTTTTTATGACGCTGGGGATATCATATCATAAGCCCTACTGAGAGAAGTGTTTCAGCTTGAATGAATTTAATGTGTTTTATCAGCCTTTCGGAAAGCTGTTTATCAACTCTTGTTTTTCCCCAAACAACTCTAAAATGCAGAAAATTAGATTTCACACAAGTTCACACAACAACGATTCCAGACGTGCAAACGCGATAACAGGCAAAAGAAAGCACAGATAGTCTGCTTGATAAATGTGACAGCCTGCGACTCCCATTCAATCACATCAGGCGTCAGCGAGGAGGATACATACACACATAAACCTTATCCAGGTGCGGATCAATAAGAAGCCAATAAGCTTTATTAGCCTGCATACATGTCTAAGATGAAGACCATAAAAGAGAGAATCAAACCCGAGTGAAGAGGCCTGGGGAGAAAAGAGACAGGAGAGATAAATATGCCTTTTCCCTCCAGTCTCTCTCTTCCTCTGCCTTAATTTGCTGTCATTATAACCTATTGGGGGTTTGCTCTTGGCAATAAAGAGAGAGAAGACAGACAATTTTGCTGTCAGCCCCCCAGCACAGTAATTTGATTTGTAGCTCCAGCAGATCGTGGAGTGTAGACTGAGTCAGTGGTGCTCTGTGTTTCAAGGTTACAGTGGGAGGCCTCCTTAATCTCCTATGGAGAACTGCATCTCATCTTCCACTCTTCAAATGCTTGCATTCTGTCCTTCTAGTCTTACTCTCCACTTCTGCTCTCGTGTTTACACACACAATTCAACAGAGCCGTCCTGAGTGGCACTTGCCTCCCTCTGAGATCTTCCAAATCACTACAATAAAGACAGACTGCTGCAAACAAAGCTACAAAAGCTGGCTTCAAACGCTTGGATAATCAACGGCAGGAACTCATTGCTCATTTTGTGCTTTCCATTTACTTTATGTAAAAGACCAGCTTTTAATTTCCAGGATGGTCCACGCTAGTTTATGCTGGTTTGGTGCTGGTCTAGCCAGTGCAGCGTTGGGCAAAATTGTCTTTCTGTTTGTTGTTCTGTCTTTCTATCTGTCAATCTGCCTGTCTTCCTGTCGTTCCATCCATCCATCTTCACTATTTCAAAGCTTTGTTAAGCCCACATTCAGAGTTTGTCTAAAGGCCAGCTCACACTACAGATTGCGGCCAAATCGGTGCACTTTGCGGTCCCTGATGCTTAAGTACGAGAAGGTCAACGATGTGATCTGAGCCTTGAGCAGTCACAGACGCTGCAATATTTTTAAACCTTTTTTATATTATTGCCATGTGATCTTGTGTGTAATGCAATGTCAAGGTGGAACTAACCTTCCAATCACAGTGCGGTTGGTATAAACTGAAAACTGACCTCCTAATTTTCTCATGTTAATTTATGTGAGAAAAGTTTTTTGTTTTTTAATGACAAGACAACGACAGATGACAAGATACCTTGTTGTGAAGTGTGAGCACCACAGCAAACTTTACAGCAATAGCAAACTTTACATATCTAGTTAAAAATTAAATGTACATGTTTCATTGAATTTTAAAGGGGTCATGAATTGAGAAATCAACTTTCCCTTGAGCTTTTGATTTATAAAAGGTTATGGTAATATAAGAATATCCTGTAAGTTTCAGAGCTGAAAACTTCCTTGTTAGTCAAAAAAAAAGCTTTTAATGACACCTGGCCCAGCAAACGATCGATCTCAGAATATACCACACCTTGACGTCATCGTGTGGTGAAACACCGCCTCAACATAAGATGAACAACGCCTGATTCTGTAGCCTCGCCCACCGACTCGTGCCTGACATGACATAGGCCTACATAGAGCTAAGCCGGATCAAACTTCTAAGCAATAAACATACCGCATAAGCTTCATTCGGATTCCGATATTATGAATGCATGGATGAAGTTTATTTTTAATGAATTTCCAGCTCAGGTGGCGAAGACATTGCGCGTTTGTTCCTTCATTTCACCACGGATTAGTTTGTAAACAAGAGACTGGATTTACAGACAGGATGAGATTGCATGAAGCAACACACTAATGGGAGTAAAAACATTTTTTTTTATATGTGATAGTATTGCATTGTTACAGATCGTTTGATATCTATTGAATATGTGTATGTGTCTAACTGAACATACCTTAGCATGCTGTCAAAGGCTGAAGAATCCTTTATTTGTGGTGTTATCGGTTCATTGCGATTCGGGATCAGACTCTGACATGTATGGGTCAGGGCTCACAAATCCAATGTCCTGGGGCTATGTGTTTTCCAGACGGGCTACCAAAACGTAAGCCTGGCCTGCCGACGGGCTATCTTAAATAGTGAAATAACATTCCTTTCTTGATATGCATTGTTCACTCTCTTGACTTTATATTTGAAGGAAAAATACAATCGCAGAAGTTTTGATCATGATCTGCAATGTAGTTGGGGTGTGTTTGTGTGTGTGTGATGCACAGTTCGTGCTTATATCCACCGATCGGGCAGGCCAAGTAATATAAAAATAACATTCCTGTTACAGTACACAGGAGGCAGACACAGACGTAACAGGTAATGGTTGTTTATTTGACCACAGTAGAGCAGACTAAGTAACACAGGTGAGTAAACTGGTTGCAGATAGACGTTGAATGGATATGATAGAGATAGTTACTGTCCTTTCTTTTGCAGATAGATGAACGTTGGAGCTTGGAGATCGCTGGAGAACTTAGGAGCTGACTGGAACACACCCACACAGCAGACGAGGAACACAAAGGGAAGGAGACACGCTGGAGACAGGTAAGTATACGAAGAGAAGTCCTTGAGGTAAGCATAGCACAGAGTATATGCGAACGAGACCGGACATGGAGTGCTGTGTGAGTGTGTGTTATAAAGTGCTGGTGATGAGTGCCGTGATGAGGTGCAGGTGGCGGTGATCAGTACTCAGGAGATGGCGTGCGTTGTGATTGGTGGAGGTTGGAACCTGACGTGTCTGTGACAGTACCCCCCCCCCCCCTCCACGGCCCGCTCCAGAGGGCCGAGAACCCTGACGCCGTGGTGGACGTCCTCTACCCCGCGGTGCCGGTTTCTCAGGGTGACTGTCGTGAAAGGTCTGGAGTAAACTAGGGTCTAAGATGTCGTTCCTCGGGACCCAGTAGCGTTCCTCTGGGCCATATCCTTCCCAATCCACCAAGTATTCCAGCTGACCACCACGACGTCGGGAGTTCAAGATCTCATGAACTTCGTAGGCAGTTCCGTCCTCCAGGATGAGTGGAAGGGGGGGTTCGGCGGGAACCACGTCAGGTCCTGTGGGTAAAACAGAGGGATGGTGAGCTTTAAGTAGTGACATATGGAAAGTGGGGTGTATACGATACCCTTGTGGGAGATGGAGTTGGTAGGTGACTGGATTGACCTGCTTGATGATGGGGAATGGGCCAATGAACCTGGGACTCAGCTTTTTGCAAGGCAGACGCATTCTGATGTCTCTGGTTGATAGCCAAACCATCTGACCAGGCTGGAAGACAGGAGTGTCAGAACGTCGGAGGTCGGCTACCATCCTGCGTCTGCGCAGGGCCCGTTGCAGTTGATGGTGTGCTGAGTCCCAGACCCTCTCGCTCTTTCGGAACCAGTAGTCCACTGCTGGAACGTTGGAGGGTTCCCCATCCCAGGAGAACAGTGGAGGTTGGAAGCCGAGTACGCACTGGAACGGGGTGAGTCCTGTGGTTGACTGCTTGAGCGAGTTTTGGGCGTACTCGGCCCAACCCAGGAACTGGTTCCAAGAGTCCTGGTGGTCATGACAGAAGGTACGTAGGCAGCGGCCAATTTCCTGTACCTTCCTTTCCGTCTGCCCGTTCGATTGTGGATGGTATCCCGACGTCAGGCTAACGGCCACACCTAGGAGGGAGAAGAACGATTTCCATACTCTGGATATGAACTGGGGACCTCGGTCTGAGACTATGTCTTCTGGTATTCCGGAGTATCTGAAAACTTGGTTGAAGAGTGTTTCGGCTGTCTCCATGGCAGTAGGCAATCCTGGAAGTGGGATCAGACGGCAGGATTTAGAAAAACGATCAACAACTACTAGGATGGTGGTATTACCGTCTGAGGCTGGGAGGTCAGTGATGAAGTCCACTCCTAGGTGTGACCATGGGCGTTCTGGAACGGGCAGAGGAAGGAGTTTCCCAGCTGGCAGATGACGAGGAGATTTGGAAATGGCACATTCCCTACAGCCCTGTATGTACCTTCTGACATCCGAAGCCATCCCTGGCCACCAGAAGTGTTCTTTAAGCAACCAGAGGGTTTCATTGACCCCCGGGTGACCAGTACCAAGTGACGTGTGAGCCGAGTGAATAGTGGGAGTGCGTCGTGTCCGTGGGATGTACAACAAGCCTGGTGGACAGCCCGGCGGAGGGTTCGTGGAGGCATTGGAGGAGGGGATTGTTTCTTCGGACCAGGTAATAGGACTTACGATGAGGGAACTTGGAATAATGGGTTCTGGTTCTTCGGTTTGTTCATCAGGAGCATGAAGACGGGAGAGAGCATCAGCCTTAAAATTTTTTGTACCTGGGCAATAAGAGATGGTATAATTGAAGCGGGAGAAAAACATAGCCCAACAGGCTTGTCTTGGGTTTAGTCTCTTGGCTGATCGAAGATATTCTAAGTTCTTGTGATCCGTTAGCACCAGGAACGCATGTTTGGCTCCCTCCAGCCAATGCCTCCACTCTTCCAAGGCAAGCTTAACAGCAAGGAGTTCCCTGTCACCGATGGAGTAGTTGACTTCCGCCAGGCTGAGCTTGCGGGAGAAGGCGGCGCATGGATGGAGTCTACTAGGCGTCCCCTGCTGCTGGGACAACACCGCTCCCACTCCAGTTGTGGAGGCATCCACTTCCACGATGAAAGGCTTTTCTGGATCTGGATGGACGAGTAAGGGAGCGGTGGTGAAGGCTTTCTTTAGTTGTTCAAAGGCGTTGGTGGCTGCCGGGCTCCAGGACAGAGACTTGGGCTTATTGCGTAGCAGACTGGTGAGTGGATGAGTGATCGAACTGTAACCTTGAATGAAACGTCTGTAGAAGTTGGAGAATCTGAGGAAGCGTTGGAGTTCTTTGATGGTTGTGGGTTCTGGCCAGTTGGTGATGGATTCCACCTTCCTCTCGTCCATCCGAATGCCACTGTGGTCTATGTGATAACCCAGGAAGGAAACTGATGTTTGGTGGAATGAACACTTTTCTTGCCTTGAGGAACAGGTGGAATTGACGTAGACGGTTGAGGACCTCCGCAACGTGTTGGTGATGTTCGGCCTGGCTCCGGGAGTATATGAGTATGTCGTCGATGTAGACTAGGACGAATCGATGGAGAAACTCCCGGAGCACGTCATGGATAAAATCCTGGAATACGGAGGGGGCGTTTACCAATCCATACGGCATGACGAGATACTCATAGTGTCCAGTAGGGGTAATAAAGGCAGTCTTCCACTCGTCCCCCTCACGTATCCGGATGAGGTTGTACGCGCTGCGGAGGTCCAGCTTGGTAAACACAGTGGCACCACGGAGATGTTCCAGGGCCGCTGGGACGAGAGGAAGGGGATATGGAAACTTGACAGTGATTTTATTGAGTGAACGATAATCGATACATGGCTGCAAGCCTCTGTCCTTTTTTGCCACAAAGAAGAAGCTGGAAGCAGAAGGGGAAGTAGACGGCCTGATGTAACCTTGGGCGAGGGCTTCCTTGATGTAATCCTCCATGGCCTTCTCCTCCGGGATGGATAATGGATATATCTTACCCTTTGGTACTGGTTCACCCGGAAGCAGGTCGATGGCACAGTCCCATGGCCGGTGTGGAGGCAGCTTGGAAGCCCGTTGCGGGCAGAAGACATCTCTGAAGGGGGCGTAACACTTGGGGATGTCAACTGAGCGTTGTTCAACTGGACTTTCGATGGATGTGGCACAGAGAGTTAAATCAGGCGGAGACGATGGTGGAAGAGGAAGTTCCGTCAAACAGCGAGAGAAGCAAGTGTCGCCCCACTTCAGGATTTCGCCCGTTTTCCAGGAGATGGTAGGGTTGTGCTGCTCCAACCAGGGGCGCCCCAGAACCACGTCAGCAGTTGAATCCTCCAGAACCAGCATATGAGCCTCTTCACGGTGTAGTAAACCCACTTGGAGTGTAACTGGTCCAGCCACGGTGCGGACGCGCTTGCGACTGAGGGGTCTGCCGGTTATGGAACTGATCTTGTAGATGGTCGGAGACGGAGTGGTCTTGAGATGTAGTTGGTGGTGGATGGCACCGGAGAGGAAGTTGCCGGCTGACCCCGAGTCGAGGAGCGCGACCACTGAAAGGGAGACATTAGCGGCAGTAAGAGTGACGATAGTGGTGAGGGGTTTCATCTTATGAGTAGCAGGAATAATAGCACTCACCATGGGTCGCGGGGGTCGTGTGGGGCATGCAGCAATGACATGCCCATGTTCACCACAATAGAGACAAAGACGAAGGGTCAGCCGACGGCGACGTTCTTCAGAAGACAAACGGGAATTTTCTATTTCCATGGGTTCTTGGGCTGGTTCTGGGGTGCTGATGGGTTCGGATCGGCAGAAGGGCACGTTGATGGAATACTGGTCCTGGTGCTCTTGGATGCACGCTTGCATGCGAGTGGCACAGTGAATGGAGAGCTGGATGAATTTCTCAAGGCCGATGGAGTCCTCGCATGAAGCGAGATGCAGCCGTACCCAAGGTTCTAATCCTTGCTGATACGTCGTTATCAACGCCTGTTCATTCCATCCGCTGACTGCTGCAAGCGTTCTGAATTGCAAAGCATAACCGTAAATAGACATGGATCCTTGTTTTGAATTAAAAAGTTTCTCACCAGCTGAAGAATCTGTGATCGGTTTCCCAAACACTTCCCGGAAGTGGGAAATAAACGCTGAATAGGATTGCGTTACTGCGCCCTGTTGTGACCAGATGGAATCGGCCCACATCAATGCTTTGCCGCTGAGCTGAGAGATGATGAATGCAATTTTCGATGTGTCGCTCGGGTACAGGTGCGGCTGCATCTCCAGGACCAGTGTGCATTGCAGTCGGAATCCGTTGCAATCCTCCGCCGATCCTGAGTAGGGCGCCGGTTTGGCCATGGGACTTGCATACGGAGGTAGTGAAGGAGGACTGTTGACAGAGTTGCTGGTGTTCGCTGGTGCAGGTGAAGGGACAGTAACTGGAGAGGGTGGTGGAGGATGAAGTGTTAATGTGCTCCGAAGCGCATCCACCAGTTCTTGAAAGGGATCCGGCTGGCTCATACTGGGTCTTCTGTTTTGGTCCGGTCTTCTGTTACAGTACACAGGAGGCAGACACAGACGTAACAGGTAATGGTTGTTTATTTGACCACAGTAGAGCAGACTAAGTAACACAGGTAAACTGGTTGCAGATAGACGTTGAATGGATATGATAGAGATAGTTACTGTCCTTTCTTTTGCAGATAGATGAACGTTGGAGCTTGGAGATCGCTGGAGAACTTAGGAGCTGACTGGAACACACCCACTCAGCAGACGAGGAACACAAAGGGAAGGAGACACGCTGGAGACAGGCAAGTATACGAAGAGAAGTCCTTGAGGTAAGCATAGCACAGAGTATATGCGAACGAGACCGGACATGGAGTGCTGTGTGAGTGTGTGTTATATAGTGCTGGTTATGAGTGCCGTGATGAGGTGCAGGTGGCGGTGATCAGTACTCAGGAGATGGCGTGCGTTGTGATTGGTGGAGGTTGGAACCTGACGTGTCTGTGACAATTCCAATTAATAGCCGGTGGATGAGAGATAAATCATTGTGTTTGTTTGATAAAGACGTTTTGCAAGACCTGTGGGCAATTCATTCCGATTGCCGTTTTCTCACACGCTTTCAAAACAATTCCCTCATGTACTGACAGGGGAGCTGAAGCTCATTAAATTTGCAAAGCTTATCCAATCATAGCAGTGGGCGTTTACTTCCAAGTCTCCAGTGCGCCACGGATAGATCTCTAACATTCAAACAACACCTTGAAGAAGTGACGGCCAAAGTGTCATCAAGGGTGGCAATAATTCGACGTCTCGCTGGTACTACCTGGGGTGCAACTGCCAAGGTGCTTCGAATATCAACAGTAGCCCTCGTCTTCTCCACAGCTGAATACTGTGCCCCAGCCTGGTCCAGAAGCCCACACGCCAGGAAAGTCGACACTGCCATAAACACCGCCCTTCGGACTATAACTGGCTGCCTGAATTCTACCCCTGTCTACCATCTGCCAACACTAGCAGGAATTGCCCCGGCCGGCCTCCGACGAGAGGCTGCTACCCTTGCTCTTGCAAGGAAAGCCCAAAGATGCAACTGGCATATCCTGCACAATACCACCACAACAGCACTACCTCCTCATAGACTGAAGTCCCGCCACCCGTACAACAAGGCGGCACAAGACCTGCTCAGGTCCATCCCTGAGGACCTGTCTACAGAAGCATGGCTCGCGGCAGCTTGGAAGCAGGAGTGGGAGTCAGCAGGACCCTCACGAATCCACCGTTACATCTTTGATCCTGGAGGCGGTCTTGAAGGAGAGGATCTGCCACGTCGGCAATGGACTCTGCTAAACCGCCTGCGAACTGGGGTGGGACGTTACAAAGCATCAATGAGGAAGTGGGGCCTGGAGGACAGAGCAGTGTGTGAGTGTGGGGAGCCAGAACAGACCGCTGAGCACATAATCACCACCTGTCCACTGTATAAACCACCTTCGGAGGCCGGCCTCTTCGACGTGGGACCTGAGATGAGAACGTGGCTGAGTTCTACTGAGCTGGACATTTGATGACGACACACGAAAGAAGAAGAAGTGCGCCACGCCTATAAAAACCGAGCGTTGCAAGAGAGAGCCTCAAAACCAGGGTAGAAAATAGCCTATTACTTATTCATTATGATTTTTTTAAATGTAAAAACCATGCAAACGTCATAAGTTGACCTCAGACAACGGTATAAAAAATATAAAAAGTCAGTTCATTACACCTTTAATTCAAAAAGAGCCATTCCATGCACCACAGCAGAGTACAGGTGACTTGCATGCATGACCCCTGATATCCTCTCTACATTAACTATTTCCCCGCCATTGATTAAAATTTCCATCATTCCGTCACGGAAATTCCCGGCTTTTATACATTTTTGGCTTTTGCTGTTATATGGTAGGAGGCGCTGTTACACATCTTCTGAGAGCAGATGCAATATCATATGTAAGCAGATGCATATAAAATATTGCGATCATCAACATTAAACATCATATAAATCAAAACTGCCTAACGTTACTGAATTAAATGTCGACCCAGCGAAAGAGTTGGCGGGGAAAGAGTTAAATAACTAGCATGGAAGATGCAGTGAAATTTAGTCGATGTGCCCATCTATGAATCAAACAGTCAAATCCCATAATAAATGCCACTTAATGCCACACACTTGGAGAATAAAGCTCATTCTGATTCTGAAGCTCAGTTATTTTTTAGTTGAAGTGAATGTGATGGGCATTTTCTTTGCATCGATTTTCACACCTACTTACATACATGTGTTGAATATGGTTACGCATTGCTCTAGTGGAATTATGCCAGTTTGACATAGCACAGCTTACATAAAACGAATTCAAAATACTCTCTTTTGAGCGGTCATTTCTGTGCTTTCCATGACTGACACGAAGAAAATGCATGTGATCTGAGGTGAAATAAAAATATTAGGCCCTACTTCTTAAGGTATTATTTTCCCAAGTGTTTTATTTTAATGTGCTATTTAAAATGCTTTTAAATATAAATGTAACCAAGTTCAAGGCGCAGGGAAGAAGGGGGAACCAGTGAACGGTAAACTAAAGTTTTTTTTAAAGTTTAAACGCCATGTACTTCACAGCCGACTGCCACCCATACACAGACAAACCGCAACTTAAATGTCCCAGGCCTGGTCTTCTCGTCTTCCACTGTCGTCACTCCTCTTATCCTTCGGAGTTCCTGGGACTCCAGACTGGTGCAGTGCATAGTGACGTTCATTACCACTCGCGCCATCAGCCTCGCTCCATTTCCATAGCTCGCGCCCTGCTCTTCACTGACAGTAATTTGAATGATAAAATCTTGTGTATTTTTTGCTCCCGTGTAATCGGCTATTGTTTTCAGTGCGACTAATAGCAGCTGTATCGTTTTGTCGACTAGTCTTGGAAAAGGGTAATGGTCTATCACCTCAGAAGCTCGTGACTGCTAATCCAGCAGGTGCTATAACTGTTTTTTAGCTGTGCTACCAGGCCACACAGTCTGCATGGTGATATTGCAATATTGCAAGGCGAGCTGATATTTATCCAGAATGCGACTGAATCATATCTCAGCGAAGCCATCAGCATGTTCAAGGAAGAACCTCCATTGTGCTAAATGTCAAAGTGTGGGAGGATCAGCACATGCACAATGCCACACAGACACACAAACATTCTCAAACCATATAGAAATGTCGCCCATATGTTTGCTAGCGTTGCCTGAGAGACTCTGAATGAACACACAGACCACAAGCAAGCAATTTTATGCTCCGGGCTTGCAGAAGGACAGCGCAGCTTTATTCAAATTCCACACCCGACTCAGGCTTTTGAGCAATTCACACAAAAGAGAGTGAATCATCTGTCATAATAAATGGCTTCAAGCTCAAGCCGGAAATAAATAAATAAAGACGTGGAAAAAAAGCTGTTTTTTTTTTTTCTGTTCGTAATTGCCGAATGGTAGTGCTCTGTATGAGCCAGGGAGTTTGTGTGAATGTTGAACGTAGTGGTTGGCCAGGTGAAGGTTGAGTCAGTCGAGGTGAATACAGCTCGGCTTGGGGGCGGATGCAGTTCAAGCTGTTTTGTGTGGCGGCAGGGAGGGCTCTGATGAAGATGCCTAGATAAAGACTGTCTGGTATGGCCGCTAATGTGAGTCATTACTCAGTGGCACTCTGCTCCTGTTCTCCTGTCTTATTGAGAAAATTACTTCTCGCAGCATGTGAAGAAACAGCTAGGAGGACAAAAGGGATACCTCATGCAAAACAGTGTTGTTTCTTTTGTAACGAGTTGAGAAAGTAATTTCCACATTGGCCAAAAAGAATAAAACGTGTGGTTATTTCACGGCTGGTTATTTAAGTTTTAACCAATTTGTATAATGTAATGGTTTTGTAAGGTCTATAGGAATCTAATGGAGGTCTGAGCATTGCACTTGTCTGATCAGACAAGAGTGAAAATCAATTACTTTTTCATTCTCCTTCCAAACTTGTTATCAATTTGAGAAGGGTGAACCGGTGCAGAACTCTCATGGTTATCCAAGGACATGTCCTTTAGTGCGTCTGTGTGTGTGTGTATGTGTGTGTGTGTGTGTGTGTGTGTGTGTGTGTGTGTGTGTGTGTGTGGTGTTTGTTTGCTAGCAAGTAGAGTACACACAAATGTGTAGAAAATGTGTATTTGATTTTATGTTGGTCTTGACACTGACAGGGCAAAGAATCTGTAAAAATGTGATGTGAGATAATAAAGCAGCAGCTTTAGATTAAGATGAAGCTAGACATTAAAACCTTGAATGCAAACTCTGTCATCCCCCCCCCTCATTCAAAAAAGTGTTACACTCTACATGAATAGTACTTTTGAGAAATATGTTTGAAAATCATATCAGTAGCCTAATAAAAACTGCCGGATTCACCGCCTAAAAAAAAAGCATGTGAGTTTCGTGTTTATTCCAACACCTTCAGTTCCACTAATGCTCTCAAATCTGTATTTTTATAACAGCAAAAGCTCTTTTCATGTAGTCGCGATGTTATATTGTGTCATGTTAATCAAAATGCAACGTAGACCCCACTGCATTGGTATTTAAATAGTATAGGCTTATGTTGAACTTCATTCTTGTACAAACTGATGCTGTATTAAGCATACATAAAGTATTGAATGAAAATGTCTCTGACAAATATTGCATTTATTTCACTTCAGCTGTGATAAAGTAGCAAACACCGCGTGAATGTCACTACGGGAAGCAGACCGTGTCCGGCTTGACGGCTCTGTTTTCAGCTCTTCTCCGACTGCAAGCGGCAACTCTCGCTGATCGGTTACATCCAGCCACAACCGATGTCTAACACACCTAACGTTATGCTGCGCTCACACACCATGTCGTAAAGGTGGGACCGATGGCCATGTGGTTCACGTCGTAGCTATCAGAAAATGAATAGTTTACATGTAATTACAAGTTCTACAAGCACATAGATGCTTTTTACAGTTCAGAATTGTTATGGTAATTACGTCATGACGTGAACGCACCTTTAAACTCAATGTCTGCTTATCCAAATAGAGATGCTCAAAAGTCTTGTTTACTTTGTTGTTTTGGAAGATAAACATTTAGGGGAAATGTCCCACAGTGCCCAACTACAAAACGATGACATCTGTACCATCGAGGGTACCATATGGTTTAAATGACCCTCTAACTGAAAGAATGTGTTCACTCTGGAGAACAAGTCTCTACATCTAACCCTCCCCTACATGCACGCATACAGACTTTTGCAAGTTATATTAGTTAGTAATTCTCAGAGATGCTATATTTGTCATTCTAAGACAGGATGTCTCAAACTTTTTTGTCAGCCAGACCTATGTAAGACTGGAGAAACTGTAAGAACTGTAGGAGATGGCGACTCTCTGAAAAAACTAAGGAAATTAACATCTGAACTCACTCTTGTGCATTTAGCGTCCCCATCCGAGACGACATCTTAACATGAGTTAATCATCCAAGAATTGCCTTAATTTGCCAATGTCTAAGGAAATGTATTTCCCTTCACTGCCTCTTCCCCATCTCTTCTATATAATTCACTCAAAATCTATATGGGTTAATGTGAATAAGTACTATACATTGTTATACATGTTTGGTATCATTTGAAATGTCTCAGTGCGACTGTCATTCTCACAAAAGTAAAGCAAAAGGTAACAAAGGTTTTAAGAGTTTAGAGATATTTTGCTTATTGTGGTGAGTGTGTCCTCTGCAAATTGGTCTTTACCTCCTGTCGTCAATAAGGTGTAAATTACAGGTCTATAGGACTTGATTAATGCTAATTCCCATTGTGAACTCATGTTTACATTTGAAAGAGTTTTCTGTCTTTGTCAGGTGTTCAAGGGATGTTGCAGAAGGGTCAGCGTGCGAACCTTACACAGGTCAGCCCGTAACGCTTAGTGTCTTCTAGAGGGTTATGTAATTTTCAGAAGTCAGGTATCCATCTTTAACTCTTTACTTCAGAGAATTTGATGTTATGTATGGATTATCTTTGAACTGATTATGTAATTGGCATGATACATTTACCTGACTAATAATAAATTGTTACATTTGATTTATTCTGACTTACTCTTTAATTATTGACTTTAGTGCATTAGGATGTATCCTTTGTTACCGCAAATCTGCGACCAGGGTTAAGTACATACTAGATCTCGGATTGTATGGAGCATGGGGCACAGATTGGCGAGATTCTAGATTTTCTGACTAACTGCTCAACTTTAACTAAGTTGTTATGCAGTCGCATTATAGGGGGCCAGATGAAATATTATTGAGATAATACTGCATTATTTTATGGTACTGGCCATAACCTCTGGTTACTATTTTCACTTTAACTGAGTTGTTATATAGGCGACTGTAGGGGGCTACATGGGTACTTTTTAACAATAGCAAGCATGGGCGGCATTGTTAAATCGCTTTAGCCATATCCTCTGGTTACTGATCGGACTGGCGAGTGATCTTGGGCCCACATAATGGCCGGTGCGACTCTGAGAACCGAATAAATGATTTCGGACCCACTTTATATTAGGTGGCCTTAACTACTATTTACTAACATTTTAATTAATAATTTGATACAATGCACTTATTGTGTCCATACATGTTTTATATGTACTTACATTGTGTACTTACATTTTAAAAAATACCTGCATGTAATTACATCTGTAATTAATTTATGTAGTTACATTTGTAATTACACAGTTGACACTTCCCTTACACCTAACCCTACACTTAAACTTACCCATACCCCCACACCTGTCCCTAACCCTACCTGTATCCCACCTCAATTTCAGCAAAGGTTTTTTGCAATACAATTTGAACACAGTAAGTACATACTCTTACACAGTAAGAGTTAAATAGAATAATCAAATGTGTAGTTAAATTGTTATAAAAATGACCTAATAACCAACCGGCATTCTAACATAAATTCGAGGTCATGATAAAATGGAGTTAGATAAAGGTAAATTGGAATTAAATTACTTTGCCCCGCTGAAAAGACAGAACGCCCAGAAACCACCCGCTAATCGTAAGCCGTCATTGCCGTCAAATGAGCACTAAAGTGATAGAGTTGGGTACTATGGAAAAGTAGGAATGCCTCAAAACCAAAAGAAAATACTTTCAGCTATTTAATCAATATCAGTGTGAATGAAGCTTTAGATTTGAAGCAGAACATGATTTGGCATATTTATGAGTATTTTGAAACCGTTTGTACCACTTCAAATACCCTCAAGATATTTGTGAGGGCATTTCTCACTTTTAGCCTTTAAAAGCAGAGCCTAATGCTTAGAGAGTCAGACTTTTAACCCAAAGCTCCTGGGTTTGATTCTCAAGACCGGCAGGAAATGACTAAGAAAATACTTGGATGCCCTTGAGCAAGGCATCTAACTGCCCACTAACTTTATTTATAATGTTCCACTTGTTAACATTAGTTACTACATTTAATTTACATTATCTATATGCTTTAGACGTATTTTTCAGTTCATGTTTATTTCAACATAATAGGCCTACATTGTTTAAAGTGCCCGTATTTATGCTATTTTAAAGGTTTCTAATTTTGTTTTGGAGTCTCCTACAACAGGTTCACACGCATCAAAGGTCAAAAAAGCTTTCATTTTCTCATATACATTGCACATCACCACTTTTTTCAATGATTCTCAAAAGACTAGTCCGATGATTCAGTCTTTCTAAATCCTTCCTTTCCATTAACTACTCTGCTCTGATTGGCCAAATGGCCCAGTCTGTTGTGATTGGTCTACCGTTTACTGCGCGTGTTCAAAAGGGATCGCCCCATTACCATGACTGAATTTCAGCTCTGGAGGCTTCCTAAAGATCCACGGTTGAACACACTGTTAAGACAGTAGTGATGCCGTTGATTTTACCATATCAATCAGCACGAGTCCGATGATGAAACATTAGCCACGTTTACATGCACACTTTTTTTGTCATTCCGATTAAAATCATTCTGATTGAAAGATTCAGTGGACTGTTTACATGAGACGTTAACTAAACCGATCGGTGTTTACATGTGCTGACTTTCAGTAGGAATCCTTTTGTGACATGCGCACACAGTTTGTCTGCCGCCTCAGATTCGTTACGTATCGTGGAACAATAGTTCTGTGTTGGTAACTTTTATATTTATTTATTTTTCTGTGGGCGGACATGCAGTAGTTTAACCTAATTTATGTCCTATACAATGGCTATTTCAACAGCTGTGAATGATGAATGCGGAATCAAAAATGAATTCAATCAATTATTTTGAAAAACACAAAATTATCAATAAAATGCACTCAAATTATTAATAAAAACATAAGATATACGGTGAAACATGAATGAAGCATTCAAGACGTGCTCAGCATCATTACTAGTAGTACTAAACATATATATTTAAGATGATTAAGGAAAGATACCATAATCACAAAGGTATAAATATTAACAAAAGTAATTAAAGTAATTAAGACTGTGGGTAATGTTACTTAACCAATTTGAAGCAGTTGTTGAATTTTTTTTTTATAGCTAACTTAACTAACGAGAAACAGAGAGCAGCTTGAATGTTCTCCGTTGAAATGGCAGCTCTCAACGGCCACCAGGACTTGTACAGTTTTATAAAAGCTATTTATTATTTGTCGTAAAGTGTAAGAATCACCTCAGAAAAATAAATTATTCTGTCAGGCGCAGTTGAAGCCTAGGACAAACGCTGTCAAGATGAGATGGTGTAGCCAGGCTATGTCTGTGTCATTATTCAAACATCATGTTCATAACATGTTACGAAATAAAAAGTTTAATACCTCAGAAAAATGAACTTTCCTCTCGTGTCAACATTAGACTGGTGTGAGCGCGGCGCGCGCTCTTCAGTTGAGGAGGCGCGCGTTGTATATCACGTCACAGAAAGACGTGCACTCAAAGTAATCGGATCAGATCGTTTACATGGTGGAATTTTTCGTTTGATCGGTTCATGAAAAGGTTTATCCCACCCCTCTCAAACCGATTACAATTTCATTCGGTTTGGCCATTTTTATTCCGATTGAGGTGTTTATATGGAGTATTTTTATTCGGATTGGACTTTTAAACCGATTACAGTGCTCCATGTAAACGCACCTACTGGAAGAACTAGTTATTCAAGCCGAAACTTCACTGCAAGGACGACTTGAGCAGGATATATCTCAGTGATACGTTATTCAGTTTGTCGTATATTATGAGATGTTGCAGCTATAATCCCTTACCATCAGCATTAACAAGTAAGTCCATCAACAAACCAATGCGCATATTTCTAATTTATTGCAGGAACTGTATCAATAACGGTGCATACATTAGCCGAGCACTAACGTGAATGACTGATGCAACATTAAAGTTTGTAAAACAAATCTTGTTCCATCCTTTATCATTACTCATATAAGTAGTAAGAATCTGCAATCTGCATTAATAGATACAATTTTAGTAATACTGTAATACTAGTGGCTCACAGCTGCTTAACAGAAGTATTTAAGTAAGACAGTAATAATGTGAAAAAATATATACATCAATCATTAATAATATTTAGAGGTTGTGTTAGGGTTCTGTCACTTCGGTCTAGTTTACTCTTGGTTTGTGACAGAGCCCTAACAATCCTGTATTGTTTGTCTTGTCTTGTGTGAGCACACAAAACACAAGGACAGAAGAGCACGCAGCTTGAGCATGCTCAAAGCTGGGGGCTCTTCTGTCCTTGTGTTTTGTGTGCGGGCGTGGTGTTTGGATCCCAGCACTTCGGTCTAGTTTGGGTTTCAGTTTTGTGTTGGGATTCGGACATTCATGCTCCGCGTGTTTGTTTTGTCTCGAGCGCACAGAATGAGCATTCGCTCGTTCTCGTGCGCTCTGTCTTGTCATGTGAGCGTGCTCTTCTGTCTGTGTGTTGTGTTCTGTGTAGCACACGGTTCATGTTTACATCGGCCGTGTGCTTTCATGTTATGTTTTGTCTTATGTTGTGTAGCACGTGGTTGGTGTTTTTCACTGGCTACGTGCTTTTATGTTGTCAAGTTTTGTGTGAACATGCAGCTGATGAGTTTTCATTAGCTGCATGTTCATGTCATGTTTGGTGTGAGCACATGTCTTGTTAAGTGTTTCTTTGTGCCATGTGCTCAGGTCTATTGTCTAACCCCACCCACCTTGTTTCCTGATTATTGGTTCATTTGCCCCACCTGTCTTCCCTCGTTACCCTCTTTTGTTTGTTCCCTATTTAATCTCCTTGTGTTTGCAGTCCAGTGCGGAATCGTTGTCAAATGTACCTCAAGTCAAGTCAAGTCAGTGTTTCCCCTTCGGGGTAGTTTTGTTTCATCTTGTTTTATTGTATTATTATCATTAAAAGACCCATTTATCTGCATCTTTGAGTCCTCGCTCCTTTCACTTCACCAACCCTGACAGTTTGGGATTCTAAAGAGCAAGTTGGTGCAAATAAAGTGTGTACTGTCCCATCTTTAATGGATGTTTTTTTTAATCCCATTTAGACCTTACGGAGATTTGAGATGAAATCTTTTGTATGGCTGTGGTAATTTTAAGCTCTTCACATCCTCATCCTTTGGAAGTGTTTAAAAGAGAATTTGCTTTTGTAGTATCAAGATGCATGTTGACTAAATTCAAGCATTAAAGAGAACACAGTGTCTTCACTTTTATCTTTTTACACATTCATTTCCCACATATAATTGAATGAGGAAAGGAAAAACAAAAGAAAACCGCAACAACAGACTAGCATGTTGACTACTTGAACATACGTTTTGCTCTCCTTTCTTACTGGCCAGTAAATTTCTCAATGACTCTCTGATTAAAGTCGGTCATCTCAATAGTGTCATGACGTTTGCATTGTTCGGTTAGATATTTAAGGTCTCTATTACCCCCGTTGTTGTCCACAAAACTTCAGTACCGACACTTAGAAATAAAAGACAGGGAAAGCAATAAAGGGCATTGCTAACAACACATCCAGCCAGCCACCTACGTTTCTCATAACAAGCGCGTGAAGCTCAGAGTGTAGCTTCATCCTCTGTCACTGGCCTGCAGCTGGATTTGTAAATCGCGTTGGTCCAGTTCGGGATCCTTTTTTTTTTTCTTCAACGAAAGCCTTGGAAAGAATTTGGTTTAACTGCTGCCATCTCTACGAAACTAATCATCCTAACAAGGTTTTGGCGGAGTTGGAGTGACGGTGTTGCCCGCGCACTTTCGCTTTAGTGGCAAGAGCGTAAAGTTGAATGACAGGTGACGAGAACCAATCAAATTGGATAAAATAACATGCATCCAATTCTGATTCGCCAGGGACGCAGTGACCTGCGTCCGGAGGAGGATCTTTAAGAAACCAATTAATGACCAGCTTCAGGTCACATGCTGCCCATATATTTTTGGACTCAGATAGACATCCATTTGTCCGGCGTCCCTCGCGCATGAAACCGCATGAAACATATTGAAGAACATATAAAATGGTTAACCCATCAAAGCCAGTTTTTATTAAATGCTGAGGCTCTTAATAACAGCCATCACATCGTATGAGTAAACTATTTTATTTTTATTTCACTTTTATATAATTTTTGTATACATGTATATTTCTGGAATTTTGATGGGGGCGGTGCCCCAGCGCCCTCTATTGACCAGCCGCCACTGTAGGCAATCAATGAAGACCATAGGCGGGCATGATGCAAATGTCTTACCCAGTGACGTGTAGTCGTGTCAAAGTGGGATTCGAAATTACTCACGACTCGTTTAGGCGGTTCAGAGTCGATTCTTGCACACACACACACATACTGTCATGATTCCTGTCTTGTTTTGCCCTGATCTTGTGTTACATCCTGTTTAACGTCATGTGTCAATGTTTTTCTTGTTGATTCGTTTTTTCAACGTTAGTCTTCCCCAGGTGTGTCTTGTTAACTTGTTACGCTTGTTTGCCCCTGTGTGTTTAAACCCCTGTGTTTCTTGTGTTCTTTGTCAGGTCTCGTCCTTCTATGGATGTTAATGTGTGTGTGCTTGTTGTCAGGTTTGTTTGCTTTTTTTTGATTGTGTGTGGATTTGTCAGTTTTGCCTGGATTTACTTTTATGTTTGTTTGAATATAAGTTTGCTGCATATGGATCCTACTCTCGTTCCTCTGAAACAGCCACCATTACACATACATACAACACTCTTCTTAATGATTATTTTCGTCATGATTGTTTTTAATGTGTTTTTTATTACTGATTTAATTATTTCCAGGATAAATGCAATTGGTATGATGACAAACAAAAAACAGGAAATTAGAAAACTTGATTTTAAATTTTCAACCCACAGCAGCCTCAGATGAGATAAAAATGAGACAAGTTAGTAATAAGCAGTGCTTGTGATGCTCTGAAAATAGCAATGCATTTTATGAAAGCTTACCTTTTTAGGTAGAAGCTAAAAGAGTGCTTCACCCTTGAAGAAAGTAAGGTCGATGAACTCCACATGAGCAGGAGAGCACATTGAGTGAGTACTGAGGTATATCTGAAAGTGAGTGAATGATACAACATCATTCTCAGGGATTCTCTGAAAGCTAGCTTTTACATTTGGAAGAGGGAACTGGAATTGATTTAGTCACTTGTTCTGCCGCATTGACCACCACCCTGCTGTTTTTTCCCCCTCAACTACTCCAATCAATGTTAGCATGTGAGGAATGTGCTGAGACAGATATATGTGACTCTTTTTTTCATTGATAAACTGGTTTCTAGAAGAGAGTTATTTGCAAATACTGACTCCTATCATTTGTGAACCGTACAAAGAATAACAAAGACAGCAGGCCTGCATACAGTGCGAGTAAAAACAGGCATTGTTTGTCCTCCCACAGGCTGTATGTTGCAAAACTTTGTGTGCTCTGGAGGCCATTAAACTTTCTATGGGAAATCTGAATAATCATACATTTAGACTTCTAGATCCTATCAATTTGTTTGTTGTCATTTGCAAAGGTCAGTTGAATGTTTGATTTGTTGTCTCTACCAATGTGAAGAGACTACAGAATAACTGGCAAATCTTCTGATCTTAGTTGTACTATTAGTATGGCCTACATGCTATTGTACTCTTTGTAGTGTTTTAAAAAATTACGCTTTTAAAAAATAAAGCATGGTACATATTGTATCAATCACATTAACAGTTACTTCAGATAGCACAGAAGATTTTGTAAGCTTAGCCTTTAAAAAAATATTTCCCTGTATAAGTAGGGACTGTACCTGCATTTGTATTGCATTTGGTTTGTAATAATACTTATACTATTATAATAGTATTCAAAAGTTTGGGGTTAGTAATAATGTTGGCATTAAATTGATCAAAAGTGACAATAAACACTTTTACATTGTTACCAAAAAAAAAATTATCCATCCATTATCCATTCATTATCTTCCGCTTATCCAGGGCCGGGTCGCGGGGGCAACAGTCTAAGCAGAGACGTCCAGACTTCCCTCTCCCTAGCCACTTCCTCCAGCTCTTCCGGGGGAACCCCGAGGCTTTCCCAGGCCAGCCGGGAGATGTAATCCCTCCAGCGTGTCCTAGGTCTTCCCCGGGGCCTCCTCCCGGCGGGACGTGCCTGGAACACCTCCCTGAGAAGGCGTCCAGGAGGCATCCAATATAGATGCCCGAGCCACCTCAGCTGACTCCTCTCAATGTGGAGGAGTAACGGCTCTACTCTGAGCTCCTCCCGAGTGAACGAGCTCATTTCGGCCGCCTGTATCCAGGATCTTGTCCTTTCGGTCATGACCCACAACTCATGACCATAGGTGAGAGTAGGAACGTAAATCTACTGGTAAATCTTCTTCACTACGACAGACCGGTACATCGACCACATTACTTCAGAAGCTGCACAAATCCGTCTGTCAATCTCCCGTTCCATCCTTCCCTCACTCGTGAACAAGACCCCGAGATACCTGAACTCCTCCACCTGAGGGAGGAACTCTCCACCAACCTGAAGTGGGCAATCCACCCTTTTACGACTGAAAAAAAATTATATTTAAAATAAATGCCGTTGTTTTGAACTCTATCCATCATATTATCCTGAATGCATCAGTTTCTACAAAAATATTAAGCAACACAACTGTTTTCAACATTGATAATTATAAGAAAAATGTTTTGAAACACCAAATCAGTATGTTACTTATGATTTCTAGATTCATGTGCACCTAGGGCTGCATAACATTGAAATAAAACTGACATTGTATTAGGTCAGTGGACTACAATTCACAGCACACACCTCAGACTTCAAACATGGCCACCCCAGACTCCATATCCCAGAATACTCAGACATGGTAGCGCTCTAATGGTTCTCAAACCTGTCCGGGGGACCCGTCACGCTGCACATTTTGGCCGTTTCTCAATAGCAAGTACGCAAACTTCTGACTTGCGTCCTTGGTAATTCAGACATGCCAAGTTCGACTCAGGAGAACGGACTCCCGAGGACGGGAGGACACAAGTCCGGTACTCTGCTAATGGAACAGCAGCGTTCTTGATAACGTTACAGCTCGCTCTCACTCTCACTCTCGCTCTCACTCCTGTATGAATATTTTAGGCTACAATAACACAAAACATATATCATAAAATATCATTAAAAAAAAAAAAAAACATATTATAGTCACACAAATGTGGTTCAGGCAACGCATACCTTGGTTATCTTCACTGCATGTATGTTTATAACAAAACGAAAAATAAAACACAACCCAGTCTTTTTTGTTAAATATCAGTTTATGTGTGATCAATAATAGCCATTATAAAAGTACAAGTTAAAAGTATAAGAAGCTATACAATAAATAAAGCAAACAATTCAGTCAAAAAAGTCAGCTCTAGTAGGCTACAATGGTAAAGTTAAAGCTACACTGTGTAACTTTTTTAGTTTATTCTTAGCTAAAAACACTTAGTTCTTTCAAAAATATATGTGCTCATTAATGTATATTTTCTTCTTTCAAGTAATAAAGTATTCTCTTAAGTTTATAATATTCCATTGAAAATACATACGGCTGAGGGGTTTGAATGAAGGTCGCCATGTTGCCCCTCCATCTTGATAATGCATTAGCCAAAGAGGGACATACCCGTAAATTCAAGCTTCGCCTTTCGCGTTTTGACACTCGATGGCACCGTGTCGAATGTGGACGAGGTCGAACTGGAAGCCATGTTAATCTTGTAATATTCACTGGATGGTCTTATACCTTTTCACCGCTAGATGGGGGAAAATATCACACAGTGTAGCTTTAAATAGCCTAAAAAAATTAAGTTATGAAACTTCACTTTGCCCTCAGCCAAAACGATTTGGCAGGGAACAAATGATAGATTCATGAGACCAAAGATCACCCTGACACAAGATCGTAGATCTACACAAGACAAATTATATCTCATGTATAACCACATCAGAGCCAGCGGCAAACGTCAGAAGGACTAGCCGAGGAAATGCTGCTCTCGGCGGGGTTAACGAGTGCTGAGCGCCTGCTGATCGACTGGATCTCACAACTATGAAAACGGCAGATCAAATTTTCAAATAATCACTCTCTTTATAAATAAACCACAGATTTGAGCTTTAAACAACTACATTCTTGCCTGAAAAAGTCTTAAAACTGCGTTTTGTGACACATTAACAGTAGTATTTTTTAAATTACGCTGGGTTTCTCATCCGCTATTGACACTAGCTTGTTGGTGCAAGATGCCTTCTGGGATACCGGTCTGTCTGAAGTCCACACAAGTCACCTCTCGATGCATCCTCGATAAAAGGGGCGGATCAAGGACACATCCGGGGATTTGAACTGTACTTGGCTAAATGTGAACTTTGAATTGGAACAGTACTTGGGCAGCGACTGATGTAGTACAGACAAGAACGCATATTGAGAAACGGCCTTTGTATGTCTCCTTCACTAGACACACCCAATTCAAGTCTTGCAGTCTCTACTAATGAGCTGATAAATTGAAGCACTGCTCTAAGGCCACATCCACATGAAGCCAGAGCTTTCCCTATCCGATCTTTTTTTCCCCCTCAAGAAATATCTGCGTACACACGAAACCGACTCAAAACGAGATAGTATACATGCTTGACCAGTATGTTGCACTGTAATTCTGCCACAGAAATACATTAAAAACGTTGAAGAAGAGTTGTGGCTAGAAGGGGTACAGCAACGGTAGGAAGAGAGGCAAAATCTCACGATAATATACCAATAAATAAATTTGCTACTTACCAGATTGTGTTTTAGTAACTCCTACACCCACCCCAACCCTAAACCTACCCTTACAATAATGCAAATACAGTAATTAAATTATGCAATATTGATGTGCGCATGCCCAGTGCCCGTAGCTGTATCCCTTCTAGTCTTTAACACATGGGACGTGGTGTGATGACATAACCGTTTCACAAAATAAACGAATCGGCTGTACACACGAAAACACAAGTGTGTTGGTTTCAGATTTATCCACTCTGGGACAAGGTTTAAAAAATATATCAGTTTCAGGCTCCGAAAATGCCGGATTCGTGTGGACGAAACTTTGTACGTAAATTTGTACGTATACAGCTTAACGCGTCTCTGTGTGGATGGGACTGAAATCTTAATTCAGTTAGATTAAAACCGCCTCGACAGGTTGCTTCCTATGGGCAGGGACCATCCTGGCGGTGGTGGTGAGGAAGGGGGTGAATGTTAGCTTTATCATCTGCAAACTCCGACATGTTTAAGTACTAGGGATGTAAACGGTTTATCGATTAATTGTCGACAAGAATTTACCCGATTAAATTAAATTAATTGTCGGTTAATTGAACATTGCGAAGATGACACGAGATTCTCGCGGGCGGCGAGAGACCCGATACAAACTTGAGGCGGCAAATAAGAAACCAAACATGACGCCGGCTTCACACCGCATGCGCAAGCAGTGTGTTGGCAGGGCAGGAACAGCACGTATGGAGAGCGGGAGCCGCGCGCACCCGTTGTGCATTCACACTGGCAGCGTTTGTCTCGTGTGAATTTGTGTATTTTATTTTATTTTTTCACAGCGCTGGATGTCATATGGTGATCATGAAACACACGGGACACTTCACTACATGATTTCATGGTGAAATTTGTTATTTTCCATGTTAATCAGGTCAGTTTTGATCAAGAACAATCCACTGTGGCTTTAATTCAGCGTGGCAAAAATAGACTGCGCCGAAACGATCGCGGCACTGCTGCTTGTGCTCTGCTCCTGCTACACGCTGCCGCGCCGCCTCTGCGTGCGGTGTGAATGCTCTAATCTGTTAACATGGGCGGCGAAAAAAATCTGCGCTGCTTACGCTCTGCTAACGCGTGCAGTGTGAAACCGCAGGCCAGTAATTTACCAGATAGATTATTATAAGTAGGCTTAATATAGTGTAGGCTAAGCCTACCCATATAGATTTTTATTAGTGGTGGGCCGTTATCGGCGTTAACGTGCTGCGTTAACGTGAGACTCTTATCGGGCGATAAAAAAATATCGCCGTTAATCTATTCTCAAAGTTGGGTTGGGAGCTGGGTCTATACTACGCAAGCTATGATGACTTTCACCTTGATATTTTAGCGCGGATGTATACCTAGACGAATTGCACTGTAGGGGGCGAGAGAACGAGTCTTCGAACCTGTGTGTATGCCTACTAGTGTTGTCAAAAATATCAATATTTCGCTATATATCGATACTGAAATATCTGAAATGATACAATAGGCTGCTTATTATCTATAGTATTGATACCAGCTGCGCTCTCCTCTCCTCTCCGACCGACAGCGACACGCACCGCCTCCTCTCATTCAGTCCGGTTAACCCTCTGAACATGGCAAACGCGTGTTCTGCTGGATCATGACAGCGTGTTAGTATTGGTGTGACCGGTCTGAATTTCGCGCAGGGTTGCACATAACGTTAATTCTACAAATTTCCGCAGATTTCGCGCTCGCATCTGAAGCGTCTCTGATAAACAAGTGCAAAAATTAGCTCCTTTTTCCAGCTTATTAATGGTCAAATATACACTCAAAAATGTCTCAATGCCCATCTTGGTGAGTTTTAGCGTAAACACAGTCGTAACCAGCTTACAGGAACATTGTTTGGGATCCATGCGTGCGTCAGGTCTTAAAGGGACAGAAGTTATTTATTATTCAAACTACAAAAAGACAAACGATCACTTACGAGCACACATATTCTGAATGTCTTTGGCAGAATTCAAATGAGCCATTTTAATCTAGATTAATCTAGATTAATTCCAAGATTACAGTGAGATTAATCTAGATTAAAAAAATTAATCTATGCACTCCACTAATTTTTATTTAAAATTTATTTTATGTTGCTTAATGTTTCACATGCAACAGGTGAGCCGGTGCACAATTATTTTGTATAATGTATTTTAATTTTCTGTGCGTAATTTATTTTGTTAAACTACATAAATGCCATTATCTGTACCGTATCCCAACAGTTACAATAAAACATCAATTGAGCTGTTGTATGCTGATGTCAAATGCTGATGTATTTTTATTCAGTATATAAGCAATATTTTGCTTTTTATGTTAAAGACACTATCGATACAGTGAGAAATTTACATTCTCAGGAAAATAGCCGCTTATCAGTTAATCGTTAATCGATCAATAAGGTCAATCAACTATCGATTAATTAATTAATCGATAATTTGCATCCCTAGTAAGTACTGATCTTTTATACTCCAAGTATAATGATTGGTTAGATCTCAACGTAATGAGTGACGTATGAGTCTTCCTGGCAGAACTTACGCTAGAGCTTTCATTTCTAGAATGATTGGGGTGGTTTTGAATAGGGAGTGAATCTGAAAATAATGATGTTTTATTAACATAGTTCGGGAGGAGCACATTCAGTTGATAAACTCAATTAGCGCTATAAGAGGTATACTGTATACAGCAGACTTACCTCTGTTCCACGAAAGTTTGCCAGCATCACTCCAACACTCCATCTCCTCACTTCTAACTGTTAACCTGGGATGGGGGGAGTACTCTGGGATTGGGCCAATTCCGAGCTCGGAGCCCTCCCCTCGGACAGCATGCCAAATATGCACAATGTAAATCCGAATAAGTTGCCAAAACTCCCCAAAAAATTTTTAGTTAAGAAATTCTATTTTAAGTAATCAGAACTGGCAGATTTTTATTTTGTACTATTTTTTAACTTGTAATGCTCAAGTACACCAATTCATAAATTTTTCATGTAACCTCAAAGAGAACATTTTATTGGTATAAACTTGGCTAGCAATAACAAGCTAATTCGGAAAATGCTAATTTGCTAACATGTAAACAATAGCATGGTCAAGTACATGCTGAATAAGTGCAGCAAAATAAAGCATTTAACATACTTCTCAAACCAAGCTGCATGCACCATAGGCCCCGTTCACACTGCAGGCAAAAGTGGCCCAAATCTGATTTTTTTGGGGTCAAGTGACCAGGTCAGACTTCTTCAGAGGTAGTGTGAACACTCAAATCTTGCCCAGATCTGATTTTTTCAAATCAGATTCAGACCACATACATATGTGGTCCTGAATCAGACCCAGATCTGATTTTTTTCAATGCGGCCGCAGTGTGAACAACCAAGGCGGATTTGATGCGACTTGTCAATCTACGTCGACATTTGTCACAATTATGCGCCGGCGAGTTAGCCCTAGACACAACAGACACAGACAGTAACATTAAAAACTTGACTAGATATGGAGAACAGCGATGGAGCGAGTCACTGGAGGGAGAGTGAGGTGTTAGCCCTAATTAGTATATGGGGAGATACTTCAATTCAAGCTAAACTAGAAGGATCCTACCGTAATCGCTCCGTTTTTGAAAAAAATAGCACACGAAATGAAAGAACGGGGACACAGAAGAACGTGGCTTCAGTGCCAAAGGAAGGTAAAGAGTCTTAAAGGTTAATTTAAAGAAGCAAATGATTCTAACAACCAAAGCGGTCGTGGTCGCATCACCTGCCCATTTTATAACGAGATTAGCCGTGTTATGGGCGATAAACCCAGCTGTCAGCCGTTAAACCTGCAAAAGGCCAAAATAACCAATTTTGCTCTCTTTCTCTTCGTTCTTGTCCTCTTCAGCACCTGCTCATTAATGTTACGGCTTCCATTACACAAACATTTTGAAATAAAAGCGAAAATGCTTGCTTCCTCCATAACCTCCCGAACTTTAGTGCAACAGCGTGCTGCGTCTGATGTCATTGTTATTGTTCTTTTGCGCATGCGGGTTAGTTTGAAACCTCAAACAGTTCACACTGGAATCAGATATAGGCCACATTTTAAAAGGTAATGTGAACAGTCAAACAAAAAAATCGGATCTGAGCAACAAATCAGAATTGAGCATTAAGACTTGCGGTGTGAACGGGGCCTTAGTCACCATGATGGTAACTCTCTAAAAACTCACATTAAAGGTGAACTATGTAAGATTTTTGCAGTAAAATATCCAAAAACCACTAGGCCAGTATTATATATTTTGTTCATTTGAGTACTTAGAATGTCCCAAATGTTTCCAACTATTTGTAAATTGTGAGAAATTGCTAATTTAACCAAGGAACCGGGACGTGTGAGGGAGTCACCTGTCGATTGCGTCATATCTGCGTTACCCTAGGTTTCTGCCCGAGTCCTATCCTGACTCTTTTCCACTGGCTGTGATGTGAAGACCACATGTCCCAAGATTCTGCGCTCAAACGTGGCGTCAAACTACGCCTTTGTTTTGAACAGGCGACCTCTAGTGGACGGAAAAGTTACATAGTGTAGCTTTAACAGAAACTCTTCTACATTAGCATAACAAAACATTGATCACTACTAAATCTCCCATTTAACATTAATCTTGCACAAAAAACATTATATAACACTTAATTTTAGCATTTACTCTCCCTTTCGAGTGCCATGGGCAATGCATGCTGGGAAATAGAAATCCCAGCCCAGTTTCAGTTAAACTTAAGTTAATCTAAATTAAAATAAATAATTTCATAAAACTCAAAACAATGAAACCGTTCAGTTTACTTGAAATATACCAGTTCTGTGAACTTGCTAAATACTCATAAAAGTTAATTTGACTGAACTCATTTGTTTAAGTTTGTCCTATTCAAACTAATTAATTATTTTGAGCATTAGGGTTTACAGTGAATATGGTTCACTCTCAGAAAAAAAAAAGCTGTCACTAAGGCGGTTCCCTTTCAAAAGATAGGGGAGAGCGGGGCACAACCTAACGCTTTTTGACTTTCTCAGTTCGTGTAAATCCAATTGGGGTTCAGAGTATTTATTTTTTTCCCACATTAATTGCACACATGTCTAGTACAATTTGTGGTTTTGTTTCATTAATACAGTGTATACTTTTTTCTTGATTTACCCCGAAAGAATGGAAGTGAAATGTGACAACATGCCCCCTGGTGGGGTACATTGTAACATGTGGTGGGGCACAATGTAACATGAACAAATAAAATGTTATCTGATATAATCAAAAAAAATACAAGACAAACTAAAATATTTTGTCAACAAAATACAATTATTAACTTTTTAAAATAAAATAATGGCATTTTTTAATCATTAAAAATATAAGCATTTTAGAGTTTGACTACAAACACATCGCTAAATACAGCTATACAGCAGAGTTCAAAACATAATAATAATGAATAATTTCTGAACATTAACTCTCAGTCTTTATTCACCATTTTCTCATGGTTTCTCAAAAGAATTCATTAAAGTATAGAATATAATGGCATATTTCTAATAGGGGCTCATTGTAACGCAGTGTTACAACACACCCCAAATGCGCAACTGGGATTTAAATTACGGCTTGTGTCTTCTGCTAGTTAGATCAGCATTAAAGAATGATCTCAACTGTTAAATAACATATAGAAGATTAAAATAATATTGGATTTGTCTTATTTTAAATAAACACAAAAAACAGAGATGAAAACAACTTAAGTAAGAAATTTACTTTTGCTATGGTTAAAAACATGTTCAGTGATATCTTCCAGATATTTTTTAATTTTGGAGCTATTTTATCTCTAAATAATGTTGATATGGCAACTAGTAAATACACTAAGTTTCGTCATTCTGGCATGTGTGGAAAGGGTTAAAACATGCGTGTTACAACTAACCCCGCGTTAGGTTGTGCCCTGCGCTCCCCTACACCTTTTTACCTTGTTTAGCCCTATAGCTATGTGCATATTAATGCCTTATGTATAATATGTACCACATATTTACACTACATGATGTTTTATTAACAAGTTTCGGGAGGAGCACTTTCAGATAATTGACACAAGTGGAGAGCACTCAGCTAATCAACAATAGAGGTATATATATGCAGCAATCCTACCTCTGTTTGTTGACAGTTATCAGCACTTATATGCACGGGGGTACTCTGGGTTCGGGCCAAATTCCGAGCTCGAAGCCCTCCCCCCGGACAGCAACCAAATACGCATTTCAATTTACTCTCTATAAATTATATGTAAGTGTGAACTTGTGAAACTACTGAAAGGGTACTGCCCCAGTGACAGGTTTTGGACCATTTTTTTCTGAGACAGGAACATAGATTTTATAAAAAATTATAATAATCAATAATAAGTGTGCAAAAGTAAGTCATTGTGCAAAAGACTATGGCTATATCATATATATATATATATATATAAAATAAAATCCATTTCTAAAAAAGAAACAAATTCAATGTGCGTTTTCACTGTGTAGGTGAAAACGTCTCGGTTACGTATGGTAACCCTCGTTCCCTGAAGGAGGGAACGGAGACGTTCGTCAGTATTACCGACGAATTGGGATCACTTTAGAGAGCCCCTATCAGCTTCGAGATTTAGAGAACAGGCCAATGGGCCATTGGCGTGCGAGATTTGCATCTCGCGCTCCGCGCCGCGGGTATAAACAGGAAGCGAGAGCATCGCACTGACGTTTTTCACTGAGGAGCCGAACTAGTGACTCGGCTATGCAGTGATGGTAAGGAACTGTGGCGACGGGACGTACGTCTCCGTTCCCTCCTTCAGGGAACGAGGGTTACCATACGTAACCGAGACGTTCCCTTTCAGTCGGTCACTACGACGTACGTCGGTATTACCGACGAATTGGGATCCCTATGGAAAACGCCACAGTTACTACCACTTCCAGCGCCCAGCGAGAGCCCCTCAGACCCCGTTCTGATGCGGGCGGGGAAATTCACGCAGGAAGAGTCATACTGCTGTTCCGCAAGACCCATTCAGCAGACTTATTGGATAACGCTGGGAAAGCGTGCCCGAAGGACGCTGCGGGAGCCACATCATGCCCGGAGGGAGTTACCATGTGGAGAGAACACGTATGGGCTGGCCGTGGGCAGCACAACATACGGAAGTCCCAGAGGTGGCCCCGGCCTATACAGGCGGGGGACGACACCGAACTGAGACGGCAGAGGAACTCTGCCAAGGGAAAGACACAAGCTCACCATAGGGAGCTGTACCGTGGAGAATACACGTATGGGACCGCCGTAGGGGTCACGACATACGGACCCCAGTCCGACACAAGTTCCACCAATGCATACAAGTGCCAGACCTGGCGTCAGACGCTCCGCCACATCTGACTGCCGAGGGGTGCGGAGGACTCAACAGGGTTCGCCAATCCTGGGGAACTCGACTGGAGAAAATAAGCGCACGTATCCGTTCCATGGGGAAGGGAATGGCGCAGCAAGCCGACACTTAGAACGGGCACTTCAGCTGCTGACTATGGGAAGCGAGCACACGAGAAGCCACAGGTTCTACACGTAGGCTATAAAACCTAGCGAACGTGTTAGGTGTTGCCCAGCCCGCAGCTCTACAAATATCTGTCAGCGAGGCGCCACGAGCCAGCGCCCATGAAGAAGCAACACCCCTAGTGGAGTGGGCTCTTAACCCGAGCGGGCAGGGCACGTCTTGGGCTTCATAAGCCAAGACGATGGCGTCCACTATTCAGTGGGCCATCCTCAGCTTGGAGACAGTCTTTCCCTTCTGCTGTCCTCCGTAACAGATGAAGAGCTGCTCTGAGGTCCTAAGCTTTGCGTTCTGTCAAATAGACGCGCAGGGCGCGAACTGGACAGAGAAAAGCCAGGGCTGGGTCTGCCTCCTCCGAAGGCAGCGCTTGCAGGCTCACCACTTGGTCCCGGAAGGGAGTAGTGGGAACCTTGGCACATATCCAGGCCGGGGTCTCAGGATCTTAAGCTCCGCTGACTGTAAAGGCTCAAAGGGCGCCCTCTGAAGTGCGTCAGCACCAGAGTCAAGTCCCAAGAGGGTATAAAGGGAGGACGAGGCGGATTTAATCTCCTCGCCCCCCCAGGAACCTGACGATCAGATCGTGCTTGCCTAATGAATTAACCATTAACCAGGTCATGATTGCGCTATAGCGGCAACATACACCTTGAGGGTGGAGGGAGACAGCTTTCGCTCCAACCCGTCTTGAAGAAAAGAGAGCACAGATCTGACCGAACACTTTCGGGGGTCTTCTTGGTGAGAAGAGCACCAGTCGACGAACAGGTTCCACTTCAACGCATATAGCCGTCTCGTAGAGGGGGCTCTGGCGGAAGTGATGGTGTCAACTACCGCTTGTGGTAGGTCACCTAGAACAGCCATTCCCAAACTGTGGTCCGCGGACCACTAGTGGTCCGTGAGGGTACTGCAGGTGGGCCGTGGAAAGGCAAAATAAAATATTTTTTTACCTTCATTTTACCAGGAAATTCCCATAAAAATAAAAAGTAAAAAGAATATGTAGGTCTATATTGATATAATATTTAAATTAAATTGTCAGGTTATTGTGTGATTACTAAAATAGACTGGTGGCGCTCGGCCGTGGATGGCACGAAGGGACCTCAGATGCTTCGGACTCCACAGAAGGAGATGGCGGGCGAGTTGGGACATGCGGCGGGAGCGTAGACCACCCTGTTTGATGATGTACGCAACGGCCGCAGTGCTGTCCGTCCGGATCAGAACGTGCTTGTCTTTGAGCGACCCTTTGAGGTGGCTGAGAGCAAGACGAACCGCCAGCAACTCCAGGCAATTGATATGCCATTGCAGTTGGGGCCCCGTCCACAGACCCGATACTGCAAGCCCGTTGTACGTGGCACCCCAGCCCGTGGATGAGGCATCCGTGGAGACAACAGAATGCCTGGACACTTGTTTTAGAGGCACTCCTGCCCGTAGAAATGAAAGGTCCGACCACGGGCTGAAGGTTTGGCGGCATCTCTGCGTCACTTGGACACGGAGGGACCCGCTGTGCCACGCCCATCTCGGGACTCTGTCGTGTAGCCAGTGTTGAAGCGGTCTCATATGGAGCAGCCCTAGTGCGTTACTGCGGCTGCTGCTGTCATATGCCCCAGGAGCCTCTGAAATTATTTCAGTGGAACCGCTGTACTGCGTTTGAACGTATTCAAGCAGCTCAACACCGACTGGACGCGTTCCTCGGTGAGGCGCGCTGTCATGGCGACCGAGTCGATCTCCATCCCTACTGGGGCGGCAGTGGCTCAGTGGTTCATGTAGGTTGTCTACAAACCGGAAGGTTGGTGGTTCGATCCCCGGTTCCACCTGACCAAGTGTCGAGGTGTCCATGAGCAAGACACCTAACCCCAGCTGCTCCCGACGAGCTGGATGGCGCCTTGCATGGCTGACACCGCCGTCGGTGTGTGAATGGGTGAATGTGAGGCAAAATGTAAAGCGCTTTGGATGCAAAATGTAAAGCGTCTGTTAAAAGCGCTATATAAATGCAGTCCATCCATCCATCCATCCATCCCGAGAAAAGAGATCCTCTGTACGGGACAGAGTTTGCTCTTCTCCCAGTTGACCCGAAGACCCAACCGGCTGAGGTGCCGAAGCACCATGTCCCTGTGTTCGCACAACTGTTCCCGCGAGAATCAGCCAGTCGTCGAGAGCAAAGCGTAGAAACGGTCTGTGTCGAGGGAGAATCGAGACATGAAAGTACGCGTCCTTCAGGTCGATTGCTGCAAACCAATCCTGGGGACGGACGCACCTGAAGATGCGTTTCTGCGTTAACATTCTGAACGGCATCCTGTGGAGGGAACGGTTCAAGTAAGGCAGGTCCAAGATTGGCCGTAACCCGCCGCCTTTCTTGGGTACAATGAAGTACGGGCTGTAGAACCCGGACTTCATATCGGCTGGAGGGACTGGCTTTATCGCGTCCTTCGCCAGTAGGGCGTTGCACACGGTCTGCCTCACCTCCTTCCTCAGCGTGGAACAAGAGCGGCGAGGCATAGCGTCGCGCACTGTCGTCCACACACCGCTGAGAAGAGAGGAATGAGAGTGGCGAGGCTTGTAGCGTCACACACTGCCATTCTCGCCCTCTTGTGGGGAGGGGAATGAGGTCGGCGAGGCTTGTAGCGTTTTTTTTTATTATTTATTTTTATATATATATATATATATATATATATTTGGGTACCACTGGCTGTTTTGAACCCCAGTGGCGGAACAGAATTACTAATGGTTTTTACCCGGCCCTCCTCTGGGGGAAGAACGGTCCCAAACCAAATCCGGGTCAATGGTGTTTCTGGAAATCGTCTAGCCAAGGGCCAGCGCTGTGCGCAGCTCAACCTCGGCTGAGAACTACCCTCATGCCCTAAGCAGGGCGGAGGTGGCACTGCCACCCCACCGATGAGGGTAGTGAGAGAGAGGAAAACTTTATACAGATTATGGCCCTATTGGTGTTCCATATTTTGGCACCAATAGTTCCATAATGAAAAAGCCTTCCAACGCACATCCGGGAAAGGCAAGGGGCAGGCAAGGCGATTTATGCGTTGCACTATGCCTCAGCCACCCGGGAAAGCATGGCTGTCGAGCATGAATCGGATTCAGCACGAGCGCCCACTATTATAGTGGGAATCTCAGCATCATCTTCATTTTCAACACATAACAGCCCTCTCTCCGATGCAGCGATTGACATCTGTCCTCTGCTAGAGCCCCAAATGAAACGCTAGGTCCCTTTTTTTTTTTTTTATTAATTAATTTATTTTTTAGGACCAGCAATCCCATCTGTAAGCTACCAGCAGACATGTGAGACAGTGGGCGTGGCCGTGAGACGGCACACGGCGCGCTGAACACTTAAGCCCTTATGAAAAAGGCAAGACGAACAGCGCGCCAACGTGGCTATGCTCTCATTAGAGAGCATAGACCACCCACAAACACAGTCTCAACATGCGTAGCCGGCGAGTAACGCGCGCTGAGCTGCCGTGGCAACCCGCGCTGTCACTCGGCAGCTAGACGGCACACGGCGCGCTGAACACTCAAACCCTCACGCGGAAGGTGAGATGACCAGCGCGTCGACGTGATCCCGTTCCCCTGAGAAAACACGGATCACCCACGAACACAGTCTCAACATGTTTATGCGAGAGGGATCGTGGCCGTCAGGACAGGAAACAACCGCATCCAGAAACGCACGAGTGGAATGACGTCTTGAAAAAGACGCAGTGTCACACCCGTGTTGCTCTTTTGTGAGGAAACGCTCTTTAAACAGTGCTGAAGCACCCAGGGGAAGACCGCGGCAACACACAGGTGGTAAGTGCAGTCCTGTGGTGCACTCACTGAAACAAACGCCCTCACCAGACCGACAGTTGCTGTGAGAACAGCAGTTTGTTATGCTGATGCAGCGGTGAACATGCGGTCGCACTGATTGTGCCTTTTCGCCAACACAGAGCGTCCTTCTCGTTCTCTGGAGCATCTCTCTTGCAGATAGGCTTTCTTTTAGAAAAGCAGGCTTGCTTCATCAACGCCGTTCGGCCCCGAAGTGAATGACGTCAGTGCGATGCTCTCGCTTCCTGTTTATACCCGCGGCGCAGGGCGGAGCGCGAGATGCAAATCTATCGCCAATGGCCCATTGGCCTGTTCTCTAAATCTCGAAGCTGAGAGGGGCTCTCTAAAGTGATCCCAATTCGTCGGTAATACCGACGTACGTCGTAGTGACCGACTGAAAGGGAACATGGTGTATCTGTATAGTTTGATTTGATGTCCCTAGCAATGTTAAAACCAAACCTACACCTTTGTACCACACAGGGCTTTGTTTCATGAGCTGAACAATTCTGTGTGGAGATCATTTGTATTCAGACTCTTTCATGAGGCTTTCAGTTTTTGTGGATTTTAAATTGAGAATCACAATGGCTGGATGGGTTTCATCAAGTGTATTCAGTGTTTGAGACTCATAATTTAGTCATTTTCAATGCAAGAATTTTCTGTAACACCAAAACACAGATGAAAGATAAATCCTCAATTTTCATTCAGCAGATGAAACATGAATTCTCAAGGGAAACCTTCATGCTTCTGTCCTACATTAATTCTGCATGTATCGCCTCTCTCATAGAGTGTAGGCAGTCTTTTATGATGTTGGAGAAATATCTTCCTCATGTTCCCCAGCTACATAGCATACTTTGGGTTTTCTTATTGACTACTACTGCATTTACTACTGCAGTACAAGCATAAAGATAAAAGATGGTTAGAATGCAGCCGTAAGTGTAATGATTTAGCCATATTGCTACTTTTGCCTATATGAATGCTAAAAAGCTAAATTACAGAAATCACTTATAGTTTGAACAGTGGTGTCTAGTGTGTTTTAACATAGAGGAGGCACGCAACAGTTTAGTGGTCGGATCCCCGCCCAATGATTTTTTTTACTACTCGAAAATGGCTTTTTGGTCACTTTTAGACATCAAATTTACAGAAAACAACACTACACTGTTATCCCTGAAGTTGTTTTACGTCAAATTAATTTGGAGGGAAATGTTGAAATGGACAACTTGGAAAACAAGTGTCTCGTGGTTTGACGTACGCCCTAGGCTGCATCTGGACTTTTCGAAGTGCACGAACAACACGTTCTTACAATTGAAAATTAGCTTGCCGTGTAAGAAAAGTAAATGCATGTATCTTCAGGTTCTTTTTCGGAATTGTTAGATAAAAACATTTCCCAGAAGTTCATTAAACTATGCCTGCAGTGTTTAGCAAATGTTCATGTGGCACATTAAAGGGATAGTTGACATAAAAATGTAAAATGTGTAACTTGAATGCAATGTAAGTCGCTTTGGATAAAAGCGTCTGCCAAATACATAAATGTAACATGTAAATGTAATAGTTCACACAAATTTGAAAATTCTGTCACCATTTACTCACCATCAAGTTAGCAGCAGAAGAAAGAAATTAATACAAGTTTGGATCAACTTGAGGGTAAGTTAAGGACATCATTTTTTATCATTTTAATACAGTATAATAATACATACTATGCTTGACATTTTTTGCTTCGTCACTCTTTGAATTTGGAAAGTGACTTCAAATAAATTGTAAATTCAAATAATTATTATCTTTTGTCATTGTTTATAATGCAAGTGTAACCTTGTTAAATCAATTACAGTAAATAGCTATATTTAATTTAATTTTGGTTCAATGTTCATCCAGATTGTCAGATTTCACCTCTTTTTTCTGCTGTGCAGAAAAGTTGATTGAACTGGACCAACTTTATATTAGGTGGCCTTAACTACTATGTACTAAAATTTTAATGAATCAGTTGATACATTTATTGTGTACATACATGTTTTTACATTGTACTTACATTTTTAAAAATGTTGGTTTGTTCTGCCGTGACTGTGTGAATGAGCGTTGCTGTTTCGTCTACTACTACACATACTGAAGCGCGTGTGACACTCGCAATGATTTCAGCATCTGATGTCTCACTATATGAGAGCACATGGACTTCATCTGTAGAGTCACAGTCACCTAATGAACATTTTATCGTTTAATTTGATAAAACCATCAACATTTGTCGTTTCATATACACATAGTATTAATACACACAATTGTACATTAGAGTGTACTTCGATTTAATAAATAAATAATATACAATTTGTTAAAACATACACAAATTCAAAGGTCTTCATTCAAATCTGGCAAAATAAAAGCTCTGCCTACATTGAAATGATTATAACAGAAATTACACATTAAAGCATACTTATTATCATTATTAATAATTTATAATAATATTTCTAATAATTAATTACATTTTCATTTCTAGATTGTTAGGTTTATGAACTGATTAGATTTTTAAATGAATTTGTCTTACAGTGTTTATATGTGTATTTCTTTGTCTTACAATGTTTATATATGATATATATATATCATGTGTGTGTGTACTGTATATATATGTGCACAAACTCTGCTATTGTTGGGAGTCATTGTTCAGCTAACCTGGAGTTTCTCATGGTTAAATGTAGACCGTTTTATCTACCGCGGGAGTTCACCTCCACTATTATCACTGCAGCCTATATTCCCCCGGATGCTGATGCCAAGCTTGCTATGAAAGAACTTCACGCAGCCATCAGTAAACAACAGACTGATCACCCGGAAGCTGCGCTTATTGTTGCAGGTGACTTTAATCATTCAAACCTAAAGTCAGTGCTACCCAAGTTTCACCAGCATGTTTCCTGCCACACCAGAGGAAACAAAACCTTAGACCATGTATATACAAACATGGCTGGAGCTTACGTTGCGACACCCCTCCCCCACCTGGGACAGTCAGACCACCTCTCTTTGTTTCTATCACCCAAATATTCACCCCTCATCAACCGTGTGAAGCCATCAGTAAAGACCATCAAGGTGTGGCCTGCGGGGGCAGACTCCACACTCCAGGAAAGGTTTCTAAACACAGACTGGAGTATGTTTGCTTCTCAAGCCACCAGTGGCGCTCACACGGACATTGACTCATTCACTTCCTCTGTATTGGATCATATCAATACCACCATCGACAGTGTTACAACCCAGAAACAGATCACCACATACCCTAATCAGAAGCCTTGGATGAACAGGGAAGTTCGACTCCTGCTGAAGTCACGCAATACTGCCTTCAGATCAGGTGATGCACAAGCCTACAGTACGTCCAGGGCAAACCTGAAGAGGGGCATCAAAAAGGCCAAGCACTGCTACAAGCTAAAGATAGAGGGTCACTTTTCCAACTCTGACCCTCGACGCATGTGGCAGGGCATTCAGGCTATCAGTGACTACAAACCCACCCACTCCACCCCCGCAGCCACTGATGTCAACTTCCTGAACGAGCTAAATTACTTTTATGCTCGTTTTGAAAGAGACAACAGAGAAACTGCCACCAAGCTCAAACCCTCAGCTGACCACCCACCAATCACACTCTCCTCCACAGATGTCTGCAAGGCACTGAGCCGGATCAGCGCACACAAGGCTGCTGGACCAGACAACATCCCTGGACGTGTGCTCAGGGCATGTGCGGAGCAGCTCGCTGGGGTTTTTACAGACATTTTCAACCTGTCTCTTGCCCAAGCAGCTGTACCTTCATGCTTTAAACGCACTTCCATTGTGCCAGTGCCAAAACACTCTAACCCGAGGTGCCCTAATGACTACCGCCCTGTAGCACACCGTTTCCATGGCACTGCACTCTGTGCTCACCCATCTGGACCATAAGAACACTTATGCACGCATGCTGTTTGTTGACTTCAGCTCCGCATTCAATACTGTCATCCCATCCAAGTTAATAGCCAAACTTGGAGACCTGGGCATCAACACTTCAATGTGTAACTGGATTTTGGACTTCCTAACTGACAGACCCCAGAATGTTCATTCAGGATTCACCTGCTCCACATCCATCACTCTTAACACTGGTGTACCACAGGGCTGTGTGCTAAGCCCGTTTCTCTACTCCCTCTTCACCGCCGACTGCAAGCCTGTGTATGGATCTAATTCTATCGTCAAGTTTGCGGACGACACTACGGTGATCGGGCTCATCAGCAACAACGATGAGACTGCCTACAGGGAAGAGATCCAGCACCTGGCCACATGGTGCGCTGATAATAACCTGCTCCTCAACACCACCAAAACGAAGGAGCTCATCGTGGACTTCAGGAAGGAGTCAAGAGGCACACACGACACCATCCACATCAATGGAATGGCTGTTGAGCGTGTCTCCAGTTTCAAGTTCCTGGGGATCCACATCTCGGCGGACATGTCGTGGACGACCAACACCTCCAGCCTGGTCAAGAAGGCTCACCAGCGCCTCTTCTTCCTGAGGACACTGAGGAAGAATCAGCTCTCCTCGGCTATCCTGGTGAACTTCTATCGCTGCGCAATAGAAAGCATCCTGACCAACTGTGTGGCAGTGTGGTATGGGAGCTGCTCTGTTGCGGAGCGCAAGGCACTGCAGCGGGTGGTGAAAACTGCCCAGCGCATCACAGGGACTCCACTGCCTGCCATCGAACACATCCAGAGGAAACGCTGCCTGCATCGAGCTCGCAGCATCCTCAAGGACTCCTCTCACCCAGCCCACAGACTGTTTTCTCTCCTGCCCTCCGGCAGGCGTTTCAGGATCCACCGGACCAGGACCAGCAGACTAAAGAACAGTTTTTTCCCCAGAGCTGTCTCTTTATTGAACTCAAACCCCCGTTGATCCACTTCCCTCATAAACTGATAACTCTCCTACCTCACATCTTCCTTCACTTTGTTATTTGCACTACCGACTGTTTATCACAGTAACAACTGTTTACAAATGCATCTTGCACTGCCATATCTTAACTGGATTATGCTCATTTGCACTGCCGACTGTATTTATAGTACCAATGTTTACATTTGCATTTTTGCACTGTACTTCTAAATGTAATATGCAACCACTTTCCACTGCACTTTCCACTTTTTTTTCCGGATAGCTCTGTCCATAATTTATTGCACTACCCTAATCCACTGCTATTCCTCATATTAGCCTAACATATTATTGTATACCTCTATCTGTAAAATTCTGTTTATAGTAATAGCCATCTGTATATTGTATTCATAGTACATATTCACCTGTAAATTCTGTTTATAGTAATAGCCATCTGTATATTTATTCACTGTACATATTCACCTGTAAATTCAGTTCTGTTTATAGTAATAACGTCTCTCTATTTATACATATTTATACATATTCAGTACATATCCATGTCCTGCACTTACGCATCCATTGTATATCCTGCACTTGCTGCTATTGCACTTCTGGTTAGACCTAAACTGCATTTCGTTGCCTTGTACTTGTACTTGTGTAATGACAATAAAGTTGAATCTAATCTAATCTAATATATATATATATATATATATATATATATATATATATATATATATATATATATATATATATATATATATATATATATATATATATATATATATATATATATATATATATATATATATATATATATATATATATATATATATATATATACAGTACACACACACATGATATATATATTTATATATATATATATATATATATATATATATATATATATATATATATATATATATATATATATATATATATATATTATATGTGTGTGTGTGTGTGTGTAGCTCTAGAACAGTGCGTAGAGAGCTTCATGGAAAGGGTTTCCATGGCCAAGCAGCTGCATCACGAAAGTGCAATGCAGAGTGTAGGATGCAGTGGTGTAAAGCACGCCGCCACTGGACTCTAGAGCAGTGGAGACGTGTTCTCTGGAGTGACGAATCACGCTTCTCTGTCTGGCAAAACCGGTGGACCAGTCTGGGTTTGGCGGTTGCCAGGAGAATACTTGCCTGACTGCATCATATTAGGTGTAAAGTTTGCTGGTGGGGGGATTATGTTGTGGGGTTGTTTTTAAGGGTTTGGGCTTGGCCCCTTAGTTCCAGCAAAATAAACTCTTAATGCTTCAGCATACCAAGACATTTTGGACAATTTCATGCTCCCAACTTTGTCGGAATAGTCTGTTGATGGCGGCCTTCCTGTTCCAACATGTGCACAAAGCAAGGTCCATAAAGACATGGATGAGCGAGTTTTGTGTGGAGGAACTTGACTGGCCTGCACAGCGTCCTGACCTCAACCAGATAGAACATATTTGGGATGAATTAGAGCAGAGACTGTGAGCCAGGCCTTCTCGTCCAACATCAGTGCTTGGCCTCACAAATGCGCTTCTTGAAGAAGCCTTGTGGAAAACCTTCCCAGAAAAGTTGAAGCTGTTATAATTTCAAAGGGTGGGCCAACTCCATATTAAGAAGAGGATGTCATTAAAGTTCATGTTAAGGCAGGCATCCAAAAACTTTTGGCAATATAGTATATCTACTCTCCATTCGTAGTTGGTACATCAGCGGAAGCAGTTCAAACTAATATCGCATAATTTACATCTCTTCAATGATTGATTGATAGGCCTATACCAAGGGAGACTAGCCTCCTCTGCCATGTTTTTTTTTTAAACACTCCTAATCGGTGAAAGTGAAATCGATGGTGATTGGCAAATTTTTTACCAATGGAGGCAGAAGTCTCTGAATTTGCCTCCCCCTTTTTATCACCTCAGACTCATGTTTCGCAGATTTGGCACATTCGAAAGAAGTGCTCGGTAGTTACACTTATATATTTAAAAAATAAATAAATAAATACACATTCTGAGACATTTTCACCTCAAAATTTTGGGTAGCCTCGCCTCCCCTGATGAGTCGCCACTGAGTTTGAAGTAAAGATTATTTCATAAAAGACTGTTTTTCTTTGTCATTGAGTACAAAACTTATTAACATCAGTGTTATCACAGCTGGGACCACTCACTCACACACAGTGTGCAATTAGCATAATATGTGCTGTAGAAAAATTCATTCTGTACCAACTGCAGTTGTGCACATCTCATTCTGCTATTAACACAGCAGTCATGGTAATAGTAGAGATTTTCAGTGAGGGGAGAAAACCTAAATTAAATGAGAGAAACTGTTAATAAAACTCAAAAAACAGAAGACTGACTCATTTCAACCAATTTCTCAATTTGCTAATTTCTTTTTTTTTTTTTTCATTTTTTTTTTTTTCATCTTTATTTGATTGCACCATTAGTAAAGATCATGTTGGTTTACCCAACTATAACTCAGACTCAATTTTTAAATGTATTTTGCCATATTGTCTGACCTGAGTGAAATTTTCTTAATGTTCTGTTTGAAGTCTTTTTCAATTCAGCAATACTTCAAAAGGGGCATTTGGTTTTAGACAGTTTTGGACTTTTAGTTTTGAGCTGTCTATACCTTTCAGGCATATCCAGCTAAGTTAGACACGAGCACAGTGTTGCTTGCGTGTGAATCTTTTGAAGAGTTTCTTTTATCCCCCCATTAGGGATATACAGATCAAGACCTCAGGAACTTCATGAACTCATTGCAAGTCAGTATTATTTCTTTTCTCTTCATATGTGTGAAGTATAAAGAGTTGTGCTCAAACACGCTTTGTTTTGAGTATGCCTATACTCTCTGCTGTGTTCTGACATTTATATTGCCACAGGGAGCCACTTTTCCCCGGGCCCTGAGATAAAATATGTTTGTTTGCAGTTATTCAAAGACTACTTCTTTTAAATAACTAAGAATATTTAGATAGTAAAAAATATTCTATACTAGTGCTGAGAATATTGATTTCTGAATTTTAAGTGAAAGTGACGTGAAGGCCACAAGTGGTAACACATACTCAGAATTTGTCCTCTGCATTTAACTCATCCAAATTAGTGCACACACATTAGTAGTAAACACACACACACACACACACACACACACACACACACACACACACACACACACACACACACACACACACACACACACACACACACACACACACACACACACACACACACACACACACACACACACTGCAAACCATTGACACACACACCTGGAACAATGGGCAGCCATTTTTACTGTAGCTTGATGAATCCATAATGAATTGTCTGCCATTATGCACTTTTCATTTTAAGTAATAATACTCAATGAAAGCAATTATTTTCATGTAAAGTTTGTATTTCAAAACTTTCTAGTTAGACGAAACTGTCCATGTGTGAACTGTGTCCAGGGGCCTGATGTATAAACATTGCAATTTTCCACGCACATATTGGGATTTAGATCAAATAAATTAGGCACAAAGATGTGCACATCGTACGGACACTCTAGACCACGCGTACACACTATTTTACTGGAGTGAGAGAACTAATGGCGTAAACAGAATTATTTAAATTCGGTTTTACATCTGATATACACATTTAGATTCCACTCTCATTATGGAATTAAGCACTGAAATTTCATGAAATTATTATCCAGAAGTTACAATATTTTTTATAGCCTATTAAATTTAAATATAAATATGTGTAGTGGATGTGCTGCTTTTGAACACTTTTCCTGTGGCATGCTGTGTTTTAATGTTTTATCTAGTGAGGTTTGCTTGATAATTATAATAATAATAGCATAACTCATGTTCGGTGAAAATATTTTCACACAAATAATAATCAGTGATGCACACTTGAATTCATCTAAGGAGATGGCCTAACAAAGACAGCATAATGACACACACCAAAAAACTTGCTCGGTGATTGAACGGTCCATTGGCCGGTTTGAAAAGTCAGATTCCAATGACACAACAGGTGTGCTGTTGGTGTCGTGTCATGCATAGACAGACAGTAGCCTAATGATATTTTTGTGATCCAATATTATGAAAAATATAATTGTAGGATTGAAGGATATAATTTGAACGATGCTAAGATATGCACGTTTTATTTTTAAAATGTTTTTCAGTGATGCACTGAGTCAGACAATTATTTACACTGCAAAAAATAAGGCCTATCTGTGTCCATTAAAAATATAATCATCCTAAAATATGTTTTACCATAACTTTTATTTGTTTAAAGCAATTTAATATACTATTTGGCCAGTGGAAAAGATTGAGAATAACTCTTCTCTGAAAACTTTCTCTGAAATGTATTTATTTATTTAAAATTTTATTTATTTATTCAGCATTTATCTCATATTTTCCTAATGTCTTGTACCGTTAAAAAATGTATCACATGGATTGAATATGCATGGAAATGATATGCAGATGATGTTATACATAGTGAAACTAGGCGTTGTAAGCTCCATATATGGTTATTTCGGTGAGGAGATGGGGTGGAGATGCATGTATGCACAATCAGCCGCTGACTGGGTTTTATAAAAGGACTTTTCTGGCGTAATCTATCTTTTGAGTGTACACACACATTAAGGATGAAATCTACATAAAATTGTATACATGAGGCCACAGATGTGACAGTGGTCTAGTAGTCAGAGTTTCTCCAAATCTGGGACACAGGATAAATACATACGCAGGGAGTTAACTCCAGAGGGATCTCAGTGGGATCTGGGCAGGTCATGGATGTGGTGTGCAGAGTTGTTCAATGCTGCAGCTGCTTTCTCAGGGACTCTAGTATTTCTTGTTGAAATCTCTTGCTCTGTACTATAAGTCTCCATCACAGAGGTAAGATGTGACTTTAAATCAGAGCTCTGCAGTGTCGCACATTTGATGCCCTGTGAGTGTTTGGCTTCTAAGCTCCTGCTTCAGGATGGTGAAATTCTGGGACGCGGTTGAGCAATGGCTGAGTCAGAGGGGCTGGCGTGCATGGTTTTTGGGAAGGTTGACATTGGACAGTATGAGGCTGAGGACTTAGGAGACAAATAGTGCTGTGTGTTTCAACCTGTTCCCTCAGTAACATGCAGATTTTATGTAAGGAATTAAAGTACTTGTTCACCCAAAGTGAACTATACCTTTCAGACTGGTATGATAATGATTTAAAGTGTGGGTTTTAGATCATCATACTGCCACAATCTTCTAAAATGACAATCAGGATGTCTGTTGCCCTCTCTACTATGGTGTATATTGTAAGCACAGTACCTTGATTTTCTGATTTTTGGTTTAGAAGATTAGATTTTTCAGTAGCCTATTATTAGAATGTTCTATGTAATCAACAGAAAGTAGTATTTCAGGTTTGCTCATTAACACTCTGTAATGCCTCTCTTTATATTCACCAATCCGCCATTAATCATAAGATAATTTTTTTGTGGTCCCTTTCTTATTGCATCAGATATGGATTACAGGCTTGACAAATGGAACTGCCAATTTTGATCTTTTTTCCCCTATTTGGTTGTTACTGATAAAATGTAATATTAATGCGACTTATATATGTGCTATCAATATATTAGTACTTGGACAATGTACAGATTTACTGTGAGATTCTGCATAGTCATTTAAATGCCATGATTTTATTGCACTCATTTAAGAACTGCATTGATTTGATTTAAATCATTGTGCATAACCTAAACCCCTTTGCATTCTATATGTCTATTTTGACTGTACTAAAGCATGAAAATACCAAAATATGTTTGCAGATATTTAGGAAACATGCTGAGTTCACATACTCATTTCTCAGAAAAACAATGTCAGTTATTCTGCTTTGAAATGTGCATTTCGAGTCGGAATGTCTGTTTTTGTTTTGGTCTGGGCGATAACGCACATTGCCAGTTTTCCTATTTTAACACCACAGGTTGCCACTTGGTGGAAAACACAGCATATTGCTGCCATGGAATCCAGCAAACAAACTGGGTCAGAGATCGCAGATTCTACTCGACCTAAAAAGCCTCTGCATCCATCTAAAAATCTCTATGAATGGAAGCCCAATAAAAAGCGGATAAATCAACTCATCAACTTGCAGAGTTTGTAAGTCTCCTCGCCTTCCATTGTCAATTGCGCTCATACGTATCCTGAACCTGGCAACCCGCATGAGCGTCAAGTCGAGGAGGAGGGGGCGGGGCAAACAATATTTTTAATTTGGACTGCAGTGCCCATTTCAACCACAAGCTGTCATTGTTACATACAGCTCCTTTAAACCCTCAGGCTACGTTCAGCCTGGCAGTCCAAATCCAATTTTTGTGCATATCCGATTGAAATCCAATCAGATTTAGCAAGTGTGAACAACAAAAGAATCACATAAAATGCGATTTTTACAAATTTGTTTCAACTACAGTAATATGTGGTTTGAAATCCTATTCAAATCACATTTCTCAAAATCTCTTTCAGTCTGACTGCTCTGATTGGATTTTGTGTGGTTTCTTGCATGGTTTTGTGTGACTTTCTCACAGCATGTAAAACTTAAACATCAGATGTTGTTATAGGAAATATGCTAAACATTGCTGCAGTAACAAAGTTGTTTTGTTGCAAAGTGCTGGACAAGCAGAAAAAGACAATATAACGGAGTACGTTTTGAAACGGGCAGAGATGACAGCACAAAATAAAGCCATGCATACCACCCGCCTACATTTCTGCCGCTGCCTCAGAAAGCGCAGTAGTCCATTGTGCCGGCTACACGTTGTCATGTAAATAAGACATCTGTATTGCAAACCCCTTCATGTTGCAATTGTTTATGCTTTTGGCATATGCCTACCAATGCAATGCCAGTGCCATTGAAACCAATTCGCAGAAAACGAAAGAGCACCACAGGACACACTTTATATTAGGTGGCCTTAACTAGCAAGTGGAAATTAATGTTGGAATAGCAGCCAATGTGTTCCAACTGTGTTACCGATGCCAATCTATTTCTGTGAGACCTGGGAAAACACAGTTAGTGTGTATAATAGGAATGCACCGAATCCAGATTTTTGGGGTTTGGCCGAATACCGAATCCACTGGTTAAGATTCTGCCGAATTCGAAACGGAATACCGAATTCTACTCCCGTCCTCAGTCCATTATCACATTAATGAAGGAAACAACATCCACAGCAGTGGATGCTCATATTGACCGTTTAGTAAAAACTTTGACGTTTAATACTATACAATATTATCCACTATTACCACCCTAACCCTAACCCTAACCCAATACAATACTATCAGTTAAACTGTTTAAAGTGTTTGTTTTTTTTAACGCTTTTTTTGTTTGTTTGTTTGCGGCATTGTTTAAGAAAAATACCTATGCTATACTTGTTCACTCACGGAGCGCGTCGACACGTGCAACCACATGTCTACACGGACATATTTCACAAAATGAAGCAATGGGAAAGAAGAAGCCTACTGTGTGGAACCATCTCGACAGAGAGAGGGCGACGAAGTTACTTGCAAAATATGCTACGTGGTATTAAAATACAGCAGTAGTACAGGCTCCTGACTGGTGGAAAGCAAATGAAAGGCGCTGGCTACTCTAGTGAGGCGTTATCTCTGTATTCCCGGGGCATCAGTGCCATCTGAAGCCTTGTTTAAGGCTTTTCATAGTGTGGTTTTGGTAGAGTTTACTAAAGTAAACATTGTCACGCATGTTCTTCTCGCCGCTGTTGCCTGATGGTTTATAGAACAATTACCCCGAGTCGCCCTCTGTCGTTTCAAAGAACAGCACAACAGCGAGCACGTCGAGTAAACACGTCCCCAAATGGAGAAGGCGCGCGCACGGTCAGCAGAGGCTCACGCTGCGGAGACAGACGAAAGCATAATAGCAAGGCTTGAGAGGTTGTTTTCTGCCGTGGGTTTAACTGTCAACAGGCTGCGCTCCAGACTAACCCACATCACTTAGACATGTTACTTGAAAAAACCAACCCCCCCCCCCCCCCAAAAAAAAATATACAAGCTGTGGATTGAGGTAGGCCTGCTATTTTTATTTGACGAAAAAAACTATTCCGGTTCTTCAGACCTTCAAACGGATTCAGTGTATTTTCGTTTTGTGATCTTAATTTAGTAATTAGGCTATTTAAGTGAAACATATTAAGTGTAGGCCTATTTATTTTATGCTTTTTATTTATATTTTATCTGATATGTATGCTGCTGTTTGTACAGTAAAATAAACCTGTGAAAAAAGTGTCTTTTTAACACAGACACTCATGCATTGTATTTTTATTTAATGTCAATTCAATATTATAATCTTATCAGTTAGCGGTTAATAATCGGATAATAAGCAGCGGTCGTCAGTTGTGAAAATTAATCGAAATGAGCATCCCTACAGCAGTGTATTTTTTATTTATTCAAATTTTAATTACGAATAGGCAACATTATGCCAGGATGAGTGTCCTTCCTTTGCCGTACCTGAAGTTGCTGCATTTTGGTTGCTGTCTGTAGATTCCCTCATGCACAACTCGTATATTTTCGGATGTTTCATACGCAAATGTTTTAACAGTGGCTATTGTTTAAGGTCCTTGCCACCACGAGACAAATCGGCATTGCAAAATTAACATGTAGCTCGACTTGAATCGCCTTATTTTGACTGAAAGTACTGCCAAACAACACGTTTTCTGTTCACAAGTTCCATTTTCACTTTCTCACAGCCTGCATTCGAACGGTCCACCTAGGAAACAGGTTCTCATAATCAACGGCGGCTTCATTATGTTCAACCAGCGGAGCACGCGTAGTGCAAGCCTAGGGTTCGGTGTGGTGGAAAAAAATTCTAGGGTTCGGCAGAAAACGAACCCCATTAAAAAGCCCAATATCCGAAACCGAATCCTGGATTCGGTGCATCCTTAGTGCATATACAAGTTGGATATATTCCACCAACGGTGTCTCAGATGCATTTTCTGCGTCACATACCACGACTTCATTACTAATGAAGAGATTCTGTGCAGGGATAAAACCTACTTTCCGCCATTGTGTCTGAACATTATATCAGAATGGCCGGTCACATTCTTCAGCAATCCGAACAATGGCTAGCAAAATTGGCACTGACATGGATGCCCCCCAATGGATGCCAAAGGCGAGGAAGGCCGAAGAAGACCTGGCGAAGTACATTCAAAGAGGACTTAAAGCGAGTTAAGTGGGAAGAAGCCAAATCCCATGCAGCCAATTGCAACCAGTGGAATATGCTTGCTGCCCAATGTGTCCTGTAGGACAGACAGACCGAAAGAAGACGTTTTACAGTCTCTTTATGAACTTTTTGAAGGGTCCAAGGGGTAGATGCATGGCTGTCAATGGAGAGTACAGAACTGTCTCAGATTTTATTAAAAATATCTTCATTTGTGTTCTGAAGATGATCGAAAGTCCTGCGGGTTTGAAGTAACACAAGGATGAGTAAATGATGACAGAATCTTCATTTTTGGGTGAAATGAAAGCTCTAGCGTAAAGTTCTGCCTGGAAGATTCAATGTTACGTCACTTATCACATCCAGAACTAACCAATCATTTCCTAATTCTCAGTGTATAAAAGATGGTCACTTAAACACATCTGATGCCAACATTTACCTCCATCCTCCCCACCACCATCAGGATGGTCCCCGCCTATTCCTCCCATAGGGGTTGGCTGCGCCCCTGCCTTCATCTTCAGGCAGGAAATGCAGAGTCCGTTACCCTCGAGACGGGAGATACGGACGGGGCCTATGCCAAAGAAACTCCAAATATAATACTTGCTGGTCTGTTAATAAATTTGTCACTTCGTTGTACTCATCTGGCCTCCCGAGTCTTTCTGGTAGAACTATCCTTTTAAGGATATAAAGCAGGTCTGTGGACTATGGTAGCTCTACAAGCCATGACAATCTTGATCAAGGTCTTGCAGGTCCATCTAATCTATAGTCTAGCTAATCTATCATCTAGATCAGTTAATGACCATGGATGGTACCACTATACAGAGGCTTATGTTTCACTGTAGCACTTTCATTTTCCAGTGCATTTGACAATATTTGGCATTTCAAAATGGGCAAAAAAGAGAATAAAATAAAAATGATCAAATGATTAAATTTTTTTTTTTATTATATTAAAACATAATAATTAGACTGCTAAGTGTGCTGTTAATGGTACAATAGATTTTGGTTCTTTATACCAAATTTAGTCTTTGTCAGGCCTTTTGCACATTGGTGTAAATACATGCAGCAGTTTAGCACTACCGTGCTTCAGTGCTTAATTACAGGTGACAGATTTCACAGACACCACTCTGAGCACTCAGCATTGCATTTTATTCATTTATACAGTTCTCCATCACAAACTACCATATTATTTAACACATTCAACTCACTGTGATACAAATTGTACCTCTCTCATACAGGAGTGGCAGCCTCTTAAGGTAGCATTTGGGATTCATTCTGGCAATGCTTCTCTAGTCTTTATCTGCCACAGCTGTAAACAGAACTATGCCAAAAAAAAAAATCCTTTTCAATGATGCTTGTGTAAAACTCTGTCTGATCTAGTCCAGTTCTCAGTGGAGTCTGTATGTCCTATATCTCTCAGTACACAGGTCACAGAGGCAGCAGGGACAATGGTCGCCTTGCTAACATTAAGGATTTCAGATTTGTGACATATGTTTGTGTGTTTCTGTGTGTAATGGGGCTGCTGATGTGTGTGTGAGTTTATGTTTGTGGTAGAAGTGTGACAAACACTAGGGATGCACACTCCTGCGGCTGTGTTGTGGGCCTGCAGGGACGTGCATGTGTGAAATGCCACTTTGAATCACATTCTAATCTAATAACGCCAGCACGTTCAGTCACTGGGGCGTCTACACAGACAGATACAGAGAGACAAAGGGGATATTTGAGCAGTGCTGTTGTGTTTTTGTGTGTACTGCACAACATAGATAGGACTGGTGTGTCCTCCCATGTCTTTTGGGTTTGTGTTCTCGGTCTCAGAGGTTATGCTCATGGGTTTGCAAGAATATTTATCTAAAGTTGTTTGTCAGGATTGTTTCTACACATTTGTGCCAGTGTAAATGGATCAGGGCACAAAGCATCCTCACTTGCTGTACATCATTTGGCACAGTGGTTCTTAACTGGTGGGTCACAAGTAGAGCTGCATGATTAATCGCTAAAAGATTGTGATCTTTGTGTCTATCAAACCTTTGACAAAATCACATCAGAACATTCAAATATGCAGTTGTCATGTATAAGCGTAAAACAGCTTCACAAGCTTCCTTGACCGTTGGTTCGATTTTCACCATGCCGGCAAAAAGTTATTAAAAAGTTACTTTAAAACTATTAAATAGTTAGCCTACTATAAAAAAGTGTCAACAAATTTGATGGCATGGTGCCAAGCTGATTCTGAGGCTGTGACTGCAACACTTTTGAATATTGTCAACAAACTTTGTATGTGTCATTGTCACCTCACACTGACAATGGCATAATAACTTTAACAGTGCGCCTATAGGTAAAAACGGATAAGCAATTAAATCGTATTACTAGTGAATTGTATTAAGGATTTTTCAACCATTTTACATAAAATAATGAAGGTAATGGAGGCCAGCTAGTGAGAGCTTTGCGAGTAAACCACACAATCCCCTGATCTCAAGAGGCACTCGAGAGACTGCGGTCTTTAGCGTCCTTGTTATCATGCCCACCTTGTTAGCACGCTTGCCTCCGGTTCGAGTCTGGTTCGAGTCCCACTCGGAGCAGGGCGAGTAGGACCAGAGAGTCCCGCAGTGCTTAAAACCACATCTGTCATTCGTTTTTTCCCGACAGTAGCACTAATTAAAATCTGTACCCGACCCAACCCACTTAAAATAAAACCGCCACCCGACCCGCACCCGAAATAAAATCAGTTTAGCATATATAGACCCTCTTACAAAAATGTTTATTGCCAGGTCATTCAGAAGTTATTACACGAACGCAAGGACAACTTCAGCCGAAGCTGTCAAAAGGCTATCATGAAGAACATCATGTGTCCTTATCATCTCTACGAGGCACCTTCAGTTCTCCTTTTGAAAAATACTGTTCGATAGAACTGTGCTTGGTCCTGCAGAGTTTAGCTCCAACTTGCTTCAACACACCTGCCTAGAAGTATGCTTAAAGGTCCTGTTCTTCGTGATCCCATTGTTCAAACTTTAGTTAGTGTGTAATGTTGCTGCTAGAGGATAAATAATACCTGTAAAATGATAAAGCTCAAAGTTCAATGCCAAGCGAGATATTTTATTTAATAGAAGTTCCCTTTCAAAGCCTACAGCGAACGGCTGGTTAGGACTACATCCTGGTATTTCCTGCTTTAATTACGTCAGTAGAGCAGTAGAACAGACTAACCTCCGCCCACAAGAAAACGCGAAAAAAGGGGGCGTGGTCTTGTTGCTGTCCCACGTGGAGAAGAAGAGGACGTCGCGTGGAGAAAAGGAAGTGCTGCGTTTCAGTGTGTTTGTCGCCATGTCGTCGAGACGCTGTTATTTTCATCCCGGAGTCAAATCACCTTTGTTTGGCTTTCCCAGGGACGCTGTAGAGATTATTAAGCGCGTATATATCTCCCGTTAAGAGGCGTGACCTTTCCACGTGCGCTAAGCTGCTGTCGAATCACAACACAGGACCGTGCTACGTTCGCTAAGCTGCTGTCAAATCGCAACACGGGAACCGCTGACACAATCAGAACTCGTTACGTGTTTCTGAAGGAGGGACTTCATAGAATAAAGGAAGTCTTCAGTCGTTTGTAGGACAGTGAAAACAGCGGTGTACAGATAAGTAAATTGTGTTAAAAATACATTTTTTTTTTACACGCGAAACATGAACACATGTTATATTGCACACTGTAAACACAATCAAAGCTTCAAAAAAACACGAAGAACGGGACCTTTAATAAGACCTTGATTTGCTGGTTCAGGTGTATTTAATTGGAGGCAAACTTTGCAGGACAGTGGCCCTCCAGGAGTTGGATTAGACACCCCAGCTCTAGAGACTGTGTTCTTTAGCGTCCTTGTTAGCAACCCCACCTCCCAATATGCCGTCGACCCTGGTTTGAGTCCTGCTTAGAGCAGGGCAAGTAGGACCGGAGGGGTTACATGTCACAGGTTCAGGGTGTGACACCGGCTCTTCTTGTTGTTTGTCCTGTCCTGTCATTTTTCCTGCAGCTCGTGATTGGAGCAATTAGCTTGATCACGAGCTAATCTCCCGCACCTTTCACTCGTTCCCTCTACCCTTTATATACCCAGCTGTGTCTATCTCTGTTGTCAGTGGATCACTTCATGTTATGTGGATGTTATATGTCTGCACTGTGTTTGCCCTTAGACGAGGAGTTGTAGCAAGCCTTATTTACCTTGCTGGCTCGGTCTCATCTACTGCTGGGTCATCCTGCCTCCTGTGTTGTCGGTGGTCTCTTCAGCCCGTGTGTCTGCTGTTGTGTACGCAGAGACAGCAACAGCCACCATACAGTTTCCTCAAACAGTTTCCTAGTTACTTTGTTCTGTTTCATTTTGGTGTCTCAGGTTGGCCCTGAATAAACTTTGTTTTCTTTCTCCACCACAACTTGAGTCCTACTTTCATTCACCGCACGACATTACACTTGCAAAACTCATTGTACTTTTTTGTACTGGGGGCCAATAATTGCTGCTACCACACCAAATAAAACAGCTTGTAAACAACGTGTCACATAATTTTGCATTTACGTTAAGAAAGCCATGTCCATAGCTCATTAATTAGCTAGAAAATTTATTCTAGAAGGAAGCATATTGTTAAATTCATGTGCTATATTAAATATCCATTATGTTTTGACCTGTGATGTGATGTGATGTGTTAGTTATTTAATGTATGCTTAAATAAATCTGTCGTCCAAACAAGTTGTTATGACAGCCACTGTTCATAGTTCAACAAATTAGAGTGGAAACAATTATATAATTGGAAAGTGATTTTTAAGAAATGTATGTGAGAGATATCTAAAAAATAAACAGTAATTATATTTAATCATTTAGGCTGTTTAGGTTGTTTATTCAGTTTATAGCTCAGTTGAAGTAGATTGTCTTTCCTTAAGAACATTTTTTACATGTATCTGAATTATTTCCAAATTATTCAATATATCAATACCCAGCCTTAGTACATCCGCTGTTGGACATTTTTAGCAGACAAATTACATGATTGTGTTTTAACAGTTTTCTTAAAGCTTACAGGCCTAAACGTGATGTATATATATATATATATATATATATATATATATATATATATATATATATATATATATATATATATATATATATATATATATATATATATATATATATATATATACATATACATATACATATATATATATATATATACATATACATATACATATATATATATATATACATATACATATATATATATATATATATATATATATATATATATATATAAATGTGTGTAATATTTGTCCATTAATGATATAGAACATAACTATTTTTCATGTCAAATAATGACCTTTTAACATTTGTTTTGCTAATATTTATGGCATAACCTTTTAATTGAGTTGATATAATCCCTCTATGTTTGTCACAATATCATTTGACTATGCTCGAGTGTGTCACACACACACTTCAACATTCAGCATGCAAAACACAACAATGGTAACAAGGATTTTTTTATTATTAATACTACCTTTACTATTTTACTTGCTGTCATTATTGGGGTTATACTGACAAAATACAAATAGTAAAATAAAGGCAAAAATAGTAAAACGAAGCAATTAATTTATTCATGCCACAATGCACTCTGGGAGTACACTTCCTCAGATCCCAGATAGAATTAAGTTGACAAAACTTAAACGGTTTAAGTAAGAACAACTTAATGCAATTAAAAAGATAAGTGAAGTAATTAAACAGCGGTATTACTTAAAATTAAAGTATTTAGTCTATTCAACTTAAAATAGTTATTAGAACGACTAATATCTTTAAATAAATTTAACTCAAGTTTATCAAGTAATCATTACTTAAATTTTTTAGGGCAACCACTTTCCTCAAATTTTTTAAGTAAACTCAACTTATCCGGTTTTAGAGTGTGGTTTGAGCTGGTTTAAGCTGGTCCTTAGCTGTTCATGAGCTGGTTTTAGCCTAAGAAACTAGCTACAGCTCAGGACCATCTTAAACCAGCTCATGACCAACTAAGGCCCGGCTTAAACTGTCATGCTTCAAAACTTACCTAACCAGCATATGCTGTTTTTTCAAAAGGGTACAGGTCGAACCGGGAGTAGACTATATTCAATAGAGGCAACAAGTTGCAACTCACTGAACAGTTCTTGACAGCTCCTGCTTTCTGTTATTGTGGTACTTATAGTTGAGAATTTGCGATGTCTCCTTTTAAAGGTAAAATAAAAAAGAGGCACTCACACATTTATATAGTCTTAGGGTTTCTTTGATGTTTTTTTGTTGTTGTTTTTTTTACAATATGACTTTGCCTGCAGAACGTTCAGCCTCCCAGAAGTCAGATGCATAAAGCAGTTTGTCATTCTTTCTCCTCAAATAGATCTATTTATTCTCCCTAGAACCACTCTTTGTCATTTGTTTAGTTATTTCATTGCCTACACTGCACTACAAAAGCAAAACACTGTAGACTGTAACAATGCCAACACTGGAACTGGGAAAATTTGACTTGATTGATTTTGTGATATACATTTTCACATTCCATTTTCTCATAATCTGAGCATAGCTAAGCCTGTCACAGAGCTGATCATAGGAGACCTGATTTTGGTCATAACTCAATTTTGTCATCGTAAGTTCATTTTGCCTTTCGAGTACACTAATACCTACCTTTTGATAGCCTTCTAAAATGACCTCTGCAGAGGCTTCATATTGCTGCTATCTTCCTGTAGAGATGTTGCTACAGCCAATAGTTTAATAATTTCAAAGAACATGACATCATCAGAATTTCTGCAGAATATGGCACCGTTAATGTCAAAGAGACACTTTTTAAATCGATTCTAGCTATCAAATTTGATCTCTTCCTGTGGATTCTAGCCTGAAAGGTTAAATGCAGTGTTTGGCATTATAAAACAGTCTGTTAAACAGCCTGACAGTCTGTTAAAACAAAAAAGAAGACAATTAAGATAAATTTTAGTAGTTCGGCAAACCAAAGATGATTGAACTAATTTAGTTTAATCTCTGTTCTTTTAAAGTATTGCTTATGCTTCTGATGTGTATGCAGGCTGATGTGGCAGTCATTAAATTGTCCAGCTTAGATAGTTTATACTTTGTAATCACATAATAAGACGTAACTCATTTCTGTTTAAGAGTGCAGCTGTTCTTCCTGTGATTTTCACTGCTTTTGTAATTCCTACATATTTAAATTTCAGCAACAAAGGCTCACTACTAAGTCAATATATACACACCAACGTAGAGTTCTTGTATGGAATTCATACAGCGTAATGAATGGGAGTCAGGGTCATCTTAAAAAGGCTCAAAGTATAATACATTTTATTAATTTAATAGCTTGGACCAGGGGTCAAGGTTTTTAACAATGTAACAAAAAACCTATTGGGTAATCCGGCCCTTTTTAAGTTTGACCCTAAATATAATACATTTCATTCATTTAAAAGCATGGATCAGCGGTCAAGACTTTTAACATGTTCCTTTTTTATTTAATTTTTTACCCCCCTCCCGCTCCCTCTCCTCTCATATTAAAAAGAAAGTGAACCTTTAGAATATCCTGTATGACTTTCTTTCTTCTGTGGAACACAATAATTCAAAATATCTTCAGGAAGTAAGCCTGGAACAGCGTGATGTACATGTTACGGAGGTCAGCTAGTAGTTGCTGTGTGAGTAAACCTCACTCCTCTGATCTCAAGAGACGCTCTAGCGACTGACGTTAGGGGTTGCAGCCTTTAGCCTCCTTGTTAGAGTGTCCGACTCTCATACCGACAGACCTGGGTTCGTGTCCCGCTTGGAGTGGGCAGTTCGAACAGGAGGGGTTACATTGGTGCCGTGACCCGGATGGGAGTGAGGTTTAGGGGGGTGAGTGTAACGGAGGCCAGCTAGTAGGTGCTGTGCGAGTAAAACTCACACCTCTGATTTCAAGAGACGCTCTAGTGACTGATTCTAGAGGTTGCAGCCCTTAGCCTCCTTGTTAGAACGTCTGACTCTCATGCCAGCCCGGGTTCGAGTCTTGCTTAGAGAGGGCGGTTCGAACAGGAGGGGTTACATACAGTAAAAGATGACAGAATATTACATTTGGGTGAACTATCCCTTTAATACATTTTAATATTTAATTTTAAGTATATTAAAGGTGCAGTAAGCGATTTCTGAAAAAATTTTTTTTAAAGTGGATCGGACCAAGCACCACAACAAACTATCAAGCCAATCAGCAGTAGTGGGCATAGGCACTCATGATGGGGGAGGAGAGAGAATGAGCAGGAGGGAGAGTTTAAATTCTTAAGAATGACGGTTGAAAGAGAGATGGCTGAGAGACATTACTAAAGAGAAAAGGTCAGAGCAATATAATCAGGCAAGAACTGAACACATTAACAATGAACTCTTTCTTGTAAATACTTGTGTACTGTATGTTCATTTTGGTTCTTCCTTGCCGTTTGTTCGTCATCTTCGCTTTATTTTTTGTGAAGATTCATTTTGCTTCTCTTCTGATAAAGACATCCACTCTTGCATATATTTGTGCATTTTGGGGGCGGAGCAAATAAGGGAGGGTGTGTTTGTTTGCGTTGATTTCAAATATCAAATTTGAGTTCAAAATTGGGTTCATTGTGCAAAAACAGCTGCCTAGTCACGCTGGTTTTGTTGACGGAAGTAACAACGCTGCTTCTCAGGTGCTGCGAGCAAAACACTCCGCAGAAGTAGAGCAGTGCTGGGCCTTCTGAGAATATAGTCCCCAGTATGTATACGTTTATAAGATGGCTGTCTCATGTAACCTTGTTATTTGTACATGCTGTGACTATACACATCACAACATGTAAATAGGAAAATGTTGGCGTTATTTTGTCACTTATTGGGCAGTAGGCTAGCTGGAGCCATAATACCTCCAGTCTTTGTGCTAAGCTAGGCTAGCGGGGGGGGGGGGGGGGGGGGGGGGGGGGGGGGTGCGTCAGACAGAGTTACGGCACGCACGGAGATAAGAATGGTATGTATGGACTTATCTAACTCTGGGGAATACACTCAATAAGCCAAAGTCCCAAAAAAGTTGGCGTGTTCCTTTAAAGTTCTGTCATCATTTACTCACCCTTGTTCACCCAAAATTGTCATAATTTACTCACACTACTCAAGTTGCTCCAAACCTTTATGAATGTATTTCTTCTGTTGAACACAAAAGAAGATACTTGAAGAATATATAGGTAACCAAAAAGTTGATGGGCCAAATTGACTTCCATAGTATGGAAAAAATATACCCATATTCTTCAAAATATCTTCTTTTGTGTTTAGCAGAAGAAATAAATTCATATAGGTTTGGAAAAACTTGAGTATTGTGAGTAAATTTTAATTTTTGGGTGAACTATCCCTTTAAGTATTTTATAATTGTATGATGAACAAATTTGGTCACCACTGTGTCTAAGAACAACCGATTTAGCCATTTAGAATTTAGTGTCACAGAGCCACACTTTTGACTATCGTCACACTTTTTTCATCGTCAAAGTTTAATCCACTTTGAATCTTTTTGGACAACAAGAGTCCATCTGACTGACACTAGAGAAACCGACCAAATTTGTTTTGTGCTATTGGGGGCAGGTGTTTCTGAAATAGTCAATGCTGCAATAATTAGAAACTCATATAAAAATAACTGAACTGCAGAACACACTGTACAGAAAATAACAAATAAATTAGGAGCAAGTGTGTGTAGACTATGCAATTAGAAATGTTCTGTTTAAAAGTGCACATGACTCCACAGACAAATAAAGACTCCACAGTAAATAAAGCAGAACATTCAGTTCGGCCTGTGTATGTACAGCTTACTTGTAACTATGTACTTCAAACAAAACCTTAACCCTCGGTTTCACAGACAAGGGTTAAGCCTAGTCCCAGACTAAAAACATATCTTGACATATCTTAAAATATGTCAGTGCCATTGGGTATGATTCACTAATAGGGGTGTAACGATTCATCTACTACATCGATGTATCGATTTATTTTCCTATGATCTAACTACATCGATCTGTGCTCGGCAAGATGGCCTTCCGGACGACATATATCGATCTAACATCGTTTTAAAAGGTAATCAATCGATTGTATCGATCATGGGAAATAACGCATTGGATTTAAGCACGTCAGACTTTATATGGATATTTTTTCTTAGCACTTTTAATGATAAAGCCGTTAAACGTTACTCGATTAAGTCTGCCTATCTGTGACATCATCGCAACGCACGCACCAGCAGCAGCGCTAAGAAAACAAAACATAGCATGGCGGATGACAGAGAAGCCAACGTGCGAGAAATTATCAAGCCACCAGGAGAAAGAGCTAAGTTAGTAACGTTTTACCTGTACTTTCAACCCTTGCTAAATGTTACCTGTGAATTCCTGACACCAGTGCGCCTGCAGAGCGAGTTTTTAGTACAGCTGGCGACATAGTGAACGCACAGAGAAGTGTTCTGCGGTCAGATCATGTTGATATTTTTGAAAAAGAAATCTGTAGAGTCATTGAAGAGTAGTTGGTTACATTTTATCTTTGTTAAATATTGTTTGTTTATTAAACTGAGAGTAGTAGCAGGTTCAGCCAGTTTATTCAACCTGAAGAAATGTTGGTTGCACTTTATTTTTGATATTAATATTGTATTTGTATTATTTTAATGTTGTAAAACAACAGCAAAAATAGCAGGTAAACCTACTATTAATTAAACCTGAAGAGTAGTTAGTTGCACTTTATTTTTTATACTAATATTGTAATATTTTTATGTTGGAAAACAAAAGCAGAAGTAGCGGGTTAACCTACTGTTGAAATGTTGGTTGCACTTACTGTGCTTTTATTAAAAATGTATTGAAAATTGAAAATGAGAGCAGAAAAGGTTAACTTCCTTTTAATTCAACCTAAACTGTTGGCTGCACTTTATTCAAATAAAATTTGAATGCATTTGCCATTAATTGTTGTTTACTTGTTTGTTTATATCCATAATTAATTGATACCTGATTCCCTTACAAGAAACAACAGGAATCTAGGAAACTTCACCTGCATTGAGCAGTATCCAGATATTTATTTCAGTCACACAATTTTTGGCTAAAAAGTTACTGAATCGATTTCAAGTCACTGAATCGTTTCGGATCGTATCGTTCTAAATGAACCAATATCGTCCTTGAATCGTATCGACAACCTCAAATCGTGATACGAATCGAATCGTTGTTAAAACGAATCGTTACACCCCTATTCACTAAGCATGTGTACACACAAATTTGTGTGTGAAATCTGCGTACATAATTCAAGTCAATTGAAACCAGTCATCTCCGTAAAAGAGTAAGAAAAGGTGTCTTATAGCTCAAGCTGCGAGGTAGCTTTGCATAAAGATGCAGATATGCGTGTGTACAGCTGGCTAATCAGAGGTCTGTAATGTCTGTATAAAAGATGTTTATTGCGTTTGAAGTTTGAACTTGTTAGGAGGATGGCACTCTTGGCATTGTTCAAGGATCTTCCTACGTGTGTTCTCAGACAAGAATGCCTATTTAGAGAGTGTCATGTTTGCTGAGAGTGATGAAAGGAAAGGAAGTGCGGAATGCCCTTATATGGACATGGTTTGGGTGTGTTTTATGTAAATCACTTACCTCGGGCACATCATTCATTTAGAATACTCCAGTTTATCAGCGTTAGAACGAGGTTAATAACAAATTTATGTGCTTACACACGTGTTGTGAATTACTAACAGTTTGTGCCAAACTCTTTATTGGCGTTTTTAAAAAAAACTACTGTCAAGATTTTCTAAAGACATGCAGTGGAAAAATTAGCGCTGAAAAGGCGTGGACAGTTATTTTAAAAGTGACCTAAAAAAGCATGTCTTAAACCAGACGCTAACTTGTAAATTGCGTTGGTCATTGTGGAAGTGATCCGGCTGCGTCTGTGCTCTTCAATTTGCGTGTTGTCAGTAGATCATGCTCTGAACTTTCCACTCCCATCGGTGCTTTTTTGGAATTGCGCAACTTGGTGAAATTGTGAAATCCCGCAACTTGGTACATTCTAATTTGTTTCCAGATGGACTGTTGCAGACTATGTACAATTTCTCATTGATAGCCTAAACCACATACATTACATTACACCATGTTGTAAGCACAGGAATACCTGCAAGGCATTTCTGCCTGAAACACCTCCGATGGGAGTCGTCAGCCAGGAGTCATCCATCGTTGCTGTTTTGCTCCTTTAATCCCAGGTTGTGGAGCAGCGGACAAGGACGTCTCCTGACCGCCACCAGCAGCCAGCCCTAGGATCCTTGTCTTCCCCACACTTTGTCCTTTCTCTGGAGCCAGAGCCAGAAACTCCCTTGCTCTGCCTCCTCTGCCAGATCTTTTAGTGCCTTTGACAACCTGGCGCCTCTGATACTGAGAGACTTCAGGAGCCATTGAGTGGAGGTTCCAGTGAAGCCTCAACAGCCGACTTCCACTGGATAGTTGAAAGCACTCCATTCCATTTTGTGTTCTTCGTCTCAAAAGCAGACTCCAGGCAATCTTCCAATGGCACAGTTAGTTCAAACATAATGGCCCGGTTTCACAGACAGGGCTTAGACTAAGCCAGGATTAGGCCTTAGTTCAATTAGGACATTTAAGTAACTTTTATAAACGTGCCCAAGAAAAAAAAACATTACTGGTGTGCATCTTGAGACAAAACAATGCCACTGACATATTTTAAGATTTGTCAGTGCAAGATTCTTTCAGTTAAAACAGCTCAAACATGCATTTTAGTCTAGGATTAGCTTAAGCATTGTCTGTGAAACCGGGGGAATGACTGTTCTTGTGATAGTAGACCAGAGCACAATGTCTGGCCGGAGGGAGGTTATAGCAATCTGCTGTGGGAACTTCAGCTGGTGATCAAGATCAGCTCTCAGCTCCCAGTTGCCTCTGGGTGACAGCAGGAACCACTCGTTTGTGCCTCACGAAAATGAGTGTTTTTGTGCCTCTCCTCCTTGCCTCATGAACTGTTGCTGGGCTGGCCCTGTTGGGTGCCAGTCTACGTGCCTCGATGACTTCAGTTAATTTTCGCAGGATCTGGTTGTGACGCCAACCATAACGTCCTTGGGCCAGTGCTGTTTTGTTGCTGGACAGGATGTGCTGTAATCTGAGATTCTGATGGCCGCAAAGCTGGCAGGTCTCCTCTAAACCATACCAGAAGTGCAGATTCTGGGGGCATGGTAGGGTATCATACGTGGCTCTGATTAGGAAGCTCAGCCTTGCCTGAGGCATCCTCCACAAATCGATCTTGTCGATGGTGGCCTCCCAGGTTGTCCATCTCCCTTTCAGGCATTGGCTCACGGCTTTGATCTTGTATCCCTCCTCTTCCCCTCTCACGAGATCACCAGTTTTTTTACCCTCTGCCTGATGTTCCCCAACCAAATCCCCCCCTGCCATGTTGCACCAATCTGAAGACCTCATGGTGTTTCAAGGTGGGTTATGGCATACAAAATGTACATGCAAAAGTTTGCATTAACAGCAGGCAAGCAGAACTACAAAAGCATATTCTGGAGTCTTCTCATAGGTACGGTGCACGCAGAGAGTGTCAGTGTTGATTTCACGGGTCCATTAAGCTGTGTCTGTTCTGATGGGGATGTCAGGGTACTCAGTATGCAGACTCATCCTGCTCTCCTCTTACATAAATCTTTGCTTTCTAGCTGTGCAGAATGGCTTCTGAGTAGAGAGATGATTTTTTTGAATTCATGAGAATAATCAGTCACCGCTCTTCAAGAATACTCGTTTCCCTGTTGATTTTAGTGATGTGCAAAGCTGCATATTTTCAAAATTACCTTGGTTGCCTGAACAACTACCCAACTTATCAGTCTTTTATACAATTAGACAAATGCTCATGAACCATCCCTAGTTCTGTATGTGTGTGTGTGTTCCCAAACAGCCTCTGTTTACCCTTTGTGTACATCTTGATCTCATTCCAATGAAAGCGGGCATGCTACTATCATGTTTGTTTGCTTGTTTGTTTGTTTGTGTTGGCCGTAGCCATTGACTATTCAAACATGGTGCTTTGGTGCTGTTCACGAACCAACGGTCTGCTTTTAAAAGACTGCAAATTTTGCCTGACGTCTGGTGGGAACCAGACATTCAGTAGACGTTTAGTTATCAAAAATGCCCTGCATGTTTGCATGAGGCTTAAGGTCATGAGAATAGCAATGACAAGATCTAGTCATAAAATACATGCATATAGCCCGTGAAGCAACCTCGAGTCGTATCTGCACTAAAAACACATTCCAGCTATGATAAATAGATAATTACGTCTCTTTAAACATTGAATAAATGGCTTCTTTAAGGCACACAGAATGGCACCGATATTAAAGCATATTACTCAGAGTATTACAGAGGCTTTAGTCAAGGATCACAAAAGAACAATTTACCAGCTCCGCAGAGAAATAACGAAACCAAAGCAATGCACACACAAACATTCACAAAAGGGAACAATGGTCATTAGATTGCGAAACTGTCTTCCTGTTTATGAAATGATTCTCAAAGGCGTCTCATGAATAAAATTCTTTCTTGTTGCAGCTTTTTGAAAGATTGAGTTATAGCCTTTCCCCTTTCAGATATAAGGTTCATTTATCCAAACATAATATAACGGCATACATCTATTATTTTTGTATAGTGTCATTTATGGATGTTATATACTATTGTTTGAACGTTACGGCAATGTCATTAAGTATTATTCGATTCTGTTAAGTTCTCTGCTGTTTGTACTTACACACACCATCCTTTTCAAGGCCTACATATTGTCATGCATGCATGGCCCAGAAGTGCCAGGACAGTGCAGGACATTTGCATTTCAAAAATTTTGCATCTGAGTCACAATTAATTATGCATTTAATTGGCATTGCTGGAACATCTCTGTTAAACTGTGTAACATAGCACTATTTTCAGCCTTTCTTTCTTTTTTTCTTTCTTTCTTTCTCATCTTTTTTTTGTTCTTGTTGTTGATTGAAATCAGTAAAAAGAAGGCAGTAAGGTAGGGAGTAAACCTGAAAACCCATCTTTAGGGAGTAAACCTGAAAACCAAAAGGAATAGAAGATGCTGCAGCCCTTCAAAGCTTTAGAGGACACAGCCTTACAAATCCAATTGCTTTCTTTCGCATTGAGCTTGCAATTTTTCTTCTAAGCAAGATCTAATGAATTTTCAAACGATGAGTTGTTTGGCACAGAAGGATAATAAAAGTGATACTGTAAAAGGACTCAAAGTCATACAGTGGAAGATTTAGAGGAGCATCGGATGTGTCAGAGAGAGTGTCAGAGCTAAATCAAAGAGAATTCAACAAGAGGATATGACCAACTGAGTCAACAGCATCTAAATGAAAATCAGTGTTGAGAGAAGACGAGAGATGGAATGAGAAGCGAAGGGAGGGGACAGAGGGAGGGATGGAAGAGACAAATAGACTTTCTCAACTTGGAAAAGGATAGAGCCGCCTTTCAGTGTAAGAGGGATTTATGGCCCAATGAACAAGTTCTCTAGGGAGGGTCTATCCTTAGAACTCTGGCCCAAAAAAGACGGGTCAGCTGCATGCCGATGAGTCACTTGGGACCAGAGCCGTGTGTGTGCAGGTCAAAGGAATTTCTGTCTGTCTGTCTGTCCGTCCGTCCGTCTTTCCATCTATTGTTCTGTGTTTTTGTTATTCGTTTCTCCATTTATCGTTCTTTCTGTTTTTACGTCTATCATTCTTTCCATCTATCATCCTTTCTGCCTTTTCATCTATTGTTCTGTTTTTTGTCATTCTGTCTTTCCATTTATCATTCTTTCCATCTATCATTTTGTTGGTCTTTCCCTCTATTGTTCTGTATTTTTTTGGTATTCTGTCTTTCCATCTATCGTTCTGTATTTTGTCATTCTGTTTCTCCATTTATCATTCTTTCCGTCTTTCCATCTATCATTCTTTCGGTCTTTCCATCTATCGTTCTGTTTTTTTGTCATTCTATCTTTCCATCTGTCGTTCTGTATTTTTGTCATTCTGTTTCTCCATTTATCGTTCTTTCAGTTTTTCCATCTATCATTCTCTCCATCTATCATCCTTTCGGTCTTTCCATCTATCGTTCTGTATTTTTGTCATTCTGTATTTCCTTCTTTCTATCTATCCATTGTTGTTTCGTTCTTTTTATCTATAATTCTTTCTGTATATTGCTGCGTCATTCTTTCTATCTATAATTCATTCAGTCTATCAATTGTGTCATTCTTTCTATCTGTAATTATTTCTGCCTATCCATTGTTGTTCTATCTATAATTCTTTTTGCTGATCTATTGTTCTGACATTCTTTTTGTCATTTCTTCTATTCTTACTCTATCTTTTTATCGTTCTGTCGCTGTGTTCTGTCAGTCTGTCTGTTTTACTATCATTCTATTCGATCTATATGTTTTTCTTTTCTTTTTTTTTTCTGTCTGTGTGAGTAATGATGATTATGTCTCAGATGAAAATGCCTGACCCCTGCTGGCTGTAAACGACCAGTGCTTGTTATAACCCTACGGCAGATTGTGTCCCCTCCTCCATAATGTCTTCCCTGGACATCTTTGCTTCACGCTGCTCTCGCCAACACCAGCTGGGCCTCTAAGACTCTCCATAGACCACAACTTGAGAGAACCCATATCAGTTTCTGTTATGTGAATGTTCTGTACATCTGATTGTGTACACATTTTGGTGTGTGTTTATTCTGGACTCTGTGCGATACTCAGCGGGAATAGCCTGGCTTTTCAAGTCTGAGGTCTTGTTTCTAACCCGCATGGAGTGCTTTCTCTTGCTCTCTTTCTCTCCCTTGCTCTGATGCTGAAGGAGGAAAGCCCTTGTTCAAAAGGGCTACTTTTCCTATCTCTCTTTCTTAATTCAGGAGAGTGGTAATCCTTCGTGACAGGCATCTATTACAGCTGCCGTGACAATCTGTCACTCACAGCCGCCATGGTAACTACACTCTCTGAAGATGTATTTGAGGGACTCCTCGCCCGAGCGGCCTCATTGTGACATCATTAAGAGGGCTCTTTGATTAAGAGGTTTCCAAGCAAAAGGGACAGAGTGAACTTGGGGAAAGATAGACTGACTCATCATTTTTATATTGCAGTCATTTCATTGAAATTATTTAATATTGCAATCTGACACAATGTATTTAAAATTACACATAACATCTGTCAGGTATTATTTTAATTATTGTAACTCACCATATAAATGTAATTTATAACGTAATCTATAAATACACAACTATTTTTGAATTAAACTACAGCAGGCCCAAAAAACATTTACAGGTTTTCTCCATTGGTTTGGCTCATTTCTTGAAACAGAAAATACATTCTCAAAACAACATGGACAAATCTCCAAACCACTTTGCAATTGTTCACAACAGAATAGCATTTCTCATTCATTTCATCAAATAGCAAATGTCTAAGTACATGTCTCAATGTCTCAGTAAATCTTTGCAAATGATTAAGTACAGGTAGCCTACATTTAGCACAATTTCCAAGTGAATAGATCTTGTTGATCTAAACTGATTGTTTGATTCTCAGTTTAATGGTCGTTCGCTCCAAAACGTATCAGCGTCATTTCAAGTCATCACATGCACAATAGTCTGTTCAATTATCAAAATTAGTCAAGAACTTAATACCATGAATACCATATATGAATCTCTTGGAACATTTGATAAATTTATTACAGCAATTGAGAGTCTGGTGAAACTAGAACTAGACTAATGAAGGAGGACTTTCACACATCTCAGATGACCAATCAAACAGTATGTTTACAGGTGCTGTCCATGACTATGAACGCTGCCAAACATGTAGGTAAAGAGCTTGACCATGAAAGACCAGTACAAGTTCTGAACATGGTGGCACCTGGCCAAGTAAATGAACAAGGGCAACTGCCTGCTCGAGGAAGAGGAAGAGTGAGGATGAAGCCCATGGAGGAAGAGGGGTAGGGGAAGAGAGGGGAAGAGAGGGTTGGGAAGGGGGTAGAGAGGGGAAGGGGGTAGAGAGGGGTAGAGGGGAAGAGGGGGTAGGAAGAGGTAGACCTGGAGTAGGATGTGGCCAAAGAAGAAGGGGACCAAATTTATCAGATGTGATTCTACTGAATACCCATGGGTTGACATTGAGAGAGGCTGGATAGAGACTTCAGCCCAACCTCAGCAGATATAAAAAAACAAACCTTTGAAAATGCATGAATAAATCGAATGATTTTACAAATGTGGAGAGAAATAAATATTTTCATCAATATGCAGAACTGGTCTTGTGTGTACTGTTTGGTCAATATATTCATATACTTTACTCTAACAATATCTCTGAAAAAAATCCAACCCAGATTATATCATTAGAAAAGTAGAAATTTTACAAGTGTTTTCATAGTTTTTTTGTTTGTGTGTTATATTACAGTATATTATGATGTATACATTTTCTTTTTACTCTGATGTCTGGAAGTTACTTTTTATGTGTGAATGATAATAGTTACAATTTCCAGTATGAGTGCAATGTGTGATGTCAAACCTTGGAGGCTAATCTTACCCTAAAATCCTAATTCTTTTTTTCAATTTTATACACAATTGTATTCTGTTAGCAAATGAAGGACTGGGCTAAGACTGTAAGGTGGACATGAGGGATATTTCAATGGTCCTCTGCCATAGTGACAAAACATCTAAACATTTTGACTTGCAGTGCTTACACAATGCCAAAGGGACGAAGCATTTTAGGGGCACTGACTGTTTAAATGAGAAGGAAATTTAGTTTTGACACATGAGTGAACTGTTTTGGAGAGGTATGAGCTTTTGCAGGTGAACCATGGTGTTGTGCTGAACTGTAAGACCAATGATCTTGCCAAATGATCTTACAATTTTGAGAATGTAATTTCTGTTTCAAGAAATGAGCCAAACCAATGGAGAAAAACTGTAATATATTGTTTGTATACTAGGGTTTTCAGGAACAATACATACAATAGGTCCTACACTACCCATCAAGACAATCCCTGAATTTTGATTTCATTTCAAATAATTTTAACTAACCAGATCATATTCATTAAAGGGTACATAACACACACAGTTTCGGCCAGTCTCATGTTAATCTTGAGTACCTATAGAGTAGTATTGCATCCCCCTTAAAGAAAAACCACATGAATTTCACATGTGATCACATGTGGGAAAATTGTCACCACATGTTGCAACAAAATTTGGCACATGTGGCACATGTTGCAAACATGTTACCAACATGTGAAGCACATGTGGGAAATGTTTCCACATGTTGTAGCCTAATGGCTTTTACATGGATCACATGTTACCACGTCACAAATACAGCAATGTTGTTACTTGTACCACATGTTGCAATGAAATGTGGCACATGTGGCAAACATGTTACCACATGTCACAAATACAGCTTTTTTTTTTGTATGTTTACTCGTATTGTTCTTGGTTCCTGTCCAGTGGTTGGAAACCTGGAGTATTCCTTGTTAATTATTTATTTGACATGTTGTTACAACTTTAGTAGAATGTCTAAAGTGTATAAAAGACTATTGTTTTGAAGCTTACTAAGTTTTAAAAGCTCACAATCGACTTCACATTTATTTTAATAACACAAACAATTGTTGTGTGTGTGTGTGTGTGTGTGTGTATGCCTATATCGTATGTATTCCATTTACAACTTACATCACATGTGGAAAACGTGGAATTCATGTATAATTTATATATAGGTATAATATATACATATTTTATATACATATTTTATATATATATATATATATATATATATATATATATACAGGGAGTGCAGAATTATTAGGCACGTTGATTTTCTGATCATATTTTTTTTCCAGGCACATTTGACCAATTCCAAACCACAGTAATCCTAATAACTACTATTGATTTAGTATTTAATAATGTATAAGTGATATATAATTGTTCATGAAGGCTGGAAATGAAAATCACCTTATATTCAGGTGTGCAGAATTATTAGGCATGTTTTCTTTTACAGATAAATTGAGCCAAAAAAGAGATTTAACTCAGACTGAAAAGTCAAAAAGTATGAAATGCCCATGAGAAGGATGCAATACTAATGCAATACTAGACATTGCAGTTAAGGCATGACCATTGGACAGTGAAATGCTCGTTGGGTCAGCAGGATCTGACAAAAACAGGTGGTGAAGAAAAGACACCTGTTAACTGCAAAAGAATTAAGAATTAAGGTGAAGAATTAAGGGTGAAACCATCAGGAACCCTTTAGTCTCCAGCACCACCATTTTCCAAAGCTGCAACCTACCTGGAGTCTCCAGAAGTGCAAGGTGTCAGGATCTCAGAGACTTCAGTTAGGTAAAGAATCCTAAAAAATGACCCCCACTAAATAAGAATCACAAGCTGAAGTGTTGTAAAATACATGAAGAAGGTTTTTTTATAGGCTTTATGGACAGATAGGTTGAGAGTGACTCTTGAAGGACCAGCACCACATCCTCTAGTACCACTGTTTGAAGAATTCATCTTCCAGAATCTGGCAGTAAGTTTTGGGAGTTCATTTTAGTCCATCCTGAAGTCCGTTTTGCCGAGATGGACTAAAAATGTATATATATATATATAAAACACACACTGCAAATGTACATAAAGTAGGCCTATTTATATATGCATATATGTAAACACAAATATAAATCGTTGAAAGTTGAAAAACCTTAATGAGTTAATTTAGGAGAGCTCTATGTTTTCAAGTGGATGGATATTTTGACATACAGACGAACCGCGCACGTCGTAGTACTGCACCTTGGGGTTACTCCGCACGTCCGCGGCGGGTGATGACGCAATCGGTGACGACGACGCTCATCTCAACCATATGATCTCAACGGCTGCTGAAAAAATTATCGGGAAAAAAACAAAACAATATATATATATTCAAGATGTGAGGTTTATGAGGTTTACTCATCAACATTTACCGCCGATCCATTTCTTATAAATCATATTCATAACGCTTGTTCTATTTTGAAAAATGGCTGGAAAGTGAAGTTCTGCACACAAACATAATTTGAACCTTAACGGCCCACAGTCACTGTACGCAGAGGAAAAGGTAAGCAAAAATGTCTTTATATTAACAGTTAACGTAGTAGTTTTTACACATTTGATGGCAAATATTAGTTTTTATTGTTGTAGTGTTTTGTATGTTAAGCGTTTAAAACTCTTCTGCTTCATAAGTTTGTATCGTCCTGTTACATTCACATGTTTTTTTATTATTATTAACGTTATATTGCTAAGAACATGCATAATAATGTGGTTACATTCACAGCTGTTCTATGAATTGGTACATGCAAATAGGGTGTTAAATTAATGAAATATGAACTTAAAATCTACTAGAAGAAAATACACACATATTTACACGTGTTTCACATGTGCAAATGTTCCAAAAGCACACATTTCCCATGTTTTTCACATGTGATCCACATATTTCACATGTGCTTTTAACATGTTCAATTTCACATGTGCATGTGCTCACATGTGATCCACATATTTCACATGTGCTTTTAACATGTTAAATTTCACATGTGCATGCGATCACATGTGACCACATGTGTTTTTTCTGTAAGGGTTCATATCTCTGAAGAGTCTTTAATTTTATCATATTTATAAAAGACAGATATGCTGTACCGATTCTTTCCGTAAACAGCCGAGCTCATGGAGGTATGCAGTGGGCGGATATAAAGAGTCACAAGCACACACACACACACACACATACACTATATCATGGCATTATCCCTGGATAACTTTTGATTCACTATACGTTTGTGTTGTTGACAGTATATGCACTTACTCACTGATTGCCAACAAAACACAGACATTTGATGCAGTTTCACTCACCGCCTGCGGTTTTGACTCATGACTGGGAAAAAACAAATACACTTGCAGAACTCTGTTGCTGCTCCGGAAAAACAGACTGCATCCACTATTTATTTAATGCTGGGTTATTTGGGAAGCTGAACAAGATTTTCTTTCCCTCACAACCAAAAATACACCTCTTTAGTGACATTGTTGATTTTGTGGTCTAAAAACAAAATGACAGCGCTGCCAACGGCTCCCGTAACCCGAACGAAGCTCGTTGATGGACGTGCTCTTGCTCTCGCTCTGGATTTTATGAAGACATACAGGGCCATACTCAAAAAAAAAAACTTTCAGAAACTTATTCGAATCCTGAAGGAGTGTATTTGGCACATACATCCAACTCGTTTTTTTAAATGTTGACCATGTTTAGCATGAGAATCCAACATTTTAACAGTGTAAATAAGTTTAGTTTAGTGCCCTATATTAAACCATTCTTTTTTTGTTTTCTATTTAAAAGAAAATAACAGAACATACATCTACCACTTTGCCACTTCTATAATTCAAAGTGACATCAAAAACCTTAAAGGGCATATTGCAGGTTAGAGACTCCAGTGAGTCAATGTATAGAAAAATAATGTAGGAACTAGATTTTCTTTAAAATATACTTTAAAATACACTATTAAGGCTTTTGGAGTCGTTTTTGTGAGAAAACTTTACTTCCGCATCTAAAAATGCCAAAACCGGACGTGACATAACGAGAGGGAGTGCGGTGAATCTCAACGATAGGAAAACAATGGATCGCAATGACAGCTCGGACGCTGAGGACATTATAAATGTTTATTAATACTCATATGGCAGACCACAGCCATACAATTATGACACACAATTAGGGACAGACCAGGATTAGACAGAACAACGATTACAGGAGACAGATTGAGTATTTATGTGAGGAGAAACAGTGGAGAACAGCAGCAGGTGTCTCGGAGAGAGACCAGTGTTAGCTAGATAAAGCTAGCTAACGATATGAACACTGTGCTCAGATCACAACACTGTACTGATTATTATCGTGTATCAGGCAATAGCAAAGCTGGTAACGTTGTCATCTAGTAAGTTATTGATTTACTTACCAATAACAGAAACTTATAGGCTTGACCGTCAGGAAAAGTCACACTCGTTAATATCCGTTCACACTAAACGTTATGTGATATAACGTTAGCGGTTTCTCATCACGACTGATTTGGTAACTTACAAGACTCACGCCACGGTGCACAGTTCACGTTTTCTCTGAGCTACATCTCTGACGGATCCGGGACCGTCACATCTCCCGCCGGCCGAACCACAGACAGTAACGTTGTGTTATTGTGTTTATACTTTATTCATTAATTCTGTATTATGGGTTTATTTCGTGCCGATTCACCGCTAGTGTGAGGATGTATATGACGTTATGAGTATGCATTTGAGTGAACTTGAATGTGCATACATGGCATGAATAAAATATCACATAATTCAGAACTTTTTTTCGAAAAAGTGTGAGACTGTATTCATTTGTGTTAATATACATACTTTGTATTCATTAATGTAAACACGACGGCAAAGAAGCATCGCGTGTGGATGTTTATTCATCCTTAGGCAAGCTACACACCAGCCGCGCCGAAAGCACATGCTAGAAATAGAACTGATGCGACACGCAAGAGTGTTGGAAGCGTTTCCAGGCAAAATAGAATAGGAAAAGCTGTTTGTCATTTTGACACGAATACATATTAATAAATGACATTTTTTTGTGTGAAAGTCTCTAGGTTTTGACATAAATGCAGATATAATTGTGATAAAATCTTTTTTATATAATATAAATTTTCAAATATGGCACCTGCCAATGCAGAACAAAATATTTTGTAGCCTATTCGGCCGTCAATACTGCCGAGTGCTGACGTTGTCTTTGCTGTATCAGTAGGCTATATATTTATATAAATATTTATTTATATATTTTATGTTTAACATGAAGTATAGGCCTTCCACTACGTCACCTAGCAGCAGCGGCGCCGCGTCAGACACGCTTCGGGTGTGCAAAGACACAGAAAACGCCACGCAGCTGAAACGCAACAGAAACGCCACGCTTGCAGTGTGTAGCCGGTCTACAGATAGAAAACGCCACGCTCACGTCACGCAGCCAGTGTGTAGCCGGCCTTACATGAGTATAACAATGTTTGACTCCATCATATCGCCGGGATGATAATCCTCCGGTCTAAAGCACTACACACACCATCGTGTTTTGAAGCAGATGCGCGAAGGGAAGTCCCGTTTCTTCACCTGCACAAAACGCCACCATGCAGAATTCCTAACTTTTTTTTTTTTAGGAAACCTGTGGACTCGATGCCCTGACAGGCTGGATAATAATTTACCATGACAATGATAAATTGGAATAGAAAAACTACCGAAAATACACAGACTCTACTGAATACCAACCTATTCTGTACTGAGCCAACGCAGAGCTCGGCGAACCACTCCCTCTCGTGACGTAATATGACGCGATGTTGAAAAAAAAGCGCTTTTTCCAAGCGGCCAACGAAATGGCCACTTTATCTACTAAATTTTTGCTCTTATGACTTTTTAAAACATTTTAAATCCTGCACTACCTTTTCATATGGTATTTTCATACAAGGTTATATATTAATCTCGAAAAAAATTTAACCTGCAATATGCCCTTTAAATCCCTTTACTCTAAGGCTATAAATGTTTCTCAATCCCTGTCATTCACACTGATAAGCTGTTTAAAAGTGTTGTCTGTCACTATAAAAATATTTTTATGATTTATCACAACTTTTCACTAATCTTTTGCCAAATCAGTTTAGGTTCACAAAAGTTGTTCAGATAACACAATATTTTGAGTTTCTGTTCAATAAACTAATCTCTTTCTTTGTATCAACATTTTTTGTTTAAAGGTCCCATGGCATGGCATTTTTCTATTATTTTATAGTTTTTCCTGAGGTGTACTTATATTGTTAGTATGATTTTTACATCATAAAATGTCATAATTTAGAAATAAAAGGCATTTTGTCTATACTGCTGTTTGCCCTGTGGCTGACTGCCCTGTTTCTAGAGGCGTGTCTGCTGTGGGACTTCAATAAAAACGCCCACTGTTGTGATTGGCTGACATCTTTGCATTTGAAATGAGCGGAGGGGGCGTGGTTTAACGAGGTCTACGACGCACGAGCTGCTGCCAGAGAGACGGATGGACCTGAGTTCACTTCTCATCAGTTCTCTCAGCATGTCTCAGTTCAGGGTGAACTGTTGTAGTTACTAGAATATACTTCAGGTTATTAGTTTATTTCTAGTCGGAGGGGCTGTCACTCATGTCAGAAAGTTAGTAACTTTAGTAAATTATGGATCAGCGCTGACTCGAGACGCGAACCGTTTAGAACGATTCAGTCCGATTTGGTGAACTGGTTCGGTTCACTAAAAAGAACTGATTCAAAAGAATGATTCGTTCGCGAACCGGACATCACGGAGACGGAGCGATTGCTAACAAAGTTATTTATAGTAACTACTGAGTTGTGAGAGCGCTGTCTGTCAGCGCGAGTTTATTGTGTTTGTATCTGAGAGTTCTGAATAAACACGAGTCCCAGTCACGCCGAGTCCGTCTTCATCATTATTCTACCAACTTTGTAACACATGCAATGTACCATTACAGCGAGATGAACGAGTTAGTAAGTTTGATTAAAGCATTATTTCTAGATATGTTCCAATCATATGAAAAGCGTCAGTGACGCGCATTGAGTAACTTACACAGCGCAAACAAAGACACAACAGCAGTAATCGAATGTAATCCAGTTTATTGTGGGGAAAGCTGGCTAGCCTAGCCGGATACCCTCACGCTTACCCCCCTTCTGCTTAATCTCACCCCGCGTTTGGTGCCTCCGCTGTGGGCCAGATGCAGTACTGGGGGTCGGGGATGTTGAAGGCCGAGCTTCAGCGTGCGTGAGGTTTATCTCTAAAGATGTGGCTCTGCCGATGTTAAGCAGAAACTCCCGACTGTATGCACATTTAAGAACAGATAGACGCGACGAGGACGTACAAAAACACTGACTCACAAGATAGAAAACACGAAAACACCGTTCTGTCGAGAGAGAGAGAAGCCGCAGTGTGTGCACAAATAATAAATAATTAGCTACACATAAGAAATCACTGATCACAGATCAGAAGGAACTGAAAAAAGACTTCTGTTTTCATTTGTACATCCAAACACTGAGAAACTGCCAGCATTCACTCGTTCACAACCCATGATCTCTCGAGCGTTTGCATGGGCGTGCCAGATTCTCTGGGTGGAGGAAAGGGAGGTAACCGTTCCTGCTTGGACGTCAAACCAGGAGACTTCAGGATTGGCTCGTCTGGCCTGTCATTTTCTCAAAGGCAGAGAAAGACAGCCAGAACTCGGTTTTACACCGATCAACATTTCTAACCACTTGGGGACAATATTCAGGCTAGGGGAACTCATATTAATGTTGAAATACCTCATAAAATGAAAATTTCATGCCATGGGACCTTTAAATTAACTTTAAGGCAACCAGGTTATAGGCTACTTTTAAGTTAAACCAACAAATCATTTTTAAAGTGTGATTGTGGCTGTAATTATTTGCCACATCCACATAAGAACAAAGATGCAAATAATAGGACAAATATAAGATAAAAATGAAATAAACAGTGAAGTAATATTTTCTCCTATACTATGCAAGTAAGAATTTAAATAAACAAATGTAAAAATAAAACACCACAAACACATCAATGTATGAATTAAATATACATTGACTCTTAAAGCTACTCAAGTTATTCAGTCAAGAGCAGTGACTTTCTCTTTTGTTGTTTTTTTATTTTGTTGCTTGATTAACATTAATTACATTAATGGTTTATTAGGCTGCTGTCACTTTTAGCCAAATGTGTGAATCTAATATACTGACATGTATTTAAACTGTTTACATTCACTTAATGACACATACAAATTACTGTGTTTATGAAAATCTTGCGTGTATTTAAAGGATTAAAGGACAGTTTAAAGGATTAGTTCACTTCAAAATGAAAATGTCCTGATAATTTACTCACTCCCTTCTCATCCAAGATGTTCATGTCTTTCTTTCTTTGATGAAAACATTCCAGGATTTTTCTCCACATACACACTACAAACTAGCCTGGTCCTACCAGACTCTTGTACATTTAATTTGTACAGAGAGTCTGGCCACTCTCCATTGACAAGCGTTTACTTCCTTGAAGGCGGGTACTCTGTTGAAGTTTAAAACTATTGGATCTGCCAAGAGCCACTCTGGATCTGCCATAACCGATCGCTAACGTTTGGTCATGACGTATGTGATGCTTTGTTCGTCTTTATTTCTCACATGGAAGTCCGTAAAAATAAATGTGCAGCCACCTCAGTGATAAAACCTTGTGCATTCGGATTGTGATTTATTCACCGTGGAGAGGAGAGTTTTGTGATCGGGAACGCGCTGCTCACGTGGTCCATATTATGATTGTATACTGTAAATAAAATATCATATGCTTGGTATGCTAAGAATAAATGCTGCCGTAAATAACGGCCTAATTCAAATGTTTACATGCTTTTCTTCCTTTTATTTTTTGAGCGTGCTGAAATATATTGCTCCTGAAAATACTTGCCAGCATTTAAAGAAATACAAGTCTAGAAATGCATCCAAATTACAGGGAAGCGCAACCTTACAGTGCTCTGCAGTGGTCAAAAAGTAAATAAAAAGTAAATATTGAAGTGATATATTCTTGAAAACTCAGAGATGTGGATTCGCAATTAAATTACCACACAACAGTAGGTAATTCGGCCGGCGATTTTTACGCGGGTGGTGGGAGAAGGACGGCAATAAAATCCCTGACTAGCCCCTGTAAATGATGACAATACCTTCCGACCATACGCGAAACAATTACCGGGGCTTCAGCCAACTCCTTCACCACTAACGGAACGAGCTGGAAAATCTAACTTTTCCCAGGACACAACATCATGGCCACCAAAAAAACTCAGCAAATATTGTTCTTGTTCCGGCTTTAACTTCTAAATTTAAAATAAAAATTTAAAAATTTAAAAATTTGTTCGGAGAAAACCTAAGACTATACCGCAGTCCCGGACGGAGTACTGAAGGAAAATGAAAATTGAGCAGAAGTACGTAGGAGGGCGGAGCCAGGCTAAATACAAACATCCTTTAGCAAAAAAAAAAAAACCCTGTTAAAACAATGATGTCGGACGATTTTGAAGGTGAAGATTGAGGTTTTTTTGGTAAAGGGTTTGTATTAGTCTTCGCACATTGGGGCGGTACTTCCGCCTACGTCTAGCGTGACCTTTCCAATGTGATTACGCAACCCCTGGCACGTTGTAGAGCAGCGCAAGATGAGCAATTTAGGTTAAAAAGTATATAAATTATGGTTTCACTAGACAAGACCCTATTCCTCGGCTGGGATCAGGCAGAGCAGATGCATTGATGTGGACCTTCAACCCGTTGGTTGCCATCAAAGTGCATTATGTGGAGAAAAATCCTGGAATGTTTTTCTAAAAAAAAATCATTTATTTTGGACTGAAGAAAGAAAGACACGAACATCTTGGATGAGATAGGGGTGAGTAAAATATCAGGAAATTTAAATTTTGAAGTGAACTAATCATTTAAGTGCAATAAAGTGTAAAAGAGTTGTGACAGGCTTTTAGTGTGCATGCACTTTGGGTGAACTCACTCAGAAAAGCTTATGTCAGAAAAGTGTACAAATAAAACGTTTAACTGGCTAGGTGATGTGAATGTTCATGATGTGAATGTGCTGTAGCATGACCTAAAATTGTGATATCGCAGATCCCTAGTTTGAAGTCCTCTAATGCAGATTTCTTTGGCATACTTTAATGTAATGAGACCATGTAAAGCTGCTTTGGAATGTCCAAAAATCAGGGTTTACCAATATTTTACCAATTGAAATAAAAACAAAGCTTTAAGCACTCACATTTTAAAAGTCTATGTTTTTAAGTATATGTAAAATCTCTTTAGTAAAATGATGTTTAACTTTTGCTTTTATTTTGCTTTCGCTTTTTTGTTTATGTTTTGTTATTTCTTTTTTATGTTTTTGAAGCATTTCGAGATGCATGTTATGTGTGAAAGATGCCATACAGATCATTTATTTTTATTAGTATTATGTTATTATTTCCAAGCCCTGGGCATTTTAAACCTTGTGCACTATGTTGTGCAAAGCTTTTCTCACCAGTGTGTTACAGAAATTGCATTCTGTTTTCTCGTGTGTGTATGGAATTGTGTGGGTATGTGTGAATGTGGGTGGATCTCAGTCCAGTCTCAAGTGTAATGGCAACAAAGACTCTTCCCTTTGAACAGACAGAATCTCTTCCAATCTCCAAATACAATTATGTTATTCTGGCAAGGCTCGTAATAAACGATGGATCCAGTTCAATTCAAGGTCAACTGCACCCAAAGATTAAGAAATGACCAGTAAGAAAGTGATAACTCCATTACACAGACTAATAAGACATTAACCCAACATAGGATTGCCTTCCTTTAATGACACTCTCTCTTTCATTTTATATTGTCAATGGATTCAATAATTCTCTTATAAGACCTATTTGCTTTTTATATCCACGCGGTAACTCACAAATAAATGTTTAGATGCATACTGACAGTCCTGTCATTTACAATGTCTATTCCAGTGGTATGGGTTTCATTTGCTCTGCAGAGGAAAAGAGATCCAATACATTGGGAATATTGTGCTCATGATGTTACACAGTCCATGTCCCTTTTACTGAGGCTCAAAATCATTCAGTATTGTGCTGTGAACAATATTTTCCCATCTATAAAGTGATGCCGAGTGATGAATTTCTGTGCTCTTGAATGTGCTATTGACATGACATCCAGTGTTGAAGATGATGGCATTTCTTATATAAGGTGTAAATATTTGCATCCTCCAACGCAAGGAATTGCACCACTGCATCTTGTTCTCATCTCATCTCATGCACATGCTTTTCTCTTTTTCTCTCATTCTCCCCCTGTCAATCACACATTCGTTTTCCCTTGGTTCTGCGGTTGACAAACAAAGACATCCATGTCCCCTGTTTTCTTAGTTTCACACTATGTTCTCCCTCATCCTCTCCTATCTTATTAGAAGTAGGTCCGATGTGAGGTCACCGCACAATTAATTGTCCCTGCTTCTGCAGAGACATCCCCCTCTGTCAATCAAGTGCTGTCAGAGCGTAAAAAGTCCAAATCCACCCCAGGTCACACTCGCGGTGGGTGTGCGTTCACAGTCTAGTGCCCCCCAGAGGAAAGGGTTTTTATAAAGGTTGTTATTGATTGTTTGCAGAGGGATCTGCTTGAATGAGGGCTTAACCTTCTTCTGTATTGTGTGGCAAGTGATCTGTGTTTGTGTGGCTGTGTGTGTTCAGTATTTTGTGATTATGAAATTTCTTATAGTGGCAAGATGTCTGGGTTTATCAAGATTTCATGAGGTGTGTCTCGACATGTAAATCAGTCATGGTTTCTGTTCTTAGCTTCACTAAATACCGAGTAGCTTCAGTGTCAGTCTAGCTACTGTGTCTGTGGTTCTCAATACTTTGTTAAATAATGCAATACCTTGTTATATAATGCAATATTTGATATGCAATACGATATTGCTTTTAGTGTGTAAAATCTATTTAAAATCTATTTAAAAATATGAAAAAAACTGAGAATGACACAATTTATGTGTGTCACATTCTTTCTGGGAAAAGAAAGCATCGCTACAACTTTAGCAGTGTTTTAGCAAAAAGTAAAGTCACAAATCTAACAATATAATTTTAACGTCAATGTAAACAAAAATAAATAAAATAATGCAATATTTAAAAAAACAAAAACTCTTTGCTCAACTTGGTAATACATAGTTATATCAAATCATCCAGCTAAATAAATACACCTGAACTAGGGGTGGACAATTATTTTAATTTACACTATATTGCCAAAAGTTTTGGGACTCATGCCTTTGCATGCACATTTAACTTCCCATTTTATAATCCGTAGGGTGTAATATGGAGTTGGCCCACCCTTTGCAGCTATAACAGCTTATACTCTTCTGGGAAGGCTTTCCACAAAGTTTAGTGTGTTTATGGGAATTTTTGACCATACTTCTGTAGAAGCGCATTTGTTAGGTCATGCACTGATGTTGGACGAGAAGGCCTGGCTCACAGTCGCCGCTCTAATTCATCCCAAAGGTGTTCTATCGGGTTGAGGTCAGGACTCTGTGCAGGCCAGTCAATATCCTCCACACCAAACTCGCTCATCCATGTCTTTATGGACCTTGCTTTGTGCACTGGTGCGCAGTCATGTTGGAACAGGAAGGGGCCATCTGCAAACTGTTCCCACAAAGTTGGGAGCATGAAATTGTCCAAAATGTCTTGGTATGCTGAAGCATTAAGAGTTCCTTTCACTGGAATTAAGGAGCCAAGCCCAGCCCCTGAAAAACAACCCCACACCATAATCCCCCCTCCATCATACTTTAAACTTGGCACAATGCAGTCAGGCAAGTGTCGTTCTCCTGGCAATCGCTAAACCCAGACTCGTCCATCGGATTGCCAGACAGAGAAGCGTGATTCGTCACTCCAGCGAATATGTCTCCACTGCTCTAGAGTCCAGTGGCGGCTTGCTTTACACCCCTGCATCCGACGCTTTGCATTGCATTTGGTGATGTAAGGCTTGGATGCAGCTGCTCGGCCTTGGAAACCCATTCCATGAATCTGAAGACCACTTGAAGTTTGGAGGTCTGTAGCTATTGACTTTGCAGAAAGTTGACGACTTCTGTGCACTATGTGCCTCAGCATGCGCTGACCCTGCTCTGTGATTTACGTGCGTACCAGTTCATGTCTGAGTTGCTGTTGTTCCCAATTGCTTCCACTTTATTATAATACCACTAACAGTTGACCGTGGAATATTTAGTAGTGAGGGAATTTCAAGAATGGACTTATTGGACAGATGGTAACAATCACGGTACCACGCTTGAATTCACTGAGCTCCTGAGAGCGACCCATTCTTTTACAAATGTTTGTAGAAGCAGTCTGCATGCCTAGTGCTTGATTTTATACACCTGTGGCCATGGAAGTTATTGGAATAGCTGAATTCAATGATTTGGAGGGGTGTCCGAAAACTTTTTGTATCAATATAGTGCATCTTTGTTATTAAAAATAAGAACTACAAACAATACACAAATTAATTAACAGTGCTTTAAGTTAAGGCAGGTGGGTGTACATAAGATCTATTTAACAGTAGCATTCAAATAAGAAACAATTCAGAAACGGAGTAACCAAATGTAAAAGTAAAACACTGCATAATCTTCACATTAATTAAATATAGCTACACTGATTCATAATAAAGCTACAAAAGTTATTAAGTCAAGAGCACTGAATGATATCATAACTGACTGTGTTCACATGAATACTCGTCAAGACAGCCATTTTGACATAACTGTGTGTGTATTTGACAGTTTGAGTGTGTAATAAGGCGCGAAACAGAACTGAAGGGATCACATGCTTTCAGAGAGACGGCTTGTGCGTGCGTTTCGGTGTGTGTCTCAGATAGTGTTAATTTAATCAGCTATTTTTTTATTTAGTCTCAGTCTTAGTCCTGTGTCAAATGTGCTTTTTAGTTTTTATCATATTTAGTCAACCTTGTCCTGTTTTTGTTTAGTCATGTTTTAGTTGGCTAAATGTCTGAGCGTTTTAGTCTAGTTTTCATCCATGTAAATTTAGTCACATCTTCGTCATGCTACATTGATAATTCCGATTATTTCGCTAAATTATAATCACAAGGATTGTTGTTATTTGAGAAATTTATTTTTACATTTCAACAGATTTGTTGCACTTTCACTTATAAGCACAAATCAAGAGAAAGTTGACCCATACGCATGGTTTATTTTACCTCATCTAGTTTATTGATGTATTATAGGCTCTGCCTACTGGTAAAATAAGAAACTTCTCTAAGCATTTTAAATAGTGAAATTCCACATTACTTTAATGTTTTTCTATATAAACAACAGCAAAAAATACTGTATTGTCAGACAGTCATGACAGAACACAGACCAACTAAGTTACAATTTAATTTAAGCAGAAAATCTCAAATGGAGATGGCTGAAATGCAGCTTGTTTATCTGTGTTTTCAGGGGCCTCATTTATAAAACTTTCCGTAGATTTTATATTAAAAGTGAACGTACACACAAAAGCTAGATTTTGCATACGCACAAAAGTTTTCAGATTTATAAAACCATGTGTACGCCAGAACCTGCGCAAAAATCCCTTTATAAATCCCAGTAAGCAGAAGATTGTGTTTATGTCTCCTCCCCGAAATCACCATTTATGGAGCTAACAACACCTAGTTTAACTATGCATAACCTCATCTGCATATCATTTCCATGCATATTCCCATGCATGTGACACCATGTTTAACATTGTCAAAGGTACAAGACATGCCTTACACATTACATTGCTGAAAATCATCCAACATCTTTTTTATGTTTTAGAATAAACACATCAAAATATCAATAAAAACAAAATTGAATAAAATACTTAGATAAAGTTTTCAGAATAGATTCATTTCCATGGGCCAAATAGTATTTTAATTCAAAATATTTAGTTCATTTTAAACAAAATCAATTTATTTCAAATCAAATCAAAGTCATGCAGTTTTGCTGGTAGTGTGAACACATCTTTTAGGATGTATAGGCTAAAATTCAATTTCCATCACCGATGTTAGATGTGGAATAAAATTTGTATAACATTATAGTAGTTTTTTGCTGAGGATTAATTTATGAAATGCATTTAAAACAGGGGTTCTCAACTGGTTTGGTCATGGGACCCACATTTTCCCATGGTCATTAAGTCACAACCCACTTTTTTAGGAATTATATACACTGATCAAGCATAACATTATGATCACTGACAGGTGAAGTGAATAACACTGATTATCTCTATCACGGCACCTGTTAGTGGGTGGGATATATTAGGCAGAAATTGAACACTTTATCCTCAAAGTTGATGTGTTAGAAGCAGGAAAATGGGCAAGTGTAATAATAATATATAATAATAATAATCTTTATTTTTATATAGTGCCTTTAAAAAGTACATCTTAAAGCACTTTACAAGCATAAACATATAAACACACATCATACAAAAAAAAAATCACATAAAAGCCATTCTGAAAAAATGGGTTTTAAGAGCAGATTTAAAGACACTTTTAAGAATCAGCCTGTCTAATCACAAAAGAAGTGTAATGTAAGTATTCAATAGTTTAGGTGCACAAGATGAGAAGGCCTGATCACCCATAGAGCGTAAACGGGTAGGAGGTACAACTAAAAAGACCTGAATCAGAGGAGTGGAGATCACGTCTAGTGTAAACAGTTAAATGTTGAGACAAGTAAAGAGGCGCCAAATCATGTAATTATGGTTAATAGGTTATTATGGTTATTATGGTTAACAACAGTTACCATGGTTAATAGTTCTCAATACCAACATGAACTGTTGGTATGAAACATGGAAACTGCTCCTGATGAACAGAATGAACATCATACCTGCATGCAAATCCTTCCCAGCTAACACACATCGTACCAGTTACGTGATTTATTGGTGCTTTACTTTAATTTCATGACTTACTAATTGACAACGTAACGTTGCATGATCGTAGTTTCTCTTGCACTTTATATATGAAGTGATATACGCACACCGCCACATTTGCACATGCAATTGAAGAGCATTACGGCTGACAGGATAGGACAGGAAAGTACGCTTTTCTGAGGTGAGAGACTTTTTATTTCGTAACAAGCTATGAAAATAACGTTAGAATAATGACACTGAAATGTAACCTGACAACATATCTGACCGCAGATACTGAATGGGGACAACACGTTTTTCTTAGGCACTCCACAACCCACTCAGAACGGTGGGTCGCGACCCACTAGTTGAGAAACACTGATTTAAAAAATAGATTTTAAATATTACATGCTATATATCCCATTGTGAACGATTCATTCATTATGTTTTTTTTTACCTTGTAATGTGTAATCTTAAAGGGTTACTTCAGTGATTTAGCATTAAACTTTTTATCATAAAAAACCCGGTAGTATAGGCTATTCAAATTATGGTACTCTCCCCCCTCATATCCCTCTGAGACAAGAGAATTATGCATTTTATTTCTGGATAAAATCCTCTGATGACGCAAATATCTTCACTTTGCGTCATCTGAGGATTTTTTGGCCAGAGCCTAAAGACAACAGCCAGTAGTAGGAGCTAGTTCCGCATGTTATCAACCCGCCCACAGGGGAGAGATCTCACTCACAGAATGTAAATGCGCTCGGCTCTGCCTTGGGCATTCATAATGGAGCGGTGCAGAGAAAAGTGAGTGTTTCAACTTTTCAATGAATCCCTATGAAAGTTTAGCTTCCCTAAGCATTCTGAAAACACGCCAGACTGGACACGCGTCGTGAATGACTGCGGCGCTTACTTCAGCTCTGCTCAGCTCTTCGCTCTCGTGATGAATGAAATCTGACTCTTGCTGTGTCCGTGTCGCGACTTTCGTTCGGCTCACTCACACTTTATTGAAAATACACGTTCAGTTTTTAATTGTAGTGTCTATTCTCTAACTGAACGAAATGATTGTATTACTATGAAAATCAAAACGACGGTGGGGTGGAGCCGCGGTGGGCAAGAGATGTAACCAGTAGCCGTGGCATTGGGAGTGGCCTCGTTGAGCAGCGAAGCAAGTGCATTCTGGGAGTTGTTGTCTTTCATCCACATGAGACAAAAATAAATTTTCTGTCTTTTCTCAGTCTAGAAGGCACCAAATTCAAAAAGAATTTCACATTTCTACCACATAAATGACCCAGTTTAAATACACATTCATCTTCCCAGCGCTGAAGTACCCCTTTAACTCGGTCTTCCAGTGAAAATGACAGTACGCTGCACTTCTACAATCATTTAAGGCCACACCCACATGAACATTCGGCAGAAAAATTTTGTTAGATTTTTTTCCATGCAATTTGTCTGTTAAGATCAATGTGTTAAAAACAGCAGACAGACTGAATGAAAATACAGTTTTATTCTCTGACAGTAGTTGGTGCTTAAAGAAAAACAGAAATACCCTGGGGCCTCGTGTATAAAATTTTGTGTAGATTTCATCCTTAAAGTGTGAGTACGCACAAAAGGCAGATTTTGTACTCCAGAACCTGTGAAAAAATTCCGGAATCAGCGGAAGATTGTGTGTACATGCATCCCCACTGTCTTCTCCCCAAAATAACCACACGTGGAGCTTATATCACCTAGTTTTACTGTGCTTATCCTCATCTGCATATCATTTCCATATGCATATTTCCATCCATGTGATATCCTACTGCTGTGTTTAAAGGTACAAGACACTAGGACAATATGAGATAGGCGGACTGTAAATGCTATTTGTGCAGTCATATTACATTGCTAAAAATCATCCAGTATCCTTGTCTTGTTTAAAATAAAAATATAATGTAAAAATAAATGTATCCCCACATTCGGACAGTCAGATCGACAGAGGGTTATTAACAAAACAATTATTTGTCTGAATACTTTGTCTAAACAGCATTATGGTAAAAATGGAACACTATGGCAACAGCTTTCTAAGCCGTATGCGACTGTGCTTTGCTTCGGGAGGTTTGGCTGAACAGACAGAATGGTTGTTTCGTTGCCCTGCGTTTAGCTTAAAACACTATGTTCATATTCATCCTGTTTGATATGAGACTACAAAAATAAGTGCGTGTTCTCTCCATATTTATGATTCTTTGGAGCCTTTATCCACTTCCTACAATGCGCTGGATGCTTTACTGGAAAACTGAAAATAACTCACTCCCGCTACATGTTTACTCTTTGAATTCTTGCACCTGGGTCGACTAAGTTTGCTAAGAAGTTTTTCCTATTAAGCAAGGCACAATTTGACTCTGGTCAAGCATATCTATAGCAGACTGGTCTTGGACAGCAATATGTCCAGTATATTATGGGTGGTGATGTTTTTCTACGTATTTTGCAAAAGGGAAGACAACAGTCTTTTTTTCAGTTTTCTCTAGTTAGGTAGTACAGATAAAAAAAATAAAAAAAATAAAAAAACTTTCTACTGCATAGCCATTCAAGTTTCCCCTTTTGGTATGTGGTCCTATTTGGTCAACTTTGCTGCAGAGTGGAAATCAGTTTTTCGGAGGGGAGATGGGGGACGGGGGGACATTATCTTCACTTTTATCTTTTTACACATTCATTTCCCACATATAATTGAATGAGGAAAGGAAAAACAAAACAAAAAACAGCAACAACAGACTAGCATGTTGACTATTTGAACATAAATTTTGCTCTCCTTTCTTTCTGGCCAGCAAATTTCTCAATGACTCTCTGATCAAAGTCAGTCATCTCAGTAGTGACATGACGTTTGCATTGTTCAGTTAGATATTTGAGGTCTCTTACCCCTGTTGTTGTCCACAAAACTTCAGTACCGACACTTGGAAATAAAAGACAGGGAAAGCAATAAAGGGCATTGCTAACAACACATCCAGCCAGCCACCTACGTTTCTCATAACAAGTGCGTGAAGCTCCGAGTGCAGCTGTGTCCTCTGTCACTGGCCTGCTGCTGGATTTGTAAATCGCGTTGGTCCGGTTTGGGATCTTCCAACGAACGCCTTGTGAAAGAATTTGGTTTAACTGCTGCTATCTCTACGAAAGTAATCATCATAATAACAAGGTTTGGGCGGAGTCGGAGTGACTGTGTCGCCCGCGCACTTTCGCTTTAGTGGCCAAGAGCGGAAAGTTGAATGACAGGTGACGAGAACCAATCAGATTGGATAAAATAACACGCATCCAATTCTGATTCGCCAGGGACGCAGCGACCTGCGTCCGGAGGAGGATCTTTAAAAACCAATAAGAGACCAGCTTCAGGTCACATGCTGCCCGTATATTTTTGGACTCAGATAGACATCCATTTGTCCGGCGTCCCTCGCGCATGAAACCGCATGAAACATATTGAAGAACATATTAGTTAACCGATCAAAGCCAGTTTTTATTAAATGCTGAGGCTCTTACTAACAGCCGGCACGTCATATGAGTAAACTATTTTATTTTTATTTCATTTTTATATCATTTTTGTATACATGTATATTTCTGGAATTTTGATGAGGGCGGCGCCCCAGCGCCCGCTATTGACCAGCCGCCACTGGTGGAAATACATTGAAAGTGACTGGATGTTGAATAATGTTATTCATCGTTATTCTATCATTGTTTCAGGCTGGGTAGCCTCCTCCGACGAACACATCTGTCTTTAACCCCCCCCCCCCCCCCTCCCTCCCCGAGTGTCCTGGTTTGAGACTTCAAAATCAAGTATTCCTACTCTGGCACCAAGATTGTCCCTATCTGTCTTCCAGAAGCATCTCCTCATGCTGTCCCACCGGCACTCAGGGGTGTGTCTGTGAGACGGGCGTCTGTGGGGGATTTGAACTACTTTACATGTGCTGCTCTTTCTCTTCAACTACTGCAGAATTTAATAGGGTAACATATTTTCTTTCTTTCTTTCTTTCTTTCTTTCTTCACTTCCTTCACTTGGTCCTTCCTTCCATCCTCTATACTTTTTTTATTTTCTTTTTCATCTTCCTCTCTTCCTCCCCTCTTTTCCTCCCCTTGCTCCTTCCTTTCCCATTCCTTTTCCTTCCTTCCTTCTTTTCTTTCCCTTGTTCCTTTCTTTCATTTCATTTTCTCTACGTCCTTCCATTCTTCATTCATTTTCTTCAAAACCTCCTTGCTCTTCCGTGTCTGGTCACAAACAAGCTCAAGTATAGTCATTGAGCAGTTCATGTTTGTCAATCTGGACAAATGCAGTCAACAGAGATGGAAGGGCCAGGAAGGGGAAAGAGTGGCTGCTCAAGAAATTTATAACTAGCATCATTCACACACCCCCACCCCTCTCTGAGACACACGCACACACCAGAAAACTCACATGCATACACACTCACTGCAGCCTCTAAGAAAAGCAGCCGCATCAGTTTTCAGAGCAGCGCTCTCTTCTTTCCCCCCTCCCTTCTCTATCTCACTCTCTCCCAGTCTCATGCTCACCCACTCACTCTCCCTCCTTTTCTGCTTTCTCTCCGTCGCACATTCTATCGCTTGCTTTCTCTCTCTCTTGTTTCCGCTCTCTCTCTCCCTCTGCTTGCTTCTCTCACACTCTGTGTGCCTGTGTTTCTGCCAAGGTCTGAGTCTTTCAGTGTGGGAATGTAGCAAGCTCAGAGACAGGACTGCCTTTGAATTCTGGTGCAATGACGGATGCAGGGCAGAGGCTCGGATGTGCACTGACAGAACGGGAGAACTAAGGGCAGGGATTGGAAAAAGGATCTGATGGATTTAACCCTAGCAGCCGTCTCTGCCTGATCACAGTACATCATTCTCCCGCGCTCCGCTGTTCTCTCCTGTGGGGTGGATTACCGGCTGCCTGTGTCCACTGACGCTGTAGAGACTAGAGGAAAGATCCAAGCTGCGTAGCCAGAGACGAAGTGCCGTGTCGGGGGAGAGAGATACGCAGAGCTGTCCCTTGAGTGGAGCTGTGCTTCTGCCGCTACCTGAGCTTCTCCACACACACAGACACTCACACACACATACAGAGGCAGGGCTGCGCCAGCCGCGACGACCGATGCGTTAATGCAGCTGTGAGAAAAGATCTGCAGCAGGGAGCTGCCCTCGCTCAAACACTCACGGATTTACAAGGAAAATTTGACTACGGGCAGAACACCGAAGGATCCGCAAAACTTCTATTTTCATCGCTATATATGGAGTGTCTTGGGAATTACCGTCGGTTCTACGGAAGCTGAACTAAACAGAGGCTTGTTCCCAAAACCCACTCTTTTCCCAAACGCAGTCCTGTTCGTTTCCTTATTAAGTGTGTTTATGTGTGCGTGTGTACGTGACTATTGGTGTCTTCAGGCTTTGAGGTTTGTTTACTGTATTGTATAGAATTTATATATGTGTTCATATATATGGATATAGGCTGATGTTTGCTGTTCTATTCATGTGAGTAGTCAGTATTGCATGTATTTGTAGCTGTGGAAGAGTGTTAAATGAATATTAATGAGATGCCCAGTTTTGGCTCCCTCCCTAGCCCCCTCCGCTGCTTGCACTACTTCCTGGCTGGGCCCTGAACCCCAGAAGCATGAGTGAGAGAACGGCACTAGGGGCCACCATGGAGACCATGACCCTGGAAGAGCCCGGGGGTGAACAAGCCTCTCCCCGGGCCCCAGGGCCCCTCCGCTGTGGCCCCTGTGCAGTGTGGCCCCGCCAGCAGACCTGGCTTTGTGTTGTGCCCCTGCTGATGGGCTTTGTGGGCCTGGGCCTTAGCCTGATGCTTCTTAAATGGATTGTGGTAGGCTCAGTGCAGGATTACGTCCCAACTGACCTGGTGGACGCCAATCGCATCGGACAGGACCCCATTTTCCTATCTAAACCCAGTGCCCTGCCGAAGGGCTCCGATGGCTCCACGTCTACCACTTCCACCACACCCTCAGCGGCTCCGGGTTCAGCGACCCGAGCTGCTGAGGGCACAGGTACAGTTCAAAGGACTCGAATAGGGCAGTCCTCAAACCATACGGCCAGTAGCAGTAGCAGCAGTGGAGGTGGCGGCGGCGGGGCGTTAGGGGGAGGGTCGGAAAACAGAGCTCCACACCTGCATAACCGAGTAGGAACGCGAGTGACCAACACCACCACCGCCACCCGGGCCACCAATCCTGTCCCACCAGGAGCAAAGGATGTCACTCCGCGCAGCACCACAGTCCGAAAACCCAACGGGGAGGGTGGGAGCAGAAACGCATCGCCTTCTGCACGGGCTGGGCCACCGAGTACAACCACCACTAGCACGATAACCACTACGAGCACAACCACCACTCAAGCGGCCCAACCAACCTCCACCCTTGCGTCCCCCTCCAAGCCCGGTCAACGCTGGAACCATGGACGCTCCTCCAAGGGCCCTTCTACCAAGCCTACTCGCCCACACCATCGCTTCAGGACGCGTAAGTGCAATCTTCTAAACATTTCGATTGTGTACATGCATGGATGTGGATGTGCAGATATGCTTGTGTGTGTGAGCTTGCCCCACTGTCTGTGATAACATGATGAAACACCTTTTTTTAGCCATATAGCCACATTATTTGGTCAGGTCTCATTATTTTGCTTCCTTCTAATAAAATCCCTTCCCAAGTTCATGTGCATCAGGATAGATACATATTCCAGCTCTCTTCTCGGCATTACAAAAGAGGCAGTCAAGCAGTCTAATAGTGTTCGTGCTTGCTGCTGAGTTCATTAGTTCTGCATGTTAATGAGAGAGCACATAGGCGACTGTTTTTCATCTGTCTTTATCCTCTCTATATCAGGTGGACTAAGGTCTGCCCCCTTGCTCTGTTTGTTTCATATCAATTTTCAAGAATAATGACTCCCAGTGCTGCAGCACCCCCCGCCCCCCCTCATAACATAAGCATGTACGCCCATTTAAAGCAGGTCTATTGTTAGATAGAGATTTGCCTGATCTAAAGCAGATGCTCAAGGTGAGAGGAGGAGAGACAGATAGAAGGCAAAAGAGGAAGTGTAGTGCTGGAGAGGGTGCTGGCTGCTCTCGTCCTGTCAGTGGAGATCAGGTCTTAGGGTGGAGATTCCATTTAGATAAGTAAAGATATGAGTACTGCAGTAGGTTTGGTAGGTAGACTTGAGGTACTGGATACATGCTTAGACACTCACGCAGGGAGTACTCAGGTACCAGTGTTAGGGTTGCTGTTTTAAAATTATAGCTGTTAGGCTACAAGCTTCTCATAATTCAGTCAAGCTCTAGTAGTTTGCAACATTGAGGCTACTTTTCAGGCTACTTATTATTTTGAATGCATACCTATCTTATAATACAAGTTATTTATATATATATATCATTTAATCAGCCTTATTTGTACAGAACGAAAACAGTGGGGTTTTTTGAATGAATGAGCAATGTCAATTAGACTTACTATACTCATGCTAACAGTACAGTAAGGCTGTAATATTGTTGAGATATTATTTCAATTTGAAAGAACTTCTTTTTAAATATATTTTAAAACATAATTTATTCCTGTGATGGCAAAGCTGAACTTTCAGCAGCCATTACTCCAGTCTTCAGCTGTTAATTTTAGAATTCATTATAATATGCTCATTTGGTGCTCGAGAAACATTTTCTTTTGATCAGTTTAATTCTTCCTTACAGGCTAAATTTATTAATTTCTTTAAAAAAATATTTTATTGACTACAAATGTGTATATACAGTATACCTAATTTATAGAATTGAAGCAGAAACAAAGTAATGAATTTAATTAAATAGTCTATATAATAGTCTATATAAATGGAAATCTAAAATGCAAACTGCTGAGTCATTTTTTTCAGTCTGTTCGTTCACATGAACCCTAAACAAACTAGTGGAATGAATCTGACTTTGCAACGCTACAGATATGAGAGATTCATATCGCAAGGGAGCATGTTTGATTGTTCCCGTGTTTTGTCACACTACACAGTAGCTTGTTACTGGAAAGGCTATGCTAATTTGAAAGAAGCCGATCTGTTGTCACACTACTGAGTTAGTGCGCATGAGTTAGTTACTCTCCAACACTGCTCAATTCATTCATGAATACTGAAAGAATGTGCTATCCAATCAAAATACAGGCTTGTTTTCAAAAAATATTCTGTTTTATTAGGGAATGGGGAATTAGCATTAGTCTTTATGCTAATTTGATGTACTTCTGTAGTCAAATCTGCAATGTTGTTTATTTATAAAGCAAGGTGTTTAAAACAGGCCATCAATTTTGTGTGTCAGCACCAATTAGCCAGCGTGGAGTTTGAATGTCATTCAGACTTTAAACAGCCCCTTACATTGAGAGACAATTACAATGGTAACTTAAATTACATTTTGCATTACTGCTCCCGCTTTTTCCTCAATAATCATATCTTGGAGATCATGGAGAGGTTTATAACATATACAAATATAAGCAGTGAACCCTGGTTTGTGTTTTTTATAAGCATCTTTATGGCCCTGGGCGACATTTGCATGGCTGACTTTTATTTAAAAAAAACCCAGGTATAAATATATTAGTATTAGTTACTTGTGAACTGGATCCAACACCCTAGTCAATAATGAGAACATGGCAAACTGCTTGTATAAAGAGAAGCTTATGTATAATTTAATACCACACATTCTCTTTTTTACAGTGCAGTGAATTTTCTCTTGAGCTGAAAGAGCCCTGGGGCGAATACTGATAAGAAAGGGGTCAGGGGCAATAGAGGGCCCTGACTCTGGGGCCAGAGAATGACGAGAAAGCCAGGGTTCTTGCAGACCACACGACTGTCTTTTTCTTTTATTAATACGTTGACATTGCCTGTGCCAGGGTCATTGCTAAAATTCACAGGACCTGTGGGTAAGTTTTTATGGGTGGGCTCCTTTCCCATTCTATGTACCCATAAAGCAGTGTTTCTCAAATGCTGCGTCCTGACCCAAAAAATGCAAATATTAAAATGCCTAATGGAAAAAACAAACAAAATGTATATTAAACAAAAATTCTAATGCTCACCAAGGCTGCATTATTTGATAAAAAATACAGTAAAAACTGTGAAAAATATTGTGAAATATTATTACAATTGAAAACAACAGTAATTTATTCCTGATGGCATATACTCACATTTTATTAAATTTTTTTAAATAAACATATTATATTTAATTCAGTATTTAACTTGAAGAAAAACTTATCACAGGGTTCATGACAATGGACCTGGTTTTCCGGCACGACAGAAAGCCTAGGTCTATACATGTACAGCTCTCTGAAAGCATGTGGAATTTCTTTATATTGTGGAATATGAGATGGTTGAAGAACAGATTTGGTTCTTGAAATAGGTCTGCATCAAGTAAGGGAGGTGTTATTGTTGGGCCAAGCTGTTTTATGAATAGAATTGGCAACTAGAAAAAGAGTAGTGGACTGCAAGTTGGATTTTGAATGTGCAATATTGTGTCGGGTAATGCATCACTGTATAATATAATACAAGCCCGTTCCGCCCCTGCTTTGGACTTTCTCTCTGAGGATCGTCGGAGAATGAACATGATGAAATGCACTGGTAGCCGCCATGTGCGAACGCATTCATCTTTACGACTGCAAAATGATCTCATGTTTTGGTGGGACTTGTATGGTAATGCACCGGGAGAGTGTATGTTGTATATTCCATAGGAGCCCAATTGAATAAGCAATACACTAACATCATTTTAAAATCGGCCCAATGAGAGTGCATCTCTCATTCGTTTCTGTATTATTATCCCATTGTTCTGAAGGATGACATGCAGCCATCCATTAGCCGCAGAGCTGAAACCTGAGCTGCTCATCTTCTCCCCTGCCTTCCGACTCCATTTCTTTCACCCTTATGCACATCGTCCTCCGCCTTTACATTTCCTACTCTAATATTATCCTTTATACTCTCCTCCTTCTTCTCTTCCTTATTTTCTTTTCCCTCTCCCTCCTTGACTTCATGCCTGAGTTTCCTGTATGTGTTATGTTTGTCTCTGTGTTCTATCTATGTTTGGGGCTGATTTGGCTCAGGGGCCAAGCCTCATTACTTCCTGTGTAAGGAGGCAGTGGGCGGCTGGCACTCTAAATGCAGCTGGCTATCTGCCTTTGGGGGGCGGGGATGCTTCTTCACTGACACATCATTGTGATTCCACGCACACCTTCCGTGGCACAGTCAGAAGCCGGCGTGGTTGAGCGGATTTTGTCAGGTATGAAAGTGCAGCAGCATCGGAGAGAGACACAGAGAACATGTCAGGCTAAAGCCTGGGGAAAAACATAGCCAGTAAATCACATTCTAGCTGCTAAAATTGAGGGCTCGAGGAAGAGAAAAGCTCTGACGTGATGATTAATATTTTTGACGTGCTAACACATAGCATGCACTCAAGTACGGCGTATGCCGCAACCCCTGCAGCTCCTGTGGGGAAGGTGTACCATAAAATCATACACTGGGATTAAAGACAGAAATCCATTTAGCGTCGTCTCATGGGAGGTCAGCGAGGCTTATGCCTGGGCCAAGAGGAGCGTAGTTCCAGCTGCTGCTACCACACTGCTCTCCCCAGATACCAGCAACAGGATAGCCACGTGATGCTCGACCACCAATCACAAGCCTTAGAGCCTCAGAGAGTGAGAGATGAACCTTGAGGGAGAACTTCTCACTCCACCTGATGTTTCCCAAGCCGTTCCGAAATGAAGTACCATACTTGGTTGCTTTTATCTTGCAGATTAGCTGACTTTTATCTGCGAAAAGTGACGTGACATTTTCAGCGGACTTCCAAGTTGTCCTCATGGTCTTTGTGAAACTGTGCACTTACAGACAGGCCTCTCCAGAGCGGCCTTGTTTGTTAGTGACATTTTAGTGTGCCGTGAGTGCCGGGCTCTCTCCTCTGTCTGGAGAGAGGGCGAGATTAATGTGCCCCGATGTGTATTTGTGGTAAGTGGCAGTGAAGGCCATCTTAGGCTTCTTTAATGTCACCGTGTGATTTATGTGGACAAAATGTCCGCTAGGAAACCAAGAGTTTGTCGCGGAGTAAGCTGAAATATTAATGCACAGAAAAGAAACATGTAGAACGCATGTGGCGGGAAGTGTAAATAATTAATTGATAGCATATCTTTTTTTAAGTGCTGGGGATGTCCCATTCCGAGCACTGGGAAATAGAGTCATGTATGCATGTTTTTTTCACCGCAACATAGTCTTTTAACACAGGTGAAAACCAAACTGATATGATAGAGTGTTTCAAACACGCATTGCCACAACCACCTTGTACGCATTTACTGTGATGTTGCGGCAGCCAGAACTACTCTCAACCTCTTGTAATACACAGATAAATAGGGATTACAGAGTGATCCAATCCAGCAAAAACTGTATTTTTAGAAAGTGAAGGTGAATTGAATTATTGGTATTGGCACACTTCCCTACTGAAAAGACTTTGAATTTCTATGCTGGTCAAGGCTGGTTTGGTGGCCAAGCCAGAGGTGTCAGTACTGGGGCACAGGCCCCCCAATAAAAATTTTGAGATTTTTTTAATACTGTTATTACATGGATAACTTGTCATTGCCTGAAGTAGAGTTGTTGAACTGCTTTATTACTATTTCAGTGTAGGAAACGGCTGCAAACGATTCAATGCCTCAGTGAACTGTCCAAATGAATCAAACTGAATCACAAACAATTTCAGACCTTTTGAAAACCTGTTTGACCATTTCGACCAATACTGATTCTCATGCGAATCTGTCATCACCATTTCTGACAGCTGACTCGACATGGCTGGATCCAGACTGGAGCTGACGCTCTCTAGTTACCTCGGGATGGGCGTCCCAAGATAAAACAGAACAGGAAAATAATTAACGTAGCTGATGTTCAAAGCATTAAGCAAAGACAATCATGTACACTGATATAACTGGAGTACAAGGTTATGAGATGCATTATGTGAATGCTTGGCTAAAGAGATGCGGCTTTAATCTAGACTTAAACTGGGAGAGTGAGTCTGACCCCGTACATTATCAGGAAGGCTGTTCCAGAGTTTAGGTGCCAAATATGAAAACATTCTTCCTCCTTTAGTTTAGATATCCTAGGTACTACCAGAAGCCCAGAGTTTTGTGATCTTAAAGAGCGAGATGGATTGTAAGGCGATAGAAGATCAGTTAAATACACGGGAGCTAAACCGTTTAGGGCCTTATAGGTTAGTAGCAATACTTAATAATTGATCTGGAACTTAATAGGTAACCAGTGTAGAGATGATCAAATTGGAGTTATGTGATCATATTTTCTTGACCTAGTAAGAACTAGCTGCTGCATTTTGGACAAATTGTAGCTTGTTTATTGATGATGCAGGACAACCAGTAATCAGTAATATTTTACTAAGCACCATAAAGTGGTCCATATGACTTTTAGTGTTTTATAGCAAATCTTCTGAAGCCATAATAGCTTGGTGTAAGATAAAGAGCTCTTATTCTTTGGTCTCTTATTGCCTTTCTCACCACCTACTCAGTTGTTCATAGGCTGAAACTCACATCTTGTCCTATAACAAGATATGACATGACATTATTGCATACTGCTGTGCAGAGTAAAGGGGATTACAGTTCAGTTATTGCATATCCTCTATATCGAATTACGCAAGTTATCAGCTCGCCTCTGAATGGATAGATAAGCATAGATGGAAGTGACATTTGGACTTTTCTGCACCTGGTACATTGGAATGCTTATAAGAGGCTAAAGTACTTAGAGAATAATGGTACTGTATGTATTTGTGGATGGAGACTCCATTTTGACACTTCTCCCTAGCTAGAGTTGGCAACACTGGCCTGTGAGGGAGAGCAGGTGCTGTTTAACAACTGCATTGAGATGCTTTACAGGCCCGCTCTGGTGCGCCACATCATCCACCTGGAATGGAGAAATGGCATGAAAAATTATGAAATCATTATTTAATAATAATATAAAAAATGTAGTATTTATGCTTCAAAGTTATAGTTTACATTTTGATGACGACAATTACAAATCATTTTAATGTTCATTTATTGTAAAATCTACTTTATTTGAATTCTAAGGGCCCTATCATACACCTGGAGCAATGCGGCACCAGGCGCGACGCAAGTGTTTTTTTTTTTGCTAGTTTCAGCCCGACGCCGTAATCATTTCCATGTCCTGCGCCATGTTGTTTAAATAGCAAATTCACTCACCATGGGCGAACGCATCTGTTCGCCCATGGCCACGCTGGTCTGAAAACCTGGTGTGTTCATGTGCATTGTTGACCAACAAAAACCTGGTCTAAAGTCAATAGCGCAGTATGTTTTGTGTTATTTAAACACACATTCCAAATATTAAAAATAAAAGGATTACAATGTAAATTATTATTATTGTGTACATAAATAGAAAAATGCCTACATGTCATAATGGATAGTCATCACATGTATCAGAATAACCTATTTGCAGTGATGACGGATGAAATTGGCTACTATCGTGGCAATACACACATGTATTTAAACTGACTCGTCAGGTTGAGGGTGTCTATATTCCGCCATGTAAATAGCGATTCCGCCATGGTGCAATGCAACTGGCTTTTAAAGGGGATGGGTGATGAGACACTGGTTGGTTTGTGGCACGTTAAAAAAACACACCTATTACTCATTAAGAGAATAGGGTCAACTCTTTTAGACCATGCACTGGGCACGCCGACCCTTTTTCCCATCGTTAAACTAGCAAAAGTGGATTCGGACACGCCCTAAGTAAACTTGTGCCATGCACTTAAGACCATGTGCTTAAATCCTTAAAATAGGGCCCTAAATGTTGCATATACATTTTTTTTTACTTGCGTTCTTTGATTTAGTCGCTGTGTTTTCATTTTCACATTTGATCTCATTTATCTCTGCTCTATTTTAGCTGAATAATATAAATTAAAGTTCTCATAGGGCTGTAATAAATCAAAAGGTTTCAGCAACAATTTATTTGTTCATTTTGACAGGTTCTGAATGTTGCGTTTTGATCTTAGTCTGACAAATTTGTAGATGATCTGCTGACGCAGTAGTGAAATAAATAGCTTTTTTAAACGTGCGTATTTGTCTGTTAAAGCAAAAAGCTATTTTTTAAGAAAAGTCACCCCCCCCCCCCCCCATATTATTTTTTCATAGTGAAAGGATTATACAAATAAATAATCCAAATAGAGCATCTGGAGAAGTGGCACATTTGTTGTCTCTGTGCTCATCTGCCAGTTATTCTGCACTCAAAACCTCAAAAGGTCTTGCTTGCAACAAATGACACATTTCTGACTTTCTAAATCCAAGGAACATTCTCATCAAATGTGTTCAGACTTTTTTTGAATAAAGTAGAATATATACCCCTGTGTACCTACTTTGTGTATTATTTAAATACAAAAATATGAGGCCGCTAATACTGAGTGTTAATTTATGAGTAGGCCTAATTGAAATAAGCTTGAAGAATGATTTTGAAAGCAACCTACAGACCACAAAAAAATATATTTTTCTTTCTTTTTTCTTAGCAGGTGAAAATGAAATGGATTCTGAATGCATCAGAAATTGAGACTGTAAATATTATAATTAGAAAATGGTTATTATTGCTACATGATACACATTGTTTGGAAAATGAGCTTTGAGTGTGTTTATGTTTAGAAAATGGATAGAGAGAGAGGGATTTGTGTTCTGTGTATATATACAGTATGTGTGTGGATGAGTGTGTGTGTGTGTGTGTGTGGCCGACGAAAGTGAGCAGAGCCATCCAGAGCAGTAGTGTTGGTCTCATCGGTGTAATCCTGGTAAAAGCTTCGGATGGATAACGTAAACGACTCCAATCTCAATGTTGTGCTCACCCCAAACTCTGGCTCTCTTCTAATCTCCCATCTTCCATGTTTATCTCCCTTCCTCATTCCCTTATGTTTCCCAGTAACGATCCGTGACCCCGGCGCGCTGTGTTCCGCCCCAAAACAAACTTTGCACATCTCCTGAATAATGAGAGGGAGACATGCGAGGGAATCTCAGGGACTCATTGACTCGAGCTACGCGAAGAGCTTCTCAACCTGTCAGGCAACAGTGTGAATTATGCTTAGGATGTTCTCTCCACAACATCTCTCGCTTTCCATTTGAAGTGAAATATTAAATCATTGATAGTTGAGTTACACACCAACAATACCAAGCATCTCTTAAAGCACCTGTCACAGGCAGACAGAAAGGAACTCCTGCGCAGGGAATGCGTTTGATCTGCTCAACATACAACAAAGCACATAAAAATAGCCCGCTGAAAAAAAAAAGATGCACTTTGACGCCAGTGATTTTTGGAGTGATGCCTTTATTTGCAGTCATTTGCCGAGCATGACATGTAGTTTGTTCCTTTTACCTGAATATACTTGTTGTTTGAATCACACTCAGGCACAGATTCAGATGTCGGGTACGATTTGTTCTTCCAGGTATGCCAAATATTCACAGATTTATATTCTACTGTATTGTCATTTAGCTTTTTTTAGGGCAGGTTTTTTTCTCAGCGTGTTCCACATTCGGCCTGCATTTTTCCCAATTTCTTCATCCTTGGAAAAAGTCAAGTCAAATGTTCATAGAAAAAGAGTGTTATGATTTTAGGGTTCTTTTGGCAGCCGGCATTATTTCGGCACACTTACTAATCATTACTGTCTAGTGTACTGCAGAAATGTCTGCAACTGCATTGGGCTTCGCCTGTGGTGTTGGCCCAGATGTTATTACTTAAGAATTTCAGATGGCAGATTTATTGCGCTGCCATCAGTTTCTTGCAAGTGCCGTATGTGTGTTTTAGTTGGTACCTATGGACGTGAAGTCTATTATAGGGGTCAGTTGCATAAATCTTAATAACTAGTTTGACCAACTAGCAAATTAGACCGATCTACCTTTTTATGTAACTGACTTTAAAACATTAGGACCAGTTTTGAGGTAAAAATGAGATGACTTTTACGACTAGTCTAAGCAAGTCACAGGTGTATCTGAAGGGTAAAGTCTTGGTCTTGCCACTAGTAAGTGCAAGAAGCTGACCTGGGCTTGCATGACTAATAATTTTCCAGAAAGTAGCTAGTAGAGTATTCACAGGTCAGTGTTTACCTTATGAAAATGACTCACCATACGCCTTGCAGCATCAGCGGTCTTAGCTGTTTTTGGCAAGTCTAACACTGTGTTTACGGAAAGCGTGTGAGGGAAGAGAATGTCGACACAGCTGAGATGACGCGGGTGAGAAACAAAAGCGTGCATCATCTCTGTTGCCAGATTCATGCTGCTTGCATTGTCGTGCACAGTCATGTCTCAGTCGTGTCATTTCTGTCAGCCGCTGCATGATTAGTTTCAGGGTGGCTTGTAAGAATTTTTGACATGTTTGTGAAAACTTATTTTGAAACAGAGCATCCCAGCTGCCAGTGTGGTTTACGTCTGTCTGTCTGTCTGTCTGTCTGTCTGTCTGTCTGTCTGTCTGTCTGTCTGTCTGTCTGTCTGTCTGTCTGTCTGTCTGTCTGTCTGTCTGTCTATCTATCTATCTATCTATCTATCTATCTATCTATCTATCTATCTATCTATCTATCTATCTATCTATCTATCTATCTATCTATCTATCTATCTATCTATCTATCTATCTATCTATCTATCTATCTATCTATCTATCTATCTATCTATCTATCTATCTATGTCTGTCCTATACCAAATATAAAAAAATAACATGCATTTTGTATGATCTCTCTTATTTTGTTAAAATTATTCACATTTTCACAGATTCTCTAACGGCTTCACATACTTTTTCTTGCAACTATATATATATATATATATATATATATATATATATATATATATATATATATATATATATATATATATATATATATATATATAGGGTGCGCGTCTTTCTCTGCACACAAGTCATGTATGTGTCATATAGACATGACATTCATAGACAGCGCATTCTCGTTTGTCTTGTGGCGCTTGAATGGTTTAAAGTACTGGAGTAATGATGCTGAAAATTCAGCTTTGAATCACAGAAAAAAATCACATTTTAAAATATATTAAAATAGAAAAAAAGTTATTTTAAATTGTAAAAATGTTTCACAATAATGCTGTTTTTGCTGTATTTTGGATCAAATAAATGCAGCCTTGGTGAGCAGAAGATATACTTTTTTCAAAAACAATCAAAATAGAACAGTTTCCAAACGTTTGACTGGCCGTGTATATACTGTGTGTGTGTGTGTGTGTGTGTGTTTGTGTGTGTGTAGTACTGTGTGTTTATGTATGTATTCAAATTTATATTATGTGTTATACATATCACATCGACAGACGCACCGGCGCGTTTTACGGGATTCTCTTCACATAGCAGCAAAATCGACTTAAATTCCGCTGTCATTTATGGTCATACAGATAAAAGCAATCCATAATTTGTAGAAGGTCTACTTTTGTATCAGTCCACTTACAATCAAAACAAAACGTGTGCTTTTGTACAATAAAGGGTGTGCTTTCTGCCGTGTTGGTCTCCGTCAACTTTTTTCTGGAGCACATCTCTAAAATGAAACAAAACCCAGCGAATACTCGTCACACGGACATGAGCAATATATCTTTATAAACATTTAAGTGTCTACTTTTAAATGATCAAAACTAAAACAAATATTCTCTGTTTGTCATCTGTATGAAAAGAGAGAGATGTCCAGTCTTTTGCGAGTGGCCATTTACCACTAATGTAAACACGTCTAATGTTCTGAGGTGATCCATGCAAACAGTGTCAATGCCCACATCAACTCGGTAAAATGCATCAAGTTTATTATTGATGATTAATGATGATTATTATCATTGTTAAGTTTTCATTCAAAATTCACTTGGAAAGTCTGCTTCAATAGATGCAGCGTGTGGATTGAAGAAGATTGCTCCTGCTGTCCCTCAAGTGATCCAGAATTAGAAGACACAGGCCCAACAAGTCGACTCTGGCAGAACTAAATGAGTCTGTGCAACAGCTAATGTTTACACACAGCACCAGTTCATGTAGCACCTAGGCTGTAGAGTTCAAAGACTCCCCTTTTCACCTTGTCAAACATGCACATCTCTGCAAATGTTTTGCGGTCCGCTTTCCAGCTCTCTCTGTCCGTGTCTTGGCTGTAGGCGTGCTGTGCATACAGGCCCTTCAACATTAAATATGAGCACTTTGATCCCAGCGTGGCATACTGCTCTGCAGGAATATGATAAGATGTGCTTGAGCATGCTGTCTCAAGTAAAATTAAGGCTAGTGGCCTTTCCCACACCTGTCTTATCTTTCTGTGTGCGTGTATGTGTGTCTCCCGGCTCTCCCCTCTGAAACTCATTCCGCCATCTGGACGGAAGGACTGTTAATGTATCCTTTGTGAGTGGCTCCCCTCCTACCTTAGTGATGGCAAACATCACAGTGTGGATGCGGTTTGCCATCCATTCGTCCATCTAGCCAGTGAGCTTCAGAGGAATAGAGAAAGATGTAGCTTGAAGATTTGATAATCAGGGTGAATGGATGGATTTCCTTTTCTGGCCTCCAGCCTCTCTTAAAAAAAAAAAAAAGTGTTTTCAGAGCAGTGCACGTCTCTTCAAGGTGCACCGTGACAACTATAGATGTGCTACTGAGAGTGTTCTGTGTTATGCTGGTTGTGGCGATTAATGTGTTTTGTGTACCATTTGGGGTCAGAAAGCAGTCTTTGGAAGAGGTCTTTTAGGCTCACAAAGTATCAGTAAATTTGTGAAATATTGAAATAACTAATTTCTATTTTTATATATTTTAAAAATGTAATTTATTCCTGTGATGGCAAAGCTCAATTTTTAGCTGCCATTTCTCCAGTCCTCAGTGTCACATGATCCTTCAGAAATCATTCTGATATGCTGATGTGGTGCTCAAGACTTTTTTTTCCTCATTATTATCAATGTTGAAAACAATTGTGCTGCTTATTATTTGTGTGTAAAAAAAAGATTTCAGGATTCTTTAATGAATAGAAAGTCTTTACGGTTGCTTTTGATAAATGGAATGCATCTGCTGAATTTAAAAAAAGGTCTCGTTGACATCAAACTGTTGAACCGGAATGTATTTTATCATGGTGTGGGGTTGTTTTTCAGGGGTTCCAGTGAAAGGAACTCTTAATTCTTCAGCATACCAAGACATTTTGGACAATTTCAACTTTGTGGGAACAGTTTGGGGATGACCGCTTCCTGTTCCAAGGTCCATAAAGACATGGATGAGCGAGTTTGGTGTGGAGGATCTTGACTGGCCTGCCCAGAGTCCTGACCTCAACCCGATAGAACACTTTTGGGATGAATTAGAGCAGAGACTGCAAGCCTCGTCCAACATCAGTGCCTGACCTCACAAATGCGCTTCTAGATGGGTCAAAAATACCCATAATCATACTCAAAGGGTGGGCCAACTACATATTAAAACCTACGAATTAAGAAAGGGATGTCATTGAAGTTCATATGCATGTAAAGGACATGTGTCCCAAAACTTTTGGCAATATAGTGTAATTATGTACAGTATGTGTAAATATAAATTGTATAATAATAATATATATTTTTTTAATAATATATACAAACATAAAATGTAATGTTTTCATGTAGCTATACAAAGCTAATGTCTTGCAGATGTTCTGTTTGTGAGCACTACACATCTCTTCAAGGTGTACAGTGACCGCTATAGATGTATGTGTGAATATTTATGAGTCTGCTGAGAACAATTTGTGTGACACGGTTGTGGCAAAAGATGATTTTTTGTTGTTGTTGTTTGTATGTCAAGAATCTGAGTTTGTTCTAAGAGCAGCGAAACAGCCTCAAGGCAGTTGTGTTTATAATAGAGCAGTGGAGAGGTAAGGGCTCTCAGTACTCAATGTCAAAGGCCAGGCAGAGACACTGTGGTAGATTGGTTAGATTGCCAATACTTTTTTGTGTATGGCTGTTCGAGAGAGAGAGAGAGAGAGAGGGATTGCATGTTTGCACGAGGTGTGTGCGTTTTACATGTTTGGGTACAGTGTAGGGAGCGTGAGGTGCTAAATATATTCATGATGTGGGACAGGAATACTGTGGTTCAGGCAAGCTCGATCTTGCTTCCGGTCAAACCCAGGGCGAACCCATCACAAGATGGGTGTGCATGGGGGGAAAAAAACAGCACTTGGGTTTGGTAATCCACAACAGCTGTGTGGTTTGCGTACTGTTCAATAAATACTGTGTGTGCGTTTGGGTGGGTTTTCTAGATTATGTCATTTGCATTTGTGTGTGTGTGTGTGTGTGTGTGTGTATGTGGGTGATGCCTGTTTGTCCAGATGTGGCCAGCGGTGGATCTGGTGTCCTAGATAATGTGCTCGACTCCTCCAGGGTTACATCAGTGAGCTCTACTCTGACCGTGGCTTTGGGCTCTCATTGTCATCTCTCATTACAGATGCAGAGATACACCCCACACACAGGAGAGAAACATGTTCTCTGTTTATTAATCAGACAGATATTACACAATCTGCTTGTGGTCACAATAAGGCATTTGATTGGGGTAATGAGAAACACACCTGCAAACCCAATCTTTGAACACTGGCCGTGACCAAAAGGGGAAATTTTGCCTGGTTACCTATGTATTTTGAATAAATATCAGCTGATAAAATAGTCATCAGAGATGAGAATCTTGGGCCCCAAGAGCTAAAGCAGTCATGTCTAAGAATTTTTACCAATATTTACAACAACAAAAAAGTAAATATTTCCCAACTGGATATGAATATAAAAAGCTAAGATCAGATGTTTTCTGTTAGCTTTAGATCAGCTGTCAGCTGTTAAATTTAAGTACACAATTAGATAATACCAAATTAGGTCAACCAATTACCAAGCAATGCTTCATTTTGTTCAGTCTATGGTGTAAAAGGTCACATTAGCAATTAAATAAAAAACACTTAAGCAAAACATGGTCAGGCCAAAGTGTCTGAATAATTTTTTGGGGGAGAGAGAAGCAATGCTTGCGGAGCGGAAAGGGCTTCTATGAATCATTTTTGGCTCTAGAAAAAAAATATTAGAGGATGTAGCGGTGAAAGATTTACCGTAAATTACCCTGTGCGTTTGTGGTGTGGTTAATCTGTAGACACGGTAAAATGCCGCAATTATGTCAAATAATGACATTTGAATACAGCTGCTCTAGAGTGACTAGGCTCTTTGTTGCTTACATGCTTGAAATTGTGTGTTACCAATGCGTAAATATTTAAATTTCAGGAGTCCTGCATTAGCTCAGCAACTGTCATTGAGATTTGCTTGGAATACTGAAGCTGTCTCTGGGTATTACACACTGGCTTGGTAGAGGCAGGTGAGATTCTCCATTTTTGTCCTCTGTCAGGACTGCACAGGACAAACATTGCTCTAAGGGGCTGAGGGAAAGGCAGATTAATGCAACGGGCTTGAATATTTTATATCAAATGTATTAAAGCCTCATGCCGCCTCGCTCTTTTTCCATCAGTCTGTAGTCACAGGTCCTGCAGGGTGACTTTGACTCGAGCAGAGGGAGGGATGCCCCATCCCAGGACTCGCACTCTTGTTTGTCATATTTTCTTACCACATTATTTGATCACTCCGCCCTACACCTTCTGTCTGATTTATTTGTGTTTTCGCACATTTATGATAAGAAATGGCTCCCTGGCAGTGTGCTGTTCTTTGTCATCTCACACTCGGGGTTCGTGAGCTGTCAGCGAAAGTGTGAAGAAATATTTATCTGTTTTTGTTTCAATGTTATTTCGGACTGTTCTCTCATTTCACCTACAGCGGGGGCTTACATCTTGGCTACGCAATCGACATGTGTTGAATTTGTGCTATATGATATGTTTGCACCATGCCTACAGTTTGTAAATCTAGTTTAAGAGGATTAGGGCTGCCAGCGTCTGCCTCTGTGAGGTCTGCTTAGCAGCGGATGACGCCTGAACGATGCATGTTGGGGATGTGATGACATTGTGAAACTATGCTGCCGGCTATCGCCCCCTGCTGGCCGGGAGAAACATTTTGGGCTCTTCTGATTGACACTGGGTCCTCTCATAGACAATGAGAGAATCAAAAGGCCCCGGATCACTAAACGCACTCTCCCACTCATGTGTAATGAGAGCACTTCAGCTCCTGTTGTGCTTGATGCTCCGATTTGACCAGCGATCAGCCTTAGACATAAAGGAATGCCAGAGTCCACATTTCTCTTAGTGCCCAGATCAAAGTGATATATTCTCTCGAATGCAGTGAATTAAATCTCGGCACACCTTGCCAACGTTAAGGGTGTTTTTAAGTCTGGCCACACACGCTCATTCGATCACTGGCTGCGGTGGCAGCTGCTATGCCTTGGTTGTGTTTTTCTCCTTGCTTGGGCTTATTCATTATGCATACTGTTTAAAATGTCACTCTCCATTTACTGCTGGTCCTAAAACCCTGGGGCTTTGTGCTGAGTAAAGTGTATCCTCCGAGTTCCCATGTGTCTGCTGTTTCTCTTTGTTGATCTTCCTTACTCATCTCTTGATGGGGGTGGAATGCTACCCATTCTGCTTTCTGTCCCATCTTGTATGTCTCTCTCTCTCGGTTTCTCTTCATTACACTTTACTGCACATGGCTGTTGGTGTCTCTTCCGTGCTCTCTGTGGTGTTATGGTTTTCATTTCGTCTATTATATCTCTTGTTTTTCATACCCTCTGCTGCTTCTCGCTTGGTTTGGTACATCAGCTGGCTGCCGTCTCTGGCTCGATGTTTTATTAAAAATTATTGTATTTTGTCAAGGCTGCATGATAGCAATTAGTTGTTGGATTATGCGGCAAGATAAAGCAGAGGTTCAAATAAATATCACATTAATCAATATGGTTACAAGGATGCTTCCAGTGCAGAAGATACATTGTAAAGTTAATCTGTACAAAAGTTTGAGGTCGGTTTTAAAGTAAGTCTCTTATGCTCACCAGGGCTCCGTTTATTTAAACAAATGTTATTTAAAAAAAAAACTAACACCAAACTTTTGAGCTTTTTGAATAGTTTAAATTTCGATTTTCTGATCTAGTTTGATTCTAATTAACAAGCTGTCAATGCAGTGCTATTGCAGTTCTATTGTTTATTTAGCTTATTTATGAAATAAAATCTCTCTCAGCATGCTGTTAATTATACTGTGAATATTTTAATATGGTGCATTATGTAAATATTATATTAATGTTAAAAATTAAATGCTGGGTTCAAACTATTCAGTTCATTTGCTATGTATTTAACAGATTATAGTAACACAACCAAAACCCCTCTGTGGATACCCCGACTAAAGTGAACACGTAAAATACACACACAACTTTTGGTGTTAGCGATCTAGATGTATTGGGTCCCACTTTTGTATTGACGATAGCATCAAAAAGTGAAATGACAGCGTACTTACAGCAGCTGTCTGGGTCCCACTTTATATTAGGTGGCCTTAACTACTATGTACTTACATCAAAAAATAAGTACAATGTACTTATTGTGTTCATATTGTGTGGTGGTATGGGTACTTTTAAGGGTAGGGTTAGATTTAAGGGAAGTATCAACAGTGTAATTATAAATGTAACTTCAGAAATGAATTACATATGTAATTACATGCAGCTCATTTTTAAAATGTAAGTACAATGTAAAAACATGTATGTACACAATAGTGCATTGTATCAAATGATTCATTTAAATGTTAATACATAGTAGTTAAGGCCACCTAATATAAAGTGGGTCCACTGTCTGTTTCCTGGGTAAATGAATGTGCATAATAAGTAAGAAGTATTCACTCCTCAGGTGACACAAATTCTTAAAGGCATTTCTTCTGCAACACACAAAAGATGATATTTTCAAGAATGTTGCTTACAAAATGGTTACCATTGACTTCCATTGTATGGACAAAAAAACAGAGTTTTCTCAGAACATCATCTTTTATGTTCCACAGAAGCGTCATACAGGTTTAGAACAACATCAGGATGAGTACAAATACCTTTAAGCACTAAGAAAAATCTGGCTTGTGCACATATAGAGTGAAGGATCAGGATTTTAAGAATTAATATTAGGATTGTGATTAATCTGAAAATCAATGTTTACTCAGCCTTTAAAAACACTAAAAAGCACCACATCAGTAGTCCTTATGACTTGTGCACTATAATCCAAGTCAGTGTGAAGTAACTTGATAGCATTATGTGAGCAACTAACGGATTTAACACATTATTCACTGATAATCTTTCTCTCCAGTGAGCTGTTAACTTGAGAACCACTGGAACGGATCACTGAGTTGAACTCAATGCCTGAATTTGTGAACAAATCATTCTTTTGAGCTGGTTAGCTTGATCCAGTTCATAAATCCGACTGAATGATTCATGAGTAAATCATTTATTTTTGTGTACACTGTTCCTTTAAAGGGTACATAACACACACAGTTTCTGCCAATCTCTTGTTAATCTTGAGTACCTATAGAGTAGTATTGCATCCTTCATATCTCCGAAGAGTCTTATCATATTTATAAAAGAAGGATACGCTGTACCGATTCTTTCCGAAAACAGCCAAGCTTGTGGAGGAGTGCAGTGGGCGGAGCTAAAGAGTCACGAGTCACACACACACACACACATCTGGCATTATCACATTTGATACACTATACGTTTGTCTTGTTTACATTATATGCACTTATTGCCAACATTTTATGGAGTTTCACTCACCGCCTGCATTGATGGACGTGCTCTTGCTCTGGTTGATGTGCACACATGCACACCCGGGAGAAGTGCCCATACAAGGAATTCCACCCTTTATGACATCATACAAGGCCACTTTCCAAAACTTGTTCAAATCCTGAAGGAATGTATTTGGCACAGAAATATTATGTCACACGTCAAACTCATTTTTTTTAAATTTTGGTCATGTTTAGCATGAGTAAATAAGTCAGAATGCACTCTTAACTCTTTAACAGTTTAAATAAGTCAGAATGCATGAAATAGCATTAGACCCCCCCTAATCCCCTCCCCCTTTAAGGAATGATTTCTAAATGATCTGATCTTTAACGGTGGTTTGTCATATTGATTCAGTTATTTTAAGTGATATTTTGAATCAAAACAATTGTTTTAAAATTAGATGTTACAGCTTGCACATTTTTAAAGCACGTTTTTAGGTTACCTTACTAAACATTCTCACAATGTAGCTGGAATTCCTTAAAAAATGCTTAGTGCCAAGACTTCAGCGTCAGCTAAAAAGTGTGCAGAATGTGACGCTGAAGCCCTGTGCCCTGCCCTCTCTCTGCTCTAAGCTTTACATAAAAAAATACAAGTAGTCTGCAGTTTGAGTAAGCAATAACATCTGTTCCAGGCCACTATATTCATTTCCCCATTCTCTCTCTCTCTCTCTCTCTCTCTCTCTCTCTCTCTCTCTCTCTCTCTCTCTCTCTCTCTCTCTCTCTCTCTCTCTCTCTCTCTCTCTCTCTCTCTCTCTCTCTCTCTGACCTGTTCTCACTTACCACAGTATGTAAACATCGGGCCTGTCAGCAATAGAAAAGAGGACAAAGAGGAAAAGATCTTATTTGCCAATAGCTGTTAACATGAGGAGAGCTGTCTAATGGTGGTGGTGCTGAAACAATGCAACTCTGGAGTGCTTTGGCAGACAGGGAGCTGTCCAGTGCTGAAATCTGAGGCCTCCAATGCAGTGGCACAGCGGAAGCTGCAGTGTGTGTGTGTGTGTGTGTGTGTGTGTGTGTGAAGAGAGTGCAGAAGAGAGGTCAATTTCAGTTGCATTGTTTCACATGACCGGGCTCTGCTTTAGAAGCCAATTATGCTGTAATTCTCCAGCCTGAGCAGGTGATTTCTCCTCTCTCTACCGTCTGTGATAGCTGTACTGAAGAGTTGTTCCACTGTGAACAGTTCCAATAAGCGTTCCACCATTCCATCAGAGCAAAAACAGCTCGGGGATTGCTACCAGGAGGTATGTTTGTGTGCTGTACGTGAGTTTTTGCGTGTGCTCAAAATCAGACTTGAGGTGGTTCTGCGTGTGCAAGTGCCATTTGTTGCAATTTCTGTGATGTGTATCTTGCAGTCTGTGTGTGGTTGAAAGCTCATGGCACAGAGTGTGCTGGCAGAGAGCACCCTTGCAGTTTGAACAATGTACAAAAGTATCAAGCAGTAAAGTCATAAGTGATACAGTGAATCTGTTCTCTTTTCCTCACCGCTTATATCAATCCAAATCTTTCTTTTGTTCAGTGATTGTTTTGTGTGTATAAATGCAATCTATGTGACTCATATGCTATAGTCTTCTAAAGCCATTTGACACCAACATTTAGTGCACATGAATTGGTTTCAAATCTTCCCCATCGCTTTAGATTTTAAATCAGATGTAATGCATCAAGTCTGGCTTAAATACTGTTTTGATCATGAGACACAAGTAGACATTTGGCATTTCCTGACTTGATTTTGTAGTCCATATGACTCAATACGGAATAACAACTTAATTCAGAAGACATGTAGTGCATATAAATCACAATTTTGGGTATTTTATGATAGTTTTATGCTGCTTTTTTTGTCATTTTTGTAGCTTGACAGTCCCCATTCACTTCCATTAAATACAGTATGAAAAAAACATAGGATTTTCTTCAAAAATCAACCATTTATATTTCACAGAAGAAAAGTTAGACATGCAGGGTTTGGAACATTAAAGTGGATAGATTTTCTTTTCTCATTTTTGGGTGAGCTATCCCTTTAAATCTCAGAATTTTTTTTTTTTTGTCTCTGAAAGGTAAACAATAAAAGCTCAGCATCATAGTCTTTGATTATTTAGGTTTTGAGTGTTATGAATAAGATATGACTGTTCTGAATTTTTAATATGATTGCTTCCCATGGGAGAGACTGAGACATATTTGTCCATATATTCAGTATGCAAATGACACATTTTGTCAAAAGCATTACCGAGCCCTGCCCTCTGCAGTCATGGTCCTGTGGTTAGCCTTTCAGCTCTCTAATGACGCAGAGATGAAGGCTTTTATGTTGCATGTGGGGGTCACTGAGCTTTGATCGTGCTTGATTGACAGCTTAGGTGAAGGTAACACCTCCCAACAGGGTTCTCTATAGAATTATCAATTGTGTATGCCTGGACCTGACGCTTTCTCTAAACGCTCGATGTCGACACCAGGAGTCATTGAATTCTGTGCTTTTCATGTTTTACCCTTCATCCTTGTGTTTTTTTATTGGTTTTAGCGGGTTAAGTTCTTCAAAGGGCATGCATGCTGAATATGATGAGCGGCATTATGGGCCCATTTTTCTCCTAAGATGGCCTCACTAAGATGAACAGCGCTAGAACTGCTTGGAAAAGCTAATGGCTGTCCATGAATCTTTAAACAGACTGAAGGATCTGAGTTTCAATGAGTATGACTTCATCCTGCGCTATGGGTGATCTTTTTGCCTGGACTAATGACTCGTGAATGAAGCCATCATAAAAGCTGCTATTTTAATGGGAAATTTCATGGGAAGAGTTCTTTGGATTTGAGAGAATGTAATAAACAGGATGCTAGTCCGTGTTTAGCTGTTTGGGGTGAGACAAAAAACCATAAGACAAAAATGTGCAAAAATACTTTTTAAGTAGTAGCTTGTCACCGGCAAAGTACCTTTAAATGTACACTTTTGTACCTTCAACCCCTAGTGTGCGTATTACTGCCTTAAAGTACTAATAATATCATGGTAATAATATGCATTGTTAGGAATGAATATGCATATTAGTACATTATGTGTGCATATTAGTGCCTTAAAGGTACAGTCTTAAATATGGATATTAGTACATTAATTTTTTATTGTATTAATATGCCACGTTAATTTACTACAGTGAACTCTTAAGGTTCTAACATCTGTAAGGTACAAATATTCTGCTGTAATGTACTAATATGCCACTTTAAGGTACTTAAATGCCACTTTAAAGTACTAATATGAATCTTTAAGGTATTAATATGCCACTAAGTTAATATGGTGCACCATTACGGTACTAATACGGCCCTTTAAGGTACTAAAATGCCACTTTAAAGTATTGATATGCACCTTTACAGTACTAATATGGTACTAAGTTAATAAGGAGCACCCTTACGATACCACTATGTGCCTTTCAGGTACTAAAAATGACACTTTAAATGACTTGCAACCTTGAAGTACAAAAATGCATATTTAAGACTAGGTATTAATATGCCACGCTAATTTACTAAGGTGACCTCTTAATACACCTGTACAAAGAGTACACATATTCTCCTGTAAGGTACTAATATGCCACTTTAAGCTACTTAAGTTTGCACCCTTAAACTACTAATAGGCATCTTTAAAGTAGTCATATGCCTCACATGGAACATTAAGCTGCGGTCACATTAGACATTGAGCACACAACATTTCTACTGCATTAGTTGTAAAATGACGTCATACTCTGCAGCGTCTTTTAAGAATATTTAATACATTTTAAAAGCAACAATATGCAATATACTCTGTCTAAAACTGCAGATTTACAGTTTGCGTTATTTTAAAGGCGTCATGAACTGGCTTTTTTATATATATATACTGTTGTCTGAGGTCAACTTATGACATTCGCATGGTTTTTACACTCAGAAACATCATAATGAATAAGTAATAGGCTATTTTCTGCCATGGTTTTGAGCCTCTATGAAAAACGATCGGTTTTGATGGGCGTGCCGCACTGAAGACTTGGAAGTTAACGCCCACAGCTAGGATTGGATAAGATTTGCATATTAAATGAGCTTCAGCTCCCCTCAGTACATGTGGGGATTGTTTTGAAAGTGTCTGGGGAATCGCGCGCGCAAGAAAGGAATGTTATTTCTAGTGCTGGGCATCGATTAAAAAAAATTTAACTAATTAATCACATTTTTTCCTGTAATTAATCGCGATTAATCGCACGTTTTTAATATTTTAAGTTTTTAATATTTTGATATTGTAATAATTTCATTTACTCTCCAAATTAATGTATAAACAATTTAAAGACAGCATATTTTAAATATGTGTTGTATTGTCATCTTTTTATGAATGAAGGCCAGTATCACTGATACTAAAGTCTCTATGAAACATTAATGACGTTACATTACAGTATAACTGAAAGCTCCCAATTTCAACATTTATTAGGCTTTAAAAAAACAACTTTTAATTTAAGTGAACTTAAAACAATCTTTACATAAACCCAAAATAATAAATGTTATATTTACCCATGGCCTTCCCTGTTATACATATACATAAATGTAATAGTTATCAAACACCTTTCTTAACTGCATAAATAATAAATGAAATATAGATGAATCATCATTAAAGCTACAATTTTCTCTGTTCCCGTTGTTCTTTGATGAACATTAATGACAGGCATCATCAGTGCTCCTGTCACTTTAAGAACAGCCACGGATCTGACGCGCTGTCCCGCGCATCTCATTTCCTCACAACTCTTTAAGTTAATTTAAGACGTTATTTAACTAACTTAAGACTCCTAATATGAGAATACTCAAAATCCTCTGTGTTATTGTTTATTCAAGAGCAAAAGAGAACTCGATGTGAGCAGGAAACTGACGCGAGTCTATCTATGCGTCGAGTGTGTGTGTGTGTGTGTGTGTGTGTGTGTGTGTGTGTCAAGAGTGTCCCTTGATTAGCTGACATGAGACGCATCCACACACACACACACACACACACACACACACACACACACACAGGACATTGGTATACAACGCGTTCGCTTGTGTCTTGTCGCGCTTGGAAGCATTTACATGAATAAGACCGTGATGATCATGTAACGCTAAGCAAAAATGGATATAAAAACGGACGCTGCATTATTTGCGTTAAATATTTTGAATGCGTTAAGCTGAAAAAATTAATCGCCCGCGTTAACGCGTTAATTTGCCCAGCCCTAGTTATTTCACTATAGCCCGCCGGCCCGTGATAGCCTGTCTGATAAACACTTTGGGCTTTACGAACACTGGTGTTACAAGTCCGAGTCTGATCCTGAATTAACCAATAACACCTTCTCCAGCCTGTGACAGCGTGCTAAGGTATGTAATCAATGGTGATCTCTAACAATGCAATACTAACACATGTGAGTAAAACATGTTTTTTTTATATAAGTGTGTGTTGCACCGTTCCTGTCGGATCCAATACAGAAGGAACAGCATTGTGTTTTAATCTCAATATGTCTGCAAATCCAGTCTCGACCTGTATCTTGTTTAGAATCGAGTCTGCGGTGAAATTAAGCAAACAAACGCGCAATGTCTTACGCATGTGAGCTAGAACCGGCATGTTTATTGCTTGGTAGCGCGACCCGTTTAGCTCCACAAGTCGGTGGGCGGGCTTGAGCCGGCGCTTCTGCATTCTGTGACATCAGTGGTCGACATATTCTGAGATCTCTCGTTTTCTGGGCCTGGTGTCAATAAAAGCTTTTCTTTGACTAACAAAGACGTTTTCAGCTCTGAAACTTACAGGATATTCTTATTCACAATTAACTTTTATAAATCAAAGGCTCAAAGGAAAGTTGATTTCTCAATTCATCACCCCTTTAATTCATCTAAGATTTTAATTCATCATGATACAAATTCACAGAGCAGAATTCACCAAACTTTTGTAGGCTACAGAGTAAAATTCGTACAGTATGAGCTTGCATTTTCTGTCTCCTGCATTCACCTGTGTATGAATGGAAGTCAGTGGAATGAAAAGTGTAGCGTGACCACTCCTTTACGGTGCTAATAGGATCATTTAAAGGCACCCTTTTACTGACAGCAAGCAGACAAGTCATGGGCTCAATTTAAAGGGACTGATAACATGTACAGTAATCCTTGTAGTTGCTTAGGATAGACAACCATGAATGAATGAATGAATGAATGACTGAATGTAAATGTGTGTACACTCTAAAAAAAAAGGCTCGTAATCATAGGGGAACCTTTTTTAGTGCTATATAGCACCAATTTTGGTGCTTCAGTGGTTCTTCAGCGGTTCTTCAGAGGTGCTATATAGCACCTTAGTCAAAGAACCTCTGAAGAACCGCTGAAGAACCTCTGAAGAACCGCTGAAGAACCACTGAAGCACCAAAATTGGTGCTATATAGCACTAAAAAAGGTTCCCCTATGATTACGAGCCAAGAACCATTTTTGGTGCAATATAGAACCTTTTTTTTTTTAGAGTGGTATTTGAGATCATGCATATTGGGTGTTAATAGTGCAAGTAAATAGAAATAAATTAACATGCAGTGCTATCACTCCTATAACTCTGAAAGCCCTTGATGACAAATAAGATGTTAAACATTAAACAGAAAGTAGGTGTTCTATTTAGAACATGTCAAACGAGCTGTTTTTTGGTTTATGCCATCAAACGTGTGACTTTTTGAGTGCTTCCAGGAATTAGGTTATACTGAGGAGTCGGCATGAAATCACAAAGAGCAGCTGGTGATGACTTTTATGCAAGCCTGCTTAGAGGAATATCTTATAAGCACAAACCTAACTGGAAAAGAATCAGACACCTTTCTGAATCTCAGGCTCTTTCAGGCCCACTAAGAGCCAATAATATTCCACTCACTTGCAGCAAATGCAAAACAAATCATGTCAATTTAAGTGCAGAAATTGGGTGCCTTTACTCGGTCTAAATTCAATCTCTCTGTCCGAGAGTCTCTGGGTGGTTCTGCTCGGTAAACAAACATGGTCAACCATTTAATCTAATCTAGGATTAGCCCCACCTGCCGGCCTGATTGTTTGGGGGCACTAAGTGCTAAAATTGCTTTAGAATGAGAGGTTGGATTGTTACGAAAGGGTCAGTTAAAGCACAAAGTGGAGATTCGAGCTACATCTGCAATTCATGTACCATGAAATTTGGCGAAACTAAGGGGCATTAACCGTATGTTAGCACATGCAAATGACACTTTTTACTTTAAAAAAAGCAGCTCAACGCTACAAAAAAGCATGGCATTTCTTCTAACTCAATCAAATTGCCCCGACAATGTTTCAAGTTAGCACTCAGGAATATAAAGTTGAACAAAAGGGAATAGTGAACCTACCAGAAATGACGTTAGGGCAGCCTGCTAATGACACTTGTGCTGCTGTAATGGCAGTGTGAGTAATGATAATCAGTGCGCAATTATAGCAGGTACTTGCAGAGGTTATGAGCCCATTCCAGCCGCTGCAATGCTAAACGCTTAAAACTTCAGGGCTGGAAGCATTGACAGGTGGAGACGGGGCCGTTTGCTATGGACCACTAATACAGAGCCATTTAATCAGGGAGTCCGGGCACAGCTGTGCATTGTAATACTTAATCCATAAAGCTATACATATGCACATTCGAAAGCCCCGTGACACATGTACAAACACACTGGCGGGAATGACAAATACCACAGCCTTTATGATTACGGCTTATGTCACATTATCGCATCTACCTTTATTGCTCGCGTAACAACTAAAACCGTCACTACCAATTCCTCCTCACACAAGTCAAAGTCACTCGCTCGTATGACTGATAATACCTGCTATTGTGTGGCGGTAATGGTGGAACATAATAGGGGCTTTGCACTGGCTGATTGCAGTGTGTCGCTGTGCTGCAGTGGGCAGATGCGTGAAGGGTCCGGCGGATCGTCCAACAAATCACATCACTCACGGCTCATTTCCATCCTGAATTCCCCCAAGCCTGGCGAGCCGATGGGTCCATGTGCTCTAATTCATCCTCTGCGTCGTGGGAGAAGCGTATACATTATCTTAGCGCCGGGTCGTACTTGATTTCACAGAGTCATTATGGCATGGTGGCAGTTAAAAGCTAGACACAATCGCAGTCTGTGATCCATTGTTGCATTAGAGGCAGAGCTGTGTAATTAGAATAATATCTAGAGATACAATTCATTGGCAGACAAGTGGAAACAAGTGGCACAATTCAGCTGGTTGGCACTGCGTTTTTTGATCTCTTGATTGACAAGTTAATGTCTTCCTCACAAGGCTTTGTCGTTTTCCAGAAATGCCTGTTTTCTCGTAATATGTTGTTTCATTGCTCCCTGTGGAGGCTGTTAGCTCTGTTGGCCATAAAATAGATCTGAAAGTATTCTTATAAAGTTACAGCAGTGCCGGATTACTCTCATGCATAAACAGTGAATTTATGACATGCATATTTTATGTCTGTTATGACCACAAATGTATCAAATATAAAGCGTAAATACATTTAATGCAACGCCACTAAATCGCTTTACAATTTTCCGTGTCATCCAAAGTTTGTGTTTGTTCTGGATAACCAGTACAGGTTTATAACACAAGAAAGAAAGACACGGAGAGAGAGAGGAACACCTAGCTGAGGGAAGATGAGTGCATTAATCAATTATAGTAAAGGCTGATGCCACATAATATCGTATTCATGATGTAGACTGTGACATTTAAAAGCAAAGTTTACTGTAGTGCCGTGTAGCCATGGGAATCGTAACGGCTTTTAGCGATTCCGGTTCCGATTCCACTTTATGTTTCTGGTTTCTTCATGATTAAATTGAACTCTTAGTACTTTTCAGAAAGCACCAGTCGGATATTACCGAAAGTGATTGAGTCAAATGTGAATCCAGTAACTGCCCCGGCTGATTCAGTGAGAAAATGTGCTGTTTGAGACTCATTTGTGAGTCATTAAAAAGTGAGTCATTAAAATAACTGGCTTGAAAGAGTCATTAGTTTGTGTTGTTAGAAAGATGTATATTTATTTATCTAATTGAAAAACAAAGTTGTGCTGCCTATTTATTTTTTTGCTTGCTTTAGTGTTTTTAGTTGGAATGGTGTCTGCATGGTGTCATGAACAATGGACTCATTGCACAATCACTTTTGCATTTAGCACCAGTGGCCACCGCCACCTCTGGTGCAGCACAGTGTATGAAAATTGTGAGAATATTAATCACAAATTAAATATTACATGACAGGACAAAGTAATACAGATATGATATACTTTCACACTAAATGCATTACTTAAATGTCATGGTTTAATATAATATATTAAATGTTATGTTTACTTTAATTAATAATCTATACAGTATAATACGACAGCGTTTTCTTACTATCACAGTTTGATATAGGAGACTATGCTATTTGCTCGTGTTCCACTGATATTTTAGCAGAAATACATATGCAGTTAGCATGCATAGATTAGGATCTGAACAATTTTGTACAGTAATCTACAGTACTGCTCAAAAGTTTACACACCCCTTGCAGAAAATGTGCATAGTTTTAACAAAATAAGAGAGATCATACAAAATGCATGTTCTTTTTTATTTAGTGCTGTCCTGGATAAGATATTTTACATAAAAGGTGGTTACATGTAGTCCACGAGACAAAATTGCTGTATTGATAAAAATGACCCTGTTCAAACATTTTGAACAGGATGAAGATGTCCAATTTTTCTTATTTTGTGAAATATAATTTTTTTTCCATTTAGTACTGCCCTTCGGAAGCAACAGAAGATACAGTACTTACATGTTTCCCGGAAGACAAATTAGGTACAATTTACCTTGATCCTTGATCTCTTAATGCGTCGTGTTTCCTTCTGGAGCGTCAGTGAATGTTTAAACTTTTTCAAATAGTTGTGTTTGAGTCACTCAATTGTCCTCAGAGTGAAAAGATGAATCTAAAAAATCATACAGTCACTACTGGAGAGGGTTCAAATATGCAAAATATTTTTCTGAAGAATGCTGGGCAGTTTAACATGCTCAGGGCAAACAAGGGACTCATGAACAACTATCACAAAACAAAAAATCAGCTGTGGATCATCCAGGAAATGACAAACGGTATTAAGAATAAAGGGTATGTAAACCTTTGAATGTGGTCATTTTTATAAATTCAGTTATTTTGTTGTCTTGTGCACTAACATCTTATCCAGGACAGTACTAAATAAAAAAAAATAACATGCATTTTGTATGATCCCTCTTATTTGGTTAAAATTATTCACATTATCACATATTCTGGGTGTGTAAACTTTTGAGCAAGACTTTGCTTATACTGTATACCGTGACACTGTTTAAACACATTGATGTTTGTAATTATTAGTAGTAACGGTTCAGATGTCGTAAATCATAAAGCGTTTTTTGCTGGTTTTCAAGACTGACTAGACTGCCCATTGGAATTGCTTTGGGGTCTTGAGCAGACTGTCTTTGGCTATCTGTGTTACGTAACGTTCCATACCATGATTTTTGTAATCAGGACAGTCCACGTGCAGCCCAATTTTTGTGTCAGTGCTCATTCAACAGCGCATTTGCACATGAGAATGACTTGAGTGCTTGGAAACAAAGTCAACTAGATGTGCACACGCTGAACATGTCTCTCCACGCCGAAGGAGTATACGGTACTTTGAAAGGCTTGCATAGATGGAGATGGAGTGAAACGTGAATGAAGTATACCCGGCCCTTTAGACTCCACTCAACTATTTGAACGAATAATTCATGACAATGTATGCATTGATGCAAGCATGTATATTTAAGATTAATTAACTAAACACCATAAAAAATTGTGTTCCAGTATTTTTTATTTCTTTTAACTAACTTGTTTCTTAACCTTGAGCTTGTATTTATTTTACTCTCCTGTTCTCTGCAGAATATTTGATAGTGTTAAGCCTTGTATCTAATCTGCCAACACTCACACTAGAAAAGAGGTTGCAGACAAATTACGTTATGAGAAATAACACTCAAGTTTTATTTTGTACAAAGTGGAAAAAAATGAAGCATCTTCCTCTCAAGGTTGCCAGCTATGAACACAGTCAGCTAAGAGATGAAAAGAGAGAGAGAGCATGAGCAGCCGAGCAACAGAGTTTGATAGAGTTTACTTGGGTCTTCTCGCTTTGTCCTTCTGGTGATAACCTGACCTTTAGCCGGGGATCTATAATGCCCATCACGGACAGGGAGGAGAGAAGTCTCAATTCTCCATGCTGCCATTTCTGTGACCAAGTTCTCGGCCATAATGACGTTCCCCTGTTAGGGGTCATTGGCACTTTGGTTTTTCTGACTTTGAGTGGTATACAGACTCACCACCTGGAGAAGGATCTTATAGAACAGCCATAATTTATCTCTGCTCTGTGTTTTCTTTATTATTTATACATGTGTGTAATAATTTATGATGCATTTTGTTTTCATGCCTGAATCCCTCAAATTAAACAGCATGCATTACAAATTCATAGTCTGCTTGTTTTAAACCAGGTCTGTTAGAAAGCCGAAGAGCCCTTGTATCTCGTCAATGTGAACCACTCTTGCGTGCACATGCGCTTATTTATACATCACACGGTCAGCCTTGGGCGTTTTGGCGATTTAGAGAGATTACGCTCTCGGACTTCTGCGTGCCTGGTGATGTCGCAAAGAATAAACTCTGATGCAATGGGTAAGCTCTCACACAGACAGGGTCTGCTTTGAGGGGAAGAAACCAAATCATATGCCTGGGAAGCGTGCGCACACTGCAATAGCTATAAATGAGGTCAAAAGGTGAATCAACCTCGCAAAATGCATATTTTATCAAAAAATATACCCACCACCGTTAACAAGGGAAGGTGCATTTCTCTAACAGAATTATTCATATGGCTGACAACTCCCCAGAATGCTCTCTGGGTTATCAAGGGTAAACCAGATTTGAAGTGCTTTTCCATGTCTGCTTTCTCAGAACTTGGAGGGCTACAGTTTGCACTGGCATGACCTCTTCGACACTTAAAATGCCCCTGAGTGCAGAGGAGGAGCAGACTGTGGGGAATTGAGGAATATGAAAGACACAACTGGGTACCAGGCAAACTTCAATTTATAACTGCTTTTGCAATGATCTTATCCAAGGAAATCTATAATACCTGGAGACAGCTATCCGTTAGCATTTCCCATTTCTCTCAAATCTCGGCGGCGCTTACTCGTATGTGCTCATCTTTGCTCATAATTTATAATAACTGTTTTCTATTTCAATATATTTAAAATGTTATTTTTTTTCCTGTGATAGGAAAGCTGTATTTTCAGCAGCCATTTCTTCAGTGTTCAGTGCCACACGATCCACCTGAAATCATTCTAATATGCCGATTAGGGGCTCAAGAAACATTTCCTGTATTATTTATTATTATTTCCATTATTATCTGTGTTGCTTAATATTGATACATCCGTGATACATTTGTTCAGGATTCTTTGATGAATAGAAAGCTCAAAAGAACAGTATTTATTTGAAAAATACATCTTTTGTAACACTTAACCCTTAATGCATACCTTGGGTCTTTAGTAACCCGGGATGTCATTCACTACCCGCCTCCTCGTTCATTTTTTAAAGTTAGACATCAATCTTCATAGTATCCCTTAATCAAATCATTATAAACAATATAACAAGACAATTTCCCCACTAATGTTTTGTAAAAAATGTATAGGGTCGCGAAGTTACGTTTCACTCATAGTTACCGCAGGCAGAAAACAAAAGAATAGGAAGTATCATCAGCAAAACTTGAAATGGCTCAGCAATTTACTGATATTCACGCAATCAAATATTAGTGTCACTGGTAACACTTTACAATAAGGTTCATTATTTAACATTAGTTAGTCTACATTAGTCTACATTAGTTAACATGAACTAACAATGAACTGCATTTATAAAGCATTTATTTATCTTTGTTAAAGGGATAGTTCACCCAAAAATGAAAATTAGCCCATAATTTACTCACCCTCAAGTCATCCTAGGTGTGTATGACATTCTTCTTTCAGACGAATAAAATCGGAGTTATATTACAAAAGTCCAGGCTAATCCAAGCATTAGAATTTAATTAATAGTTGCTCTGTTTTCCATAAAAAGTGCATCTGTCTGTCAAATAACGTGCTCCACGTGGCTCTGGGGTGTTAATAAAAGCGAATCGACGTGTTTGTGTAAGTAAAATATCCATATTCAAAACTTTACCAAGTAAACATTCGGCCGACCGTCTTCCATGGAAAAGTGTTGAATGTTGAAAGTGAAACTCAAGATGCGTACGTGACGTCATGACGAGCGTAACTGGTCGCGTTAGTCTTTCAATCGGCAGGGGAACTTTCAACAATTTTTCCATAAATTGAACAGGGAAGGCGGTCGGCCGAAAGTTTACTTTATAAAGTTTTAAATATGGATATTTTTCTTACACAAACGCATCGATTCGCTTCAGAAGGCTTTTATTAACACCCCATAGCCGTGTGGAGCATGTTATTTGATGGGCAGATGCACTTTTTATGGACTTCAAAAACAGAGCAACTATTAATCAAATTCTAATGCTTGGATTAGCCTGGACTTTTGTAATATAACTCAGGTTTTATTCGTCTGAAAGAAGAATGTCATACATACCTAGGATGACTTGAGGGTGAGTAAATCATGGGCTAATTTTCATTTTTGGGTGAACTATCCCTTTAATGTTAATTTCGACATTTACTAATCCATTAGTAAAATCTTGTTAACATTAATTAATGCACAATGGTTTTGAGAATATGTTTGAGATTGCAAATATGAGCTCGATGCTGAATGTACTGGGAAATTAGCTCTGACGAGGACAGTGATGATGGTAGAAAACATCAGCTCAAACTGAGCTCCATCCAAGCTCCAAAAGCTAACAAAATTTGCTTTATTTTATTCTTCTGTAAGTATTACTTTAATATCAGGAGAGTTGTATATTATCGCAGCAGGTAGAGATCCATCCGTGTTAGATATAGATCCGGGTCGCTAAAGACCCAAATATGTAATAATGATTGCTGAAACATTCATGCATTTAAACATTAAGGGCCCTATTTTAACGATCTGAAATGCAAGTGTCAAAGCGCGAAGCGCAAGTAACTTTGTGGGCGGGTCTCGGCGCTGTTGCTATTTTCCCGGCGGGATAAATGGCTCTTGCGCCCGGCGCAAATCTAAAATGGGTTGGTCTGAAGTAGCTTCATTATTCATAGGTGTGGTTTGGGCGTAACGTGAATAAACCAATCCGAGCGTCATCCAACATTCCCTTTAAAAGCAGGTGCGCAAGTTCCATTATGGATTGCTATTATTATGGCGTATTTACCAGGCGCACGCCAGGAGCGGTTCACAGCCGAGGAGACTGATGTGCTTGTAAGAGCAGTGAAAGACAGAGAAGTGAAGTTGTAATGTTGTACATTATGGTAAAGGTGATTTCACAGTCTTGTTTTTTTTCAGTCTTTCAGTTTTTTCAGTTTTTCAGCGTCGGTGTACAAAGTCAATTGCGCTGGGTGCAAGATAGGGCCCTAAATGTCTTTAATGTCACTTGTGGTCAATCTTATAATAGGAAATGTTTCTTGAGTCCCAAATCAGCATATTAGAATGCTTTCAGATAGATCATGTGGCACTGAACACTGATTGTCTCAAAACTGGCAGAGATTGTGAAGCACAGGATCTTATATAAATATGGTAATGGATATGACAATGTTAATGTATTTGGTCTTGGCGGAATAGATCTGCTACGCTGCTGTTGATTTTTGCTGCTGCTGCTGTGAGCAGACATACTGCTGTGAGCATGTAAGACATGCTGCTGCTGCACATATAACATGAAATAACCCCATAGCAGATTTATACAGGTGGAGCTGGGGAAGGTGAAGGTGAAGACTGTTAACGGCAAACAATGCCAAGTATTTGAATGTTGAGCAGCAAGCTCAATGATGCCACAGCAACCAATCAGCTGCGCTATGTAAATGTGATTGCTAACAATTTGCGTCATTTAGATTTTCATGACAAAAATGTTGTTTGTCAATTGCTTAAAAGGATTTCGCCATAATGCACAGCCATTTACAAATGGCTTTCAATAGACATAGATGTGTTTAGGTCTGGATGGTTTAGTTATGGCATCTTCCAGCCAGGGCTTTGAATGTGTGTGCGCACATCTGCGTCTATAAATCGCAAGGAATGAGTCATGGTGATCTTCTGATGCGCACCTCTTTTTAATTCGCTCTCCTACACATCTCTTGCCAGCAATCGAGTTGAAGCTCACAGGGGCAGGAAGGAACAGTCAAGGTGCATGAGCCTCACAATCTTACCTTCTTCAGATTCTGAGGGCTCTGGTGTCAACAGAGATCACAGGATGCGGCTCTGGAAATGACTTAAAAAGAATTTGAAAGGTGACATTAATGTTACATCTGCAATTCATGACCTTCTGAGGCAAGAAATTACATTTGACATCCTGAAACAGTCACAAAGCCATTGTGTATGAGTCAGGAGGTGCCATTTTCATACCCCAAGGTGAACAGTCTGACTATTATCATCTGCATAGCTAATCATGTTTGTGCAATTTTGTTTCTTGTGCAATGAAGGGCCATTTTTCTCCAGTAGATTTTTGAGCGCCATCTACAAAGTGGAGAGTATTTCATGTCTTAATGTCAGCTGTTGAATTTAAGAGCTCAAAAACCCTAAGACCATTTTTTTTCTGATTTAATAGAAGCATTTGTATTACAAATTATATTATCAGCATAATTGAAACATTGAAAAATGTAAATTAATTGCAGAATTGAATGACAACAGCACTTGAGCTGCACACATTTGTGTAAAACCTGAAGATCATGTTCTCCGGCATGATTTGAAAATGATCCAAAGAGCATCTTCAGCATGAATTAATTTACAATTGATAAATATATAAGAAATAGCGCAAAAATATTAAATGTATCTCCGTTTTACATCATAACTTTAGAATAAAAAACAGTGGTAACTAATTTATTACTCTAGGTTAATATTAATTTCTTTAACATTTCTAAAACATTTTTGTACTTTGGGTATTAGAACAAACATGAATAAACAATGTACATTAAACTAGTTAAATCAATTCTGAAAAAAACTAATGTAAATAATTTAAAACATCTCAGGCTTTCGATCCGGCAGTATTTCCCAAAAGTTACCAGTTGGTCTATATGCACTTCAGATTAAAGCCTGTTTCGACATCCATGAAGACTGTTAAATGCAGTTGTTGATAGTATAATGGAACAATCTACAGTAAGTTAACTCCTTTAGCCTGATTAAAAGCATTTCATTTCATGGCTGGGAACACATTTCATCTGAAAGAGAAGGCCAATTAAAAGCTTGTTAGTCTGCCAGATTAGTTGCGTATGAGAGTATTGAGTGTTATAGCTATATGCTCTCTTCAATCCAATCATGAATTTGCATGGTAACGCATCCTGCATGGGGGCGCGGACCTTTAATGTCATGTATGTGAACCATTATTTTGCCCTCTGCTCCTGCTCCTCTTGTTTTGGTCTGGCTGGAGCACTTAATGTTAAGTCAGCCTTCCATGCTTTAAGTAAGCATGTGGCCCTTTAAAAGGTTATGTAACTCTGATTTTTGGAGTTTAATGCAGTCCCTGTAGGGTGTAACCTCTGGAATTGCTTGGTAGACCTTCAGCACACTAAAGAAGTAATCCATATGACAGTGCAGTCAGCCATTTAGGAGAAAAAGAGTGTGTGTGTGTGTGTGTGTGTGTGTGTGTGTTTTTATGGGTGTACTTACAGCCTGGAATGTTGGGTATGTCAGTATATGTCAGCAGACTGCTCATTTGAGTCTCTATATGGTAAAGTACAGCTGAATAATGCATTTTTGTCCACTCAGAGAGATATTTTTCAACCGCAAAGAAAAAATACTGCATATAAGATTCACTTACACAAACACACACACTGATTGACCGCAGTGACGGCAATGAACTGAACACTTTCAGATGTTTATTACTCCTGCTCATATTTAATGAATAGTTTAGCCTGAGTACATGTGTACGGCTACACTGTACACTATGGAGTAGCAATTAATGTCAGTATGAAGAGGTGAGCGCTGCCCTTAAGCATGTCTATGCAGCATTTAATGTCATATTTCAGAGGCACACAATCCATAATTTAATATCTCAGTGAGGAGGGACTGGAGGTATTACAGCACCTGGGTGAAGATGCTCTCCCAGAAACATGGAGTCCCTGAATTAGACTGTTCGTGAACATAGTGTTCGTATGTTCAGATTTTCCTCATAGTGAGCATTAACGGCAGGCTGAATGATCTGAGTCAACATTGTCACAACTTTAGTATTCATTTAGAGGCTAAAATGAGGTTTATTTTTAGAGTGCCGTTTGAACCGTCTGAACAGATGTTGCATCTTATACATACACTAATTTATTGCTTTATTTATTTAATTACAGTGCTTGTGAGGCAATTGATATTCCTGTTCTTTTTATTCACTACAAATTGCTGCATTTCATTCAGCTTGAACCATTTAACATGCAAACTCATTTCAAATGTTTAATTATTTAAATTTTATTATAATCTCTAAAGTCTTAGCTGTGTTTTTCTTTTTCTTTTAATAAATTATGGCCCGGTTTCACAGACAGGGCTTAGACTAAGCCAGGATTAGTCCTTAGTTTAATTAGGACATTTAAGTAACTTTTATAAACGTTCCCAAGAAAAAAACATTACTGGTGTGCATCTTGAGACAAAACAATGGCACTGACATATTTTAAGATTTGTCAGTGCAAGATTCTTTCAGTTAAAACAGCTCAAACATGCATTTTAGTCTAGGACTAGCTTAAGCATTGTCTGTGAAACCGGGGGTATGCTTTCTAAGAAATTTAATGTTGAAGTTTTCCAATTGACTCCGGCCCACATCTGGTACGCTTGGAATCCACATGTACCAGATGTGGCCCGGATCTGAGCCGAAACTATGTTGCTGTCTGGGGAGTCTTAAGCAATTGAATTTTAAGCATTCTTTGAATAATTCATATATATATATATATATAAACATCTTTCTTGAATAAAAACAAAAAAACATGAAGTTTGAAAATTACGAAAAGTAATAACGACAATTGACAATTGTTCTATATGCACTTTCAACATCCATGGAGAATGGTAAATGCAGTTGTTGGTAGAAAATAAATTTAAAAAATTCTATCGAAAAGAAAATTAAGATATTGCCTTTGAAAATATACGTTTATGATTGTAAAATATTGCAAGGAATAGTAATAAACTGGTTTTAAACTTAATATAAAAAAGGTTCACATCACAGTGTCAAAGAGTCACAAAACATGTTTGGTAATTCTTTTTTACATAATTGAAAGTCAATTCAGATCAGAACACGTTGCAAAACACATTTCTAAATTAAGTGGATAATTGTTTAAAGTGATGATATAATCTGTTATTAATCTTTACATATTTTTAATTAATAATTTTCAAAAACTTTGATTCAAAGTGTTACAGTGCTGACATCAGTAATATTTGCATATGGAATTATTAGTAATCTTGTGCATTTATTTGTATACTGAAATTTGATTGGCCTGTTCTTTACTTAATGCATTTGTTTCACCACCCAGTTAGTCATTGACTTAACAGATAGCGTTTTAGTATGAAGACATTTTAAGGAAACTGGCTTCCTTTCAAGCCTGCATACAGTTACGTGCGATTATAACAAATTCAACTGAGCTTTAATCTTAATCAAATATTTCATATGATTTTATTTCTACTAAGAAATAATCATGAACGATTGGGGTGCGCTAAAACCTAATCTTAACTAAAACTTCAACATTATTCTTTTGATTTCTTACCAGCACTGGTGTTGGAAGGGTACGTCAAGAAGTGCAAATCTATTTTTTTTATTTTATATTGCAGTAATAAAACGAGCGGTTATGGTATTTTGAAGACATGTCTGGATGGAGATATCATATTTTCATCTATTCATCATATTGCTGTTTTTTAGAGCCTTTCATAAAATGAGACTCCCTGGAGTTTTTCTCCCTTCTCATCTGGTTCTTATTCTGTCAAGAGTCCCAAATAGTCAATATGAAGTAATCAGAATGTGTCACAGTATACGTTTGCCTGTGGACATGCTTAAATGAATGGACAGCCCCACTCAACCCTACAAAGAAGAGACTTCATCTGTCAATCAAGCGGAAAGGGCAGGCAAAGAAAGGGGCTCCCAAAGGACCCAGGGGTAAATCTTTGAAGTGATTCTGTGTTTTATTTAATTTTTTTTGGGGGCCGACTAAATCAAATCGGCTGTTGAGACCTGAGGCTGCCTGAGTACGAGTGGCAGACATGTTGCCAGGCGTGTTAGTTGGCACTCCCCATCATCTCTTCATTTTACACTGATGGAGTGTCTATTCTTCATCATAACTGGAGAGGGGACAACACAGCTGAGCCTTCTGTTTCTCAAACGGCAGGGGAGGAAACACTAGGGAAATGAAGGCCTGATGGATTTCTGCCAAATTGCTTAACCCTGATGTAGTGGGCAATACCAAATTCAGCACTGAGCATCCAGTAGTGATGGGAAATACAAATAATCTTCAACGAATATGCTTTTTGAAAGTTAAAAAAAAAACAATTTAGTAATTTTGACACATCTTTTCTAAAACCAATAAAGTCATATAGCATGTAGGCAAATATAATTTGCATTTAAGTCCCACTGGAGGCAAGTTGAAGAACCCAAGTGGAGTTTTTATTAACTGAAATCTTAACATAAATCAAAATCCAAAACATGGAACAAAGACATGGCTTGGCAAAACAAATACTTGCCGTGGTGTGGCTAAACATAGGACTCACGACAGGAGGTTATAACATCAATATCAGACCAAGACACATGGCAAATATGAGGGCTAAAATACACAGAGACTAATGACAAGACAAGTGAAACCTGTGAACAGTGATCAAACAATGAACCAATGACAGAACAAGACACAGGATCACATGAGGGCATGGGAGTCACATGACAAGACCAGGAAGTGCATGACAGAACATGACAACTCAGAAACATGACAGTGAACATGATAAACTAAGAACATGAACATGAACCAACACCAAAACACCCTGTGACAATAATATGGTTGTTTTATTAAATAAGGGCACTTTTTGTGAATTAATACACTGACATTCACATTGTTTAAAAAAGTCTTAGCTCACCAAGGCTGCCTTTACTTGATTGTTTTCTATTTAAATATCTACTTTTAAAAATTGTATGTATTCCTGAATTGGCAAAGCTGAATTTTCAGCAGTAATTATTGTTTTCAGTGTCACATTATCCTTCAGAAATCATTCTAATATGCTGATTTGGTGCTCAAATAACATTTCTTATTATTATCAATGATCAATACAGCTGTGCTGCTTAATAATTCTGTGAAAAACGTGATACCCTGGTGTTTAATAAATAGAAAGTTCAAAAGAACAGCATTTATTTGAAATAGAAATCATTTATTATTATTTATAATATTTATTTACAATTTCATTAATGCAATTATCTAATAAACCAATCACATGGCAGTTGCTTCAATGCATTTAGGGGTGTGGTCCTGGTCAAGACAATCTCCTGAACTCCAAACTGAATGTCAGAATGGGAAAGAAATGTGATTTAAGCAATTTTGAGCGTGACATGGTTGTTGGTGCCAGACGGGCCGGTCTGAGTATTTCACAATCTGCTCAGTTACTGGGATTTTCACGCACAACCATTTCTAGGGTTTACAAAGAATGGTGTGAAAAGGGAAAAACATCCAGTATGCGGCAGTCCTGTGGGCGAAAATGCCTTGTTGATGCTAGAGGTCAGAGGAGAATGGGCCGACTGATTCAAGCTGATAGAAGAGCAACTTTGACTGAAATAACCACTCGTTACAACCGAGGTATGCAGCAAAGCATTTGTGAAGCCACAACACGCACAACCTTGAGGCGGATGGGCTACAACAGCAGAAGACCCCACCGGGTACCACTCATCTCCACTACAAATAGGAAAAAGAGGCTACAATTTGCACAAGCTCACCAAAATTGGACAGTTGAAGACTGGAAAAATGTTGCCTGGTCTGATGAGTCTCGATTTCTGTTGAGACATTCAGATGGTAGAGTCAGAATTTGGCGTAAACAGAATGAGAACATGGATCCATCATGCCTTGTTACCACTGTGCAGGCTGGTGGTGGTGGTGTAATGGTGTGGGGGATGTTGTCTTGGCACACTTTAGGCCCCTTAGTGCCAATTGGGCATCGTTTAAATGCCACTGCCTACCTGAGCATTGTTTCTGACCATGTCCATCCCTTTATGACCACCATGTACCCATCCTCTGATGGCTACTTCCAGCAGGATAATGCACCATGTCAAAAAGCTCGAATCATTTCAAATTGGTTTCTTGAACATGACAATGAGTTCACTGTACTAAAATGACCCCCACAGTCACCAGATCTCAACCCAATAGAGCATCTTTGGGATGTGGTGGAACGGGAGCTTCGTGCCCTGGATGTGCATCCCACAAATCTCCATCAACTGCAAGATGCTATCCTATCAATATGGGCCAACATTTCTAAAGAATGCTTTCAGCACCTTGTTGAATCAATGCCACGTAGAATTAAGGCAGTTCTGAAGGTGAAAGGGGGTCAAACACAGTATTAGTATGGTGTTCCTAATAATCCTTTAGGTGAGTGTATGTCCCTGTTTAGTTTGTTACAGACATGATTGAGCTCAAACAAAGTAATTTAAAAGCTAAATATATTTTGGATTTACATAGTTCAATTTCTCATTCAGCTGATAAAGTGTTTGGGTTTTGGGATGGGCTGAAATTTTGGCTATACCGAAGATTTTCAGCCGAAACAGCTATTTTCTAGCCTGGATGCTAGCCGAACTTAGCCCCGCCCACAACTTTACCTTTACCATTTCTCTCAAAAATATTGATCATGTTGGTAAGTACTCTGTGTATCCTTAAATTCTTTTTACAACACTGGCAAAGATCGTTTACACTCATCTTCTTGTTCTACTTCTTCCTACTGCGTGTGTGCAGTTGAGTTCTGTTGACAACTATGCGTCGCTCAACACGTCACTTACTCTGTTGCTCTGGCTGGTTGTAGGTCTATTCATTTGAGTGTAGAGGCATTTTCTTTCCTGGGTCGGTTGAAACACGCCCCATAATCACAGCCCAATGAAGCAGTATCAGACTCATATTCTGACTAGTATCTGAGTATGACGATGTCAGTTCACTGGCAAATCAGTGACCAAAACAGATGTTTAATTAGCGCTCCTCCGATGGCACGTTTTGAATGTGTTCAGCATCTGTCCGTTTGCCACAGGACAGCCCAACTTACATTACAACTAACCGAAATAAATCTGCTCTTATGCAAACGCTCGATCAGTGTTTCAGCTTAGGCTATACAATTTCACATAACCTTACATTTACCTCAAGAAAGCCATTCAATGTCCATAAACTCATTAGCCAGAAAAAAAAACAACTCTAGAGAAGAGCATTTTGATAAATACATGCTCTGTATTACATTATTCATTATATTTTTACTAAACCTGTTAGCAGGGCCGTGCACAGGCATTTTGAGGGGCAGTGGCCCAAACCAAGAAAAGAGGCTATAAGGGGTTGAGTATAATCTTAATATAGAGAATGAATAACAAACCTTTTACAATCATATTGTAAATAAAATGATTAGGCTTTTGTGCTAATTCAATTTATCTTGTTGTAATTATGCCTCTAAAAAGTTGATTCTGCACTGATTTGATGATCTCATATTTATTGCTATTTAAAATGTTGTAGATGAGAATCACTAAAGTTATTGAATATATTTTGGACAAATCTTGTTCAAATTAAATAAAGCAACCGTTTTTCAATAACGGAGGAATATGTAAAAATATGGTATTTGGGGTAAGAGGCACCATATTTAACATGATAATAAACAGGTTGACATGGCATGGTTGGATTCATATGGTAAATATCATATATTAAGTTGGGTGTCCCACCTTAGAGATAATCACCATATTTAAAATGAAACCATCATATTTAAAAATATGATATTAATCATCATATAATACAAATATTTGTATTTGTTAGTACTGTAAAGCTTTATTAAATTATTATGTGATCTCATTCAATGCTTTGAGAATCTTTACTTAAAGGTCCCATGGCATGGCATTTTTCTATTATTTTATAATGTTTCCTGAGCTGTACTTATATTGTTAGTATGACTTTTACATCATAAAATGTCATAATTTAGAAATAAAAGGCATTTTTTCTATACTGCTGTTTGCCCTGTGGCTGAATGCCCTGCTTCAAGAGGCGTGTCTGCTGTGAGACTTCAGTAAAAACACCCACTGTTGTGATTGGCTGACATCTTTGCATTTTATATGAGCGGAGGGGGCGTGGTTTATCGAGGCACGAGCAGGCACGAGTCTGCCAGGGAGACGGATGGACCTGAGTTCACTTCACATCAGTTCTCAGCATGTCTGAACTGTTTTAGTTACAGCATATACTTTAGGTTATTAGTCTATTTCTAGTCGGAGGGACTGTCACTCATGTCAGAAAGTTAGTAACTTTAGTAAATTATGGATCAGCGCTGACTGGAGACGCGAACCGTTTAGAACGATTCAGTCCGATTTGGTGAACTGACTCGGTTCACTAAAAAGAACTGGTTCAAAAGAAAGATCGTTCGCGAACCGGACATCACTAATGTATCAGAGACTGAGCTCAGCGATTGCTAACAAAGTTATTTATAGTAACTACTGAGTTATGAGAGCGCTGTCAGTCAGCGCGAGTTTATTGTGTTTGTATCTGAGAGTTCTGAATAAACAGTCACACCGAGTCCGTCTCTTCATCATTATTCTACCAACTTTGTAACACATGCAAAGTACCATTACAGCTGTCGAGATGAACGAGTTAAAAGTAAGTGTTGATAATAGCATTATTTTTAAAATAAAATAAAAGCGTCAGTGACGCGCGTTGAGTACACAGCGCAAACAAAGACACAACAGCAGTAATCGGATGTAATCCAGTTTATTGTGGGGCTAGGCTGGCTAGCCCGGATATGCTCAAGCTTACCCCCCTTCTGCTTAATCTCACGCCGCGTTTGGTGCCTCCGCTGTGGGCCAGATGCAGTACTGTGGGTCGGGGATGTTGAAGGCCAACGGCCAGTGCAGCCCGAGCTTCGGCGTGTGTGAGGTTTATCTCTGCTGATGTTGAGCAGAAACTCATGACTGTATGCACATTTTAGAACCGATAGACGCGACGAGGACGTACAAAAACACTGACTCACAAGATATAAAACACGAAAACACCGTTCTGTCTGGAGAGAGAGAAGCCGCATTGTGTGCACGAATAATAAATAATTAGCTACACATCAGAAATCACTGATCACAGATCAGAAGGAACTGAAAAAAGACTTCTGTTTTCATTTGTACATCCAAACACTGAGAAACTGCCAGCGTTCACTCGTTCACAAGCAATGATGCAATGATCTCTCGACGAGCGTTTGCATGGGCGTGCCAGATTCTCTGGGCGGAGGAAAGGGAGGAAACCGTTCCTGCTTGGACGTCAAACCAGGAGACTTCAGGATTGGCTAGTCTGGCCTGTCATTTTCTCAAAGGCAGAGAAAGACAGCCACAACTCGGTTTTACACCGATCAACATTTCTATCCACTTGGGGACAATATTCAGGCTAGGGGAACTCATATTAATGTTGAAAAACCTCATAAAATGAAAATTTCATGCCATGGGACCTTTAAAAAAAATATTGTTTCAGTATTTTTTAAATATATTTTTATATTAACATATTTTAATATTTATTGAACAACAATTAATTATTGTATTTATCAAAATAAATATAGTACTTTGTTTAAACTTTGCTAAAGAAAGTTTTTAAGTATTATCTTAAATTAGCCCCATTGTATCCTATGATACAACTCATAGAATATTTATAGTATATTGCCTTTTTTAATTGTGTATACTATTAACATGGTCTCAATAACATATCATAAATAGGAGGTATGTTATAGATACTAGCATTAACTCAGACAATTAATTATAATGCGAATATACTTTATAGGAGTTAAAGTGTGACAAACTGTCTGCTAAATATTCTATGATTTACCCGCTGGTTGGCAGGAGCTTTAAATCCATATTTGCAAAGTTGAATGGATTTTAGCCTCACTTTTTGAGTCCATTGGTCTTCTTTTTTGTGAAGTCATTGTTTTTAGTCTACAACGTGTACTGATAACAGCAAATATGGTGTTATTTATAGCCTATTAGATCAGAATAGGTACAATAATTTGATTAGACAATTAATTATCTTCCAAGAACGTGGATATTTTTCACAAGTTGTTAGCACTATTAGAAGACAGGAGGCAAAACACTACCGACAGAAATACAAAAACAAACTACTAAATTACTAATTCCGCAGATAAACCACTGTCTGTAATGTGGATTGTAGTTTGTAATCTACCTGTTAATGGGACGACATTGTGGAACTATCGTCGCCACAGAGAGCGGGCACTGCCACAGACTGTGAGCGATGCTGCGGAGTGAGCGGGAAAACACGGTTCTTAGTGGAACAGACCGCTTTAATGGGATTCCTCTGGGAGTGAGGGAGGGAAGTGGGGCAAGAGCCCTCAGCCGATGAGGGTAAAGGGGCAGTGGCTCTAGCCACCGGGCCACCCCTCTGTGCACGGCCCTGCCTGTTAGTGATGTCTTCAACAAATCTGTCATGGAAACAAGTTATTATTATGGTCATTTAAATGTATATATTTGACTAACAAACTGGAGTAGAAACAATTCTGTTGTTAAAAAAGTTGATGCTTTATGTGCAATGTTTGTACAAGTTTTAGCTATTTCAGTGTTGATTATTAAATAAGTTTGATTCATTAATTGATTATTATTGTATTATTTAGTTTTGGTTTTCGGCCAAGTGTATCCTGAAGTTTCGGTTTCTTGCCAGAATTTTCATTTATGTGCATCACTAGTTTTAACATGCTATTTATTAAAGCCAACACTGTTTGGCAATTTTATCAGTGAGGAATGTGCATACAGAACAATGAAGCAAAAAACATATTTCAAGTACGTTTTGTTGGTGACCATTGCTAGCAATTCTGCTAGTTACTTTTAGCCTCATCTGTCAAATAACAATTAGTCTCAGCCTCAGACTTCACGCCCACGGACAGTTGGCTGAATGTCTGATGCATATGGCACACTTATCAGGAAACACTTTAGGCTTTTCAAAGTCGTCATCTGATTGGTTGAATTCTACAGGATGTCTGCGAGACGAGTGTGTTGCGTTCTTTAATGGTTTGCCTAGAAACAAATGCCGTGACGCCAAACTCCCTCGTGGAAGAAAAACGTCGTCGTGTTTACAATGAGCGCTTACCAGGATCAACTAAACGCTGGATTTTCAAAAGTATGTGAATTTTGCAGCTCCAACTTGCACAACATTCTTGAATGAATACGGTCTGTTATTGTAGGGACATCGGCTTTACATTTTCATGCCCCTAAACATGACGCGGAACAAAACAAACTGCAAATGGTTCTTGACCAATGAAAGCTGCAATAGAGTCCAGACCTTCCGTGAGACTAAATAACAGTTAACATGGTTCATTGCAAATCACACATGTTTAAAAGAGATAGTTCTTAGTCTGTGAGTGGGCCATTGAATTGAATCGCTGTGATTTGAAGATGTCCTGAAATAGACTGCTGCCCAGTGACTCACTGAGTTGTTAAACCAGATCATTAACTGAAAGTCCTGCTTGATTACATTTCTGAAAAAAAAAAATCTGTCTTAGTTCACTGAGTTTGTGAGCTTCTCACATGCCTCTTTAGGAGTTCAACATGTCCAGAAATGGTTGTGAGTGAGCCGTTGCTTGTTACAAGTCTGATATGTTTAAAAGATACTGTTCTCAGTTCAGTGAGTCAGTAAATTGTTGATTTGAGAATCACTATTTGTAAACGATTCATTGAAAAGAGCCAACTCAAAATAATACTTTGTTTACATATTAGAAATGCGTCCAACAGGTTTCCTCAATTAAGTGTTATGTACGTATCAGCGGCCTTAACTGTCTGACCATTGACTATCCGCGCGTGACTAATGATGACATTTCCTGCAGAGAAGTACTGACGGAAGCAGATCTTATCTGACTCTCCTGCCCACACAAACACACTCATACATATATATACACATGCACGGAGGCAAGCAACCCATATTCGTCATATGTATCACCCACATTCAATTAAAGTGGCTAGCTGACGGTGTTGTCAATGTGCTGTGGGCAGCTTTGAAATGCGTAACTGCCTGACAGCGTCTTAGGTGTGCTTGGATAAGCAGATGTGCGTGAATTGTTGCGACTCTGATCATGGGTGGAGTGTGGCGAAGCTGTCGTGAGCTCTGCCTTGCATAAGACGTGACAAATGTGGACACACAGGTGTGTGTATGTTTGTCTCAAAACACCGCACTGACTCCTGAAGTGTGTCAGGGGAAGCATGCTGGATGCCATCAGATTAGTGTTCTCCTCTTTCCTCATGTTCACGGTGAGATAAGAGTATCGTCAGACTTTAAAGTTTGAACATGAATAGATGCACACGCACATACTTTTGACATACGCACAGCAAAAGAATAAAGGTTTGTTATTAGAGCATTTACAATTGTCAGCTAGCATTTCAATTATTTTTCCTTCACACAACATCATCCTTCATATTCAGCTTCAGTTGTGTGTATGTGAATTTGTGTGAGATTCTTTCATGTCAGGCTTTTTAATATTGGTGATATCTGAACATTTTAGATGAGAGCTGTAATACATTAATGTTCAAGGTTTCATCGCTTTATTTCCGAGAACCTGTATTTATTCGGCCCTTACATAATGCTAATTAGTAATAGCCTGCTCCCTCGAGCGTGGTGCATTCCATCTGCAGGGGGTGGATTTCTGCACTGTGCTGCGAGTACCATCTCATTAACAAATACTGAGCACATCCAGCATTTACTGGCTTCATTTGCCTGCATGTCTCTTGCAGTTCAGTAGTCGGTTTTATTCCCATTAAAATTTGAGTCCTCCTCCCAAACAGACTGAAAAGTGTTAATATGAGCAGTACTTAAAGGAATAAATTCTGTCATTATTTGCCCACCCTCATGTATTTTTTTAAAAAACCTGTAAGACTTACTTTCTTTTGTGGAACACAAAAGGGAATATTTATAGCTAAATGTCCAAGCTGCTTTCCACCACCAGAGCTGTCAAGCAAGATTGTTAAAGCAAGATTTTAGGTGAATAATGGCTTTAATTTCAGAACGTTAAAATATTTGATCAAACATTATTGTTTAAAGTTTGGATCTTTTTTAAAAATGTTTTTGACAGAAGTTCTATAAGAACAGCATTTATTAGAATTACAAATACTTTGTAACAATGAAAAAAATCTTTACTGTCAGTATATTATGTAAGGTTATTGGGTGTTTATTTTGTGATATGACGAAAATGTTAAGTCACTTACTTGATTTTTAACTTAAATAAAATCAGTTGAAGGCATAACCTGTATGAATTTCTTTCTTCTGCTGAACACAAAAGAAGATATTTTGAAGAATGTCGGTAACCAAACAGTTGATGGGACATTGACTCCCATAGTATCAACTATTTGGTTACCCATATTCTTCAAAATATCTTCTTTTGTGTTCAGCAAATTACAAAAATTCATACAGGTTTGGAACAATTTTTGGGTGAGTAAATGATGACAATTTTCATTTTGGGTAAACTATCCCTTTAATTTAGATGTACCAAAAGTTATTTGGGCCCCACTTTATATTAGGTGGCCTTAACTACTATGTACTTACATCAAAAAATAAGTACAATGTAGTTACTGTGTTCATATTGTATTGCAAAACACCTTTGCTGTTATTGAAGTGGGATACGGGTAAAGTTATGGACAGGTATGGTGGTATGGGTAAGTTTAAGGGTAGGGTTAGGTGTAAGGGAAGTGTCAACAGTGTAATTACAGAAATTAATTACAGATGTAATTACATGAAGGTATTTTAAAAAATGTAAGTACAATGTAAAAACATGTATGTACACAATAAGTGCAATGTATCAAATGATTAATTCAAATGTTAGTACATAGTAGTTAAGGCCACCTAATATAAAGTGGGTCCGTTATTTGAGAAAATGTTTCAGTGCATTCAAAAACTGAATCAGACACTCAGATGATGTGAAATTCAAGAACCGGTGCTGAGAATCTCATTCATCCTGAAATGGGAGGACCAAATGCTGTAATGGCCGCCGTGGGGCGGGGGGAGGGTGTGAATAGTCTGAGTTGATGAAGAAAAAGAGTCAGCGTGTGGGAGTGGGGATAGATGATAATGATAGTGGGATCAAAGAGTGTTATTTCCCCTTAGGCCCTGCAGAGTTGGAGAATGATGGTTGATGCCCATTTCTGATAATGAACTCCACTGGTTGGAGTCCTGTAGGAGTGAGAGCCTCCACGTTCGTACATGACAACAAGAGATCCACTTGGCGGCAATGACCCATGGGTCAAGCCTATTAAATTATACAGCTGTGCTGTGAATTAGCGTCTCTGAGCTGTCTAACACAATCACAATTAGCTTAGACTGATTATAGCTGTATTTAAAAGCAATAAACATTTACGTAGATGTTCCGAAAGATGGGTGTTGTTTATTAAAGGTGCAATATGTAGGATTTTTGCTGTAAAATATCCAAAAAACACTTGGCCAGTGTTATATATTTTGTTCAGTTGAGTACTTACAATTTACCAAAAGTTTCCAACTATTAAAATCGTGAGAAAATTGCGATTTTAACCAAGGAACCGGTATGTGTGAGGGAGTCATATTATGTCGATGGCGTCATATCCACTTTACCGTCGATTTCCGCTTTTACTGCCGTAGAAATCATGGCAACAGACGTGGACAACTGCATAATGTCTAGCGGACATTTCGTTCAAACATTATGGTAAATGGTAAATGGATGGACTGCATTTATATAGCGCTTTTAACAGACCTACGGCCATCCAAAGCGCTTTACATTTTGCCTCACATTCACCCATTCACACACCGACGGCGGTGTCAGCCATGCAAGGCGCCATCCAGCTCGTCGGGAGCAGCTGGGGTTAGGTGTCTTGCTCATGGACACCTCGACACTTGGTCAGGTGGAACCGGGGATCGAACCACCAACCTTCCGGTTTGTAGACAACCTACATGAACCACTGAGCCACTGCCGCCCCAGTGGCTCAGTGACCATGGCAAGCAGAACAAAATGAGAAATCAAAAGAGGAGCAGTATCGACGTGGCGTTTTCGAGATGGCAAGAGCTTTGCAACAAACTTCGACTTGACTGTTGTACCGTTCTTGCATGTGCTTCATTAGACAGGTGAGCAAATGTTCATAAAACGAATCAATGTTATGTATGTTATCATCAGTATGATGTTCTAATGTTGATGTAGCTTACTGCTAGTCTCATACAACCAACAAACTAACATTATAACTGTCAACACACTCAAATGCAGTTTAGATAGTGTGGACCAAGTGAAACGGCATTGCGTTTCCTCATTATTTTTATTCGTCAAATAAACTGACCTGTATGAGTACACTCTAAAAAATGCTCGGTTAAAAACAACCCAAGTTGGGTTGAAAATGGACTAATCCAGCAATTGGGTCGTTTTAAACCAGCGGTTGGGTTAAATGTTTGCTTAAAACAACTCAATCGCTGGGTTAAAACAACCCAATTGCTGGGTTAGTCCATTTTCAACCCAACTTGAGTTGTTTTTAACCCAGCATTTTTTAGAGTGTAGTAATTCAACACTTGCGGGTAGAATGAAATTGGAGGTCCTCATTTCTTTATATTCCCCGGGACTCGCACGTGTGCCACTAATATCTGTCTCTTATTAGTAATCGCGCCCTGCTTCATACCACAGTCATGTTAAAAAACATGAATGCATTCACTCATCCATAAACATTATTTCCCCATAAACATTATTAGATCCATCGGTATGACGACAAGTTCCATGATTCCACTCTCATTCATCTACCTTTGTTATTTTTTTTGAAGAGGTTAGCAACCCCTAGCGGCGAAAAAATACATAGTGTAGCTTTAAGCATGGACAATCTGCCGTATAGACTTGCTTAACACAAAACAAATGCATTATTGACACGGCTACATGCTTGTGCTTTACTTTATTTATCCACCACATTCAACCCCTGGAGTAAAGCTCTTCCACACTGTGGATCTTTGATTTAAGCCGCTGTTGTCCCTCACATAGCCACCTTATTAGTCTGTGCCGACTACACACACATTTAAATATTTCCAAGAACCAAGGGTATTCCGCCAGAGCACAAAATGAAACCAGCATATAGTGCTTTGGTATTCTGTGTGCACCATGGGCAACCAGTTCTGCTGACAAATGAGGCTGCTTTAGATTCCCTTGGTTTTGGAGGAGTAGTCGTCGCCTTTTTGAAGACCCACACAGAAAATGAGAATAAAGTTTCTGTGAATGCATATATAAATATATTTATATGGCGCATATATATATATATATATATATATATATATATATATATATATATATATATATATATATATATATATATATATATATATATATATATATATATATATATGAATGCATGAATATTTTACCCTCTTTCAGAACATGCACAGTTGGTGACTGAAGAGTTTTTCTCGAATTAAAAGTCTCTTTGAAAGCAAAGACTTTTGGGAGTGCAAGGGGATTTGATAGAATGTAGCATTTAGGGCTTGCAACACACAGAGAGGCTTCAAAGCTGGCAGAGACAACGCAATATAGTTCTAGACGTTGTTACTATGCAGAGGTCGTCAGCGTGGCACTGACAAAGTGAATAGCTAGACTGAGGGGAAAATTAAGAGTCATTTTCTCCCCAAGTGAGATCTCTCACTTTTGCGAGTCATTTCCGTGCAGCAATTTTAGATGATTACAGTACCTCAAACAAAACATGAAATATTGGATGTCAGTCTTGGCTTGCAATAGATAATGGCGTCGTTATTAATTAACGATTATCATGATATGGGCTTGAGGTTCATTGGGGTGATGGAATGTTGCACTTGCACACATCACTACACGAGTCTTTGTAATTATGTGGGCGTCCACAATCAGAACGAATGAGTTTTATGCTTCTTTGTCTTTGATGTTATAACAAAAGCATTTTTCATCATTAGGATTATACAATGTTTGCATAGGATCTGGTTCAGATGCACTTTTGTCCCACAGCACAAATACAGACCATATCGTTTCCTTATTAAATATTGCATCATAGATGTGTGCAGGATGCTTGTGTGCAATTTCATTTCATTTTCCATCCACAGTCCCATTTGCTCGTTAGGCATCAAAATCAATAAGGAACTTGTCCAGTGTGCTATTACATATAGCAGGAAGTGCTAAGGGGAAGCAGTGAGTGTCGCACAGAGTTCTGACCTGGCGTGAAATATGAGATTTTGATCAAATCTGGAGAGGATGCACTGTGCGCTTAGGTAGTGCTGTTTTCTGCACTTGAGCTTGTTATATTTCTTTTTTTAATAAGAGATGCAGACAATTATGTCTCATGTGGCAGGTGAGTTAAGAATGGTAATTATTGTGTCCATTTGGTAAATTGAAAGGGATGGTCTTGGGTTAAAAGCTTCTTTTTTTTTGTACACCAGTGTGCTTTGTTAAAAAGTATGTTTTATGGGGTGCACAGTGTGTGCTTGGGAGTCCAATAAAAAGAATCATTGACTTTCTCTCTAATTTCACAGCTTATGTCTTGTCGAGTACACTTAACACAGAGTGAGTTCTCTGTAGATGAACTGCTGCTCTCTAGCTGTAGTGAGAAGGATGTGTGTTCAGCCCTTGTGCGAGACTAAACTCAAACAGTAGCTGACAAAAGTGTTTCCAATTCGGATTCAAAAGAACACCCCACGCAAACCGCAGACAATCAGAAGATAATGAGGAGGACAGACAGTAATGGCGTGTGGTGCCATGTTCTTATTCCCATCCCTCTATATCATTCTCTCCTTCTTTTCCTCCCACTGCTCTTTTTTTGAGCCTATTCTTTCCATCTGCGAGAGCGTGGGTCTGTTGTCAGCTGGAGGATTGAGCTGTGACAGGTTATGAAAAGCAACCTGTTTAAAAATGTCAGCTCGGCTACATAGCCGTGGGGTCTTGCGAACGGGCATGAGAGAACACGTGCTTGCTTCCACTTGCCATACCTGTTTGGGCCAAAGGGGTCAATGTTTGGCTGGTTAGCATGGGCCTGTTAGCCTCAGCTGGTAGATGCTGTGACTACACTCTCCAGACACAAAAACACATTTCTCTGGCTATTCAGAATGATCTGCATTGCGGACATATTTTTTTCAAGCTAGTTATAAATATGATATTTTGTGGTGTTTGACACCTGACATCTCATGATCGTTGGTAGAAAGGTGTTTCAGCTAATTAGCATGTCCTGACATCATTTTCCTTTAGCTCCACAGTCACATGGCGTTTACTGCTTAGGTGATTGGCTCAAAATCCTCCCATTGGCAAAGATGGCAAATTTCAAATTGCACACTTCCAGGAGGCTCTGTGCCGGCCGAGCAACTGTCAGATAAATAGGAATGCTTTCAGATAGTTTCTCCAGATATTATAGACCACCTTTGGTCTGCATTATCTCATGTTTGTCTTTGTCTGTCACTTCCTCCTTTATCTTTCTCTGTGATCAGCACTGCGGTACAGACCGGAGCATGTCATCTGACTGGGCATCGCTAGTGGCCAGATGACCACAGAGACTAGGGCAGCAAATGAGAATTGTGAGTGAAAAAGTGAGGGGGTGGTGGGTTATGAAAGACAGAGAGGGAGGCCATGAAAGAAAGAAAAAAATGAATAATAGAATCAGTTCCAGGGATCAAAGATTAAGCCTGTGGCCTTGGAGTTGAGGCCAGGGTAAGCTCTGCCAGCTGCCACGAATACAGCCATACAGGGAGGAATCCATTTTCATGACAGGCAGGTCTGGATCCACCATTTCACCCTTCCTGATCTGGAAACAATCCATCCGACGGTGAAAATATTCCCTCAAGAAGGTTGCCACAGGAGGAGTCCAGCTGTGGCCCCAGTTAGAGAAAGCACTTGTTGAACGTAAACCTAAACATTCGTATGTATCTACAGCCAAAAAACATTACAAATGTACAAATCTTTTATATCATAAAGATATTTGTATAATTGCCGTTTTACCATTTTATAGATACATTTTAGATCCTTGAATCCTACCCACAAACCCAAATATAACCATTATAGAGGATATAAAAAGAATATAAAACGTAATGGACAGAAAAGTGTAGAGATTTTGGTAATATCATTAAAAATATATTTTGAGCCGCTAATCCCACTCCTACCTCTAAACGTACTATAACAATTTCTTAATAAGAGAGACAAGTGTAATAATCATAATTTATTTATTACAAAAATTTACCAAAAATAGTCTAAATGATGATGTGTTGCTGTCGCAGTCCTCTCTGGCGATATTTTTATATTAGGTAGAGCAGAATTCAAGTTAATAATCACTGAAAATATTATCCCAGACCACTCAGTAAAGGCACGCACTTTTCATTCAAACACAACACGCCGCAATCTGTGATGAAGCATTCGAGAGCCAATGAACGTTTGATATATCATTGCCGTAAAACGTGTCTAAAAGCTTCTTTGGTGGCAATTTTTGAATGCGGGATTTGCCTCGCTGCCTTATCAGGCAATGACTTTGTATGCAGCATTTGCACACGAAGGTACCTCACTTTTGGACAGATTTCTGAGGCAGTGTCACGGTTTAATGATCTACAGCAAAATAGAATGAGCTTTGGTGAGAACTAAACAAATACTTAACTATAATAGTCATTTCTCACTCAAAATGACATCAGAAGTGGGAAACGGTCAAACACGAACATTTATATATATTTTTTAGCTCAACTGTCACAGAATGGAACGCACAGGATTGTGGGATATCAAAGGCAGTGAAGGATACATCTTGTCTGGCTATCACCAGACTAAGCTCAATTTAAAATTGAACGCTGCTATGTATTTTCTGCTGCATAATTCAAATGACTCAATGACACAATTTGATAGTCCTTCAACCAATCAGACCATGATCAACGGGCAACGACCCATCGCTTCTCTATCCATCATCATGTTAAACCCGCAAATAGCACGCCCAGGTTGTTAAGCCAGTCTGTGATTGGTTCCCGCAAAAGTGTAACAGAAGCAATAGAAATGAATGTACAGGTTTCCAGCAGATCAGGCTGGGTTTACCCAGTCTAGGATACATCTACGTGTATGTTGCCTTCAAAAAACAATCAGATGAAGGTATCTCATTAGACAGGAAGTGAAGCTAACATTGGATTTGGACGTGCCTTTATGCCTTCTTACCTTGGAATGCGTCTTTCTAAGGCAGCATTTTTAAGCTTTTCAGGCACAATCGACGTGAAGAAGTCTGAATAAAGGCTCAAATTTGGGTCTGTTCTCCACAATAGTCTGTATTCTAAAGATTTGGATTACAGTGCACAGATAAAATTGATTGCTTTTGGTTTATTTTATAATTCTATTGTCAGCCACATCATAGGATTATACTAAGAAAGCGCCTTTTGTGTTCCACGGCAAACAAAATAAATATTACATGATAAATAATGATTAAAAGAATACAGAAATGCTATGTATTTGAATGTTTTAAAGTGTAGTCTTGTTAAACATCACGTACTCCTTCAAAACGAGTTTGCAAAAAAAGTCACAGAACGGAAATGTTATCATTTCGAATGAAGTATGAGTAAACTGCGTTTAATAAATGTGACTGAAAACTGTCATTGATATGACAATTGAATAGAATAAAATCAAGATATTCAGAAATCTGTAAAGTCTGTAAACAATTTACGTTTTAGTGCTGTCAATATGTACATTTTGAATGTTTCAATGTCTATGGAAACATAAGTAAATGAATGTGTTGCAGATCACGTTGTAAATTCTCATTTTCAGCTCTCTGCGTGGACCTTTTTGTATTTCTGGGTTTGGTATACAACAGCTGGGTAAATGGTAGCTATAGTTAACATAGCATAGTATAGAGAACATAACATAGCACATGCCAATACAGCATTTCCCTTTGCACAAAAAGCTAAAGAAATAGTGCTTTACAAAAGGGAAAAAATTAAAAGAGATGGATTGCTGCAGTCAGAAGAGGAAGGTGCCACATTTACTGTCACTCCCTCGGCAGCTGCATATGAATCTGTTTGTAAAGGCAGTAGAGTTGAAAGCAATATAACCATTTATACAATGCAGTTAATTCTTGTCAACACTACTAAACAATTTAATGTCACAATTACTGTAGCATTTCTCACACAACATTAAATAAGATTACGGACTCATTCATCCAGTAAACTAGCTGGCTTTCTAACAAATAAAACAAGAGCCTAATCACGCTCACTCTTGTAATGGAAGCGGTATCCCTACAGCATAGTCGATTTAGGGAAGATTTGCTCATTAATGCTGTAAAATCCATCACAGAAGTGATGGCTAGTTTTCCAGAATTGAATTTTTATTTAAATTTAAATAATTAATGGCAACATAATGCGTTCAAAAAGCAGTTGAAGAAAGACCTCTTGTGTGAGCACTTAACTAAACCACAACCTTGGTTTTAACAAAGGCAACATCTTTTTACTTTCCACACTTTCCTGCCCTAGCTTGGTTGAAACTTGGCATTTTGTACTGCAAATATTGTTGGATCTTATGATAAATTGCTTGCAATGTTCCTCATTTGTCTTTGGATTAAAATGCAATGTATACAACATAAAAAACTGTAATATGCAGTCTGGATTAATCAATCTACATTAAACGTTAGCTCGATTTTTCCTGCTGAATTAATGCAGAAATACGTCATTGAGCTCACTAGGGCCATTGTGACATCTCAAAGAGAATTACAATGTTGCCAGCTGAAGTGCTTAGCCATCCCTAAAGTGGGGGGCAGATGAGCACTGATCCACCGGATTAACATGGTTTGTGGTGATGAGAAATATTTCACTCACATTTCAAGTGCTTTATGCCAGCTCAGCGGCCTCCTGCTTGTTGCTGATGACATGTTGGACACCACACTCTCACCTTCACTCCCGATCTAAATTAAGAGTCCTACTCATTCTACACGTTCATTAATAGCACCCCCTCATGCTGCTTCTCTTGGGAATTTTGCCACGTTAGCCTGCCTCTTTCTCTCTCTCTCTCTCTCTCTCTCTCTCTGCACTTCCTTTTCACTGACAGGCACCCATCTTAATATCTTAACAGTTGCCATTTCAAATTAGTTTCCACAGCATAAATAAGTAGAAATGTATATAAACTTGTCAGCATTATGTACTAGTCGACCAGCATGACTCATCCATAGTTTTTATACATTATTCCTGTATCTTTCCGTCTTCATCTTCATCACTCTCTCTCCTCGCTTTGAACTCTCACCTAATTTGCTTTGGCTGTGTGGTTATGTTAGGTGAAAGTCATGGATTTGAAGCTCCACAGGGGTAGTGGAGATCTTTAATGAGTGTGTGGACTAGGGAGGGGGGCGGCAGTTGTAAGTCCACAAGGGTATTTATGAAGCTCATCTGCAGTCTGAGCTGGGTTCACAGGAACAAGGCAATGACGTCCTCATCAGCCCTGTCAGATTTAATTCCAGCACGCTATGTTTCGTGCGTCTTATTTCCATAACTGGAAATAGATAGACAACAGGTCGCATTCACTAATTGTGTGTATGCATATGTGTGAATCTTTGCATGCAAAAATTATTAATCAGTAAAATTATGTTTTTAATCCCAAACAATCAAATTGAGAACCAACTGAATCCATGCATACGGAAAATAAGCACTTCCAGTTGCCTTAGAAACATGAAATGTGTTAAGATGAAATGTTGTTTTTGTGTGTATTAGTATTAGAAACTGAATAATTAAGAGGTCCAACAGTATGTCTTACTTATTTTAGTGTAACAACAATTATATGCATTATCGATCAATCTGTGATACAGGGTTATAAAAAAGGATTTATGTAATCATGTACTCTCTGACATGAGTGTGTTTTTAGAGGGAGTAAGTAATTGTTTGCAGAGAATAATGATTGGCTGTATAGCACAGGTTGTGAAGAAAGCCCGTATATTGGGCGTGTATTATGCTAATTACCACATAAATATAGGTATTCATTTCTTCATTTAGAGTTGACAACATTAAAATAAGGCTGAGAACAAATTAATGTGTGTGTATACACACCAGTTGTGAATCTGTCTCACATAAGTGGGTCCGTTTCGGCCACATTTATGTCTATGCTTTTTCTTTAAAAAAAAGTCTTTAAAACTATTTATCAGAATGTATTTTTGATACTATTGTTTTCTTGACACAGAACCAGACTTTCAACCTTAACATATGAAAATCCATTACAAATATATTTATAATATATAATATATAATGACACATGTTTAAAACTGGAATAATCTAAATAAATAGTTAGATGTTTTATGTTAAGAATGATTTTTCAATCTTTTTAACAAAATTATGATCTCAGTTGTGCCGTCGTTTCCACCAAACTATTTTTTTTTAAGAATTGTGTGGTTGTTTTAAAAGAGACAACTGAGCCAGTGCCAATATCATGCTTGAAATGAAATGTGAAATTTGAAGCATGAAGAAATTTAAGAAAAAACAAGGTAAATGTTGTAGTTCAAGAAACAAGAATTCTTGGTCATTAGTGAATAAGACAGTGTACCTTCAAGTAATATAATAGGCAAATTTCAATGAGCCTGCATACTTGTTAAAAAGCACAGCAGTTTCTTCTTCCAGCAGTCTCTTTGTCAAAACTCTAGCAGACCCAGTTTGCCATGTGTTGCAAGAATCTGTGATCATCGCTCAATTATAGACTTGAACCGACTTGCCGTCATTTACAACTAATGTATTGCATGTGAAATGATGCACCTTGGAGACCAAGGACAAAATGCTCTATTATGAATCCTGGCTGGTTTGGTTTTTCCCATGGTTCACTGGTTTGGCAGACAAGTTTATCCAGCATTACTTGTCTAATTATTCTCTTGTTAAGTCAGAATGTGGCAGAAGGCCGCATCCCTCGCCTAGGTTTTGCAACAATATTGCTTGGGCTTTTTCCGAGTGGCTCTGTAATGAATTCAGGAAGTAGCTCACAAAATGGGCTTTGTCTATGTGTTGTGTTAATTTGGGAAAAAAAGAGGGAGAAAGAACAGAAATGCAGACAGAAAGTGTGTTTGATGAGATTATTGGTGCGGCTGAAGACAAAGCATCCCCTATAAGCTAGCATGTTTATTTGTGTCAGTATACGAGTTTGTCTGTTTGCGCGCAAGTTGAAAGAAGCTCTTTCGTTTCCTTTTTCATGCAGCCCTGCACGCTGTTCTTAGTTTACAGAGCCAAGCAAAATCTCTTTAGTCTGTCAGTGTGTCTAAGTCTCGTCTTTCCTTCCCGCTTTCCAGGAATAATTGTTTTTGCTTAGTGCAAGGTGAGATGTCGCAAAATTTACACCTGCTCCACAGATAAACGTCCACTGAAAATAATTGAAGGTAAAGGGTTGTATTTCTGTGCTTGCGTTGATGCGTCTCTCTGGCAGGTTGAAGGTTATCTGAATTGGATGGGGGGGGGGGGGGGGGGGGTGTCTGTCAGTCGCGGTGTCACTGGCCGAACGGCTCATTGAAATGCAGAGCAGTATGTATCAGTACTCATGCTTGAATCCATGATAAATTTTTCTCCGTGAAACGCTTCCGCGATCAGCCATCGATCTCCACGTCAGTTCATGGTATTCATCAGCCTCTGGGCAGACCGTGCTCACATTTTCCTCTAATCGCTCATGCATAAAGGAGCACCACTTTTGGGGACAGGGAAAGTGTACATATGCATCACAAATTTATAGCCTTTATGGAACCAAGTTATATTCAGAAGAACTGTTTTTTTTCTTCTCCATTGTAATAGGTGGCAGAAGATTTGGCAGAGCCAGGGTCAGAGCACACAGGAAGTGAGAAACGAAGTTGCATACTTCTTAATGGAGGAAAAAATGTACGTTTGTCCATACATAAATACATTCTCAAACACATTCATCTGCTGCGTATGTCAATACATGTAGATGTTGTCTAAAAATACAACTAGGCCATAGCTGTTTGCGTACCTGGACAGAGGAATTCCTGTTTATGCATAATTCAGTGGACTTTTGACAGTATCCCCGTCCACAGACAGTTGGATCAACAGAGGGTTATTTAAACAATTATTGCTTTGAATGTGGCAGATTTATCAGATTTTTGTATTGTACTCTGTCTACTCTTTAAACAGCATTATGGTAAATGTAGCGGTTGTAAACTTTCTGTAGCGGTGTTCGCTCCATATTTACAATTCTTTGCAGCCTTTAGCCACTGCACACAATCAAAGAAAACTGAAAATTTCAGCTTGGACAAAGATAATGTGCAGTCCTAAGTGCGTGTCTTAGAACTTTTGAATGTTTCTATAGCAACCGGGGCTTCTACCAGCAGCTGCAACTTACTAATCAATGTTTGGCTCTTTCATTTAGAGGGTGGGGCTTATTCTCCATATTGGGCGTTGCACTTTCTCCCATTCACAAGTAATCGGACTGCATCATATTCCTATATATAAAGTATTTGATACAATGCTCTGGGTCCTTCACTGGAAAGGGAAATAACTCCTGCTAAACGTTTATTCTTTGAATTATTGCATCCTGGAACAAGAAGTCGAGACCATTGTGACTAAAAGTTTGCTAAGAAGTATTTCCTACTCAAGCAAGGCAGTTTTTGACACTGATCAAGCTTTTATCCAAAGCGACTTACATTGCATTCAAGGAACACATTTACATTTTGTCAGTTCCTGCTATCCCTGGGAATCGAACCCATGACCTTGGCGTTGCTAGTGCCGCATTCTATTGTTTGAGCTACAGGAAAGCAGGAGCTGAAGGAGCAGACTGGGAGTTGGCTTGAATGGCAAGATACCCAGTGCATTATGGGAAAAGGGATGATAAAAGCCCCTTTTCTCTGTTTTCTCTAGTCAGGTAGCACAGATAACAAAAGTTAAATTAAAAACCTATTTGCCAGTGGTGCATTACCCTTTTAACATACCGTGTGTTGTATTACCCTGCCATTAAAGTACAAAAAAAATCTAAGATTACAGTTTCTGAGGAAATAATGGTGAAAAGGTGGCATACCTTTTAATGAAGTAGGAAAAAAGTCACGTTTGTCCATGAAGAAATGCTCAAGGGCTTGTCTTCACAAACACATTCATCTGCTGCGTATAGATGTCAATATTGCATGTAGACGTTGTCCACTTCAAATGTTTACACTCTGTATACTGAATGTTAAATAGCACTCTAAACAATGCTACTATATTTCCCAGACAGTTAATATTCTCCCAGGAGCTCTTTCATGGCTTGTCTACTCAGTCAATGAACTCTGAAATACATGAAATAAATGGATTTGTATGCAGGGGGTTCAACCAAAACATAATGGGAAATATAATGGTGGTGTGTTTTATGTTTTTCCCTTATTGCTGGAGGTTAAAGATTACCTGACATTTCCGTCTGAGAGTTTCTTTATTTGTCAAGTGTCTCGGCTGTGCTGGCGGACACATAATCCAAGCGTACAATGTATCAGCACTAGTTGTAGGCCTCAGTGGTTTGTCTGGGCCACACAACAAAGGTGCCTAAATAAGTAGTTGCAAAAAACAACAAGCAATCTCAAAATGACATTTGTGTCAAGAGTCTCTCAGGTGAGCGGAGACAAGTGAAGTTTAAACAGCCCACTTCACCCAGAGAGCTGATTTTACTGGCAGTGAATATACATGGAAGTGTGAGTGATACCAGTGATATAAATGAGTGTTTCATGCCCCTTGACACTGGAAAGTTTTTCATACTCTGTGTTTGGCACTGAAGAGCTATGGGTGGATGGATTGATACCAGTAACATTTCACAATATTGCATTGCAGCTGAGGTTAGGTTAAGACAACATAAGATTTTAAAAAATGTTGTAGTATTTTTACAATGTTAAAAAAATAATGTAACCAAAATATATCACCAAATTTTACGTTTTTGCATTAAAATGTCAATACAGTGTATTTTATCGGACCAAACTGCAATAGTTTTAAAATAATAATCCCTTCATTTTGGATGAGTTATTTCAAAAGCGTTATGAGAACAGCAAAATACAACCAGGCCAATTTATAGTGCTTGATGCATGTTCTTTTGCAATAGTTTTATACATAAAAACACACAAAGCTTACAAACAGACTTGCAAAATCTGTGCCAATATATTCATAAACAAACAAATGTATATTTATACACAGATCGGGCATAACATCATGACCTCCTTCCTAATATTGTGTACCTTCCTTTTGCTGCAAAAACAGCCCTGACCTGTCGAGGCATGGACTCCACTAGTCCCCTGAAGGTGTCCTGTGGTATCTGGCACCATGTTAGCAGCAGATCCTTTAAGTCCTATAAGTTGCAAAGTGGGGCCTCCATGGATCGGAGTTGTTTGTTCAGCACATCCCACAGATCCCACTGAACGACTCATGAACCCTGTTAGCGAGATAGTTAGGCTTTATCCGAAGTTGACATGGTCTGCAACAATGCTTAGGTAGGTGGTACTTGTCAAAGTAAAATCCACATGGATGGCAGGACCCAAGGTTTCCCAGCAGAACATTGCCCAAAGCATCACATTGCCTCCGCCGGCTTGCCTTCTTCCCATAGTGCATCCTGGTACCATGTGTTCCCTAGGTAAGCGACGCACACACACCCGGCCATCCACGTGATGTAAAAGACAATGTGATTCATCAGACCAGGCCACCTTCTTCCATTGCTCAGTAGTCCAGTTCTGATGCTCACATGCCCACTGTTGGCACTTTAACCCAACTCTAACCCTGGAGACAGAGAAGCGTCTGAGGAAGGATCTGAAGCGCACAAAAGCTGAAGACCACCTGAAGAACAACGCTCCCAGCAAGAGAGAGATCGCTCAGCTCAAGAACCAGCTCGAGGAATCAGATTTCACTGGCACTGCGTTGGTCTCGTTCCTCAGTCAATCAGGGATCAGGGACAGGGATCAGCATGGGCACCCTGACTGGTATGCGGCTATGCATCCCCGTATGCAACAAACTGCGATGCACTGTGTTTTCTGACACCTTTCTATCAGAACCAGCATTAACTTCTTGAGCAATTTGAGCTACAGTAGCTCGCAGAGGTGGAAAGAGTAACAAAATATTCTACTCAAGTTAAAGTACTATTACTTCAATTAAATTTTACTTAAATAGAAGTAAAAGTACTTGTCTAAAAATGTACTCAAGTAAAAGTAAAAAGTAGTTCATTTAAAATGTAAAGTTACTGAGTAACTTTTTTTAACGGGACTCTCCCGTGTATTGTAATAGAATGAGATTTTCACAATATGAAAACATCAGTTTCACAGCATCACGGTATTAATTATTTAATAAATAAACTGTATTATTAAATTATGGTTATTATTATCACCAGTTAAAATGGCATTAAATTAATGAAAACTGATTTTTTTTTTTTTTTGGTTGAACAAATTATAACAAACTTAAAACCATTTTTAAATATTTTTTTTTTTAAATTTCAATAAAACATGTCTAATGAACTAAATAAATTATTATGAATTAACTTTAAGAATAATAGAGTCCTAAGAAATTTTTCTTTTTATGATTTAATACAAATACATTACCAAAACGGTGGTAATCAAATACTTGTCCTTTCATTTTTTGGGGCAAAGCGCTGCTGTTTTACTAAATTACACCATGGATTTAAAAATATATTCTTAAATAATATATAAATTATGTAATATTATTATTGTTGTTATTATTATTTTGACAAGTATTCTATAGGCATACAATAGTAATATATTTCTGTCACAATTTCATCTAGTTAAACCGTTTATTTTGACGGGTTTTAGTGAGGACCTATTTCAGGGAAGATCTGTTTCAGAGTGTATTTGATAATGGCTTTTAATCAAATAAAATGATGAAAATGTTCATTAGGGGGTCTCAGATCAGCTCTGGAAATGTTCATACTCTATGAGACGTTAAACACCACGAGCATCGCGTAGGCTACTTAAGTATGTAGGCTAGTAGACGAAACGGCGCTGCTCATTCACACAGAGACAGAACAAGCAGATCATATATTCATATAGCAGTGTTTTGAGCTTTAATATTCACAGACCATTTCGCGATTTGTTTTATTGTACAGCTCTACTGTCGATGTATTCATTCATCCATCAGTTTGCGTGTTTTACGTGACATCTGCATTATACTGTAGGTAATTCCGGGATTCCCTCTGCATCACAGAAAACATTCGGCCTTAAGTTATAAACGTACCTTTATCTGCACAGAGGGATGTGTTCCCGAACATGTTCTATGTGTTTCCTCCTTTGAATCAACATTTTTTTGCTAATTTGATATCCTCCAGGACAACACCTGTCTATTTTTTGTCTACATCCAAAGTTTTTCCATACTATCCAGGGGTTCACGACGGCGTTTCGCTTTCAGCTGGGTCTGACGTATGTCTTGTCCGTCCGTCTACGTATTTTTGCGTTCGTTCTCCCGCCTTCAATTCAATGCAGTCGTTTTCCGGATTGCGTTTTTCCCCCCTTTGTATTATTTATTTTTAACTCAGTAACGGATGTGGTTTAAAATGTAGCGAAGTACAATACTTCAAACAAAACATTCTTAAGTAAAAGTAAAATTACAGATTTTTAAATCTACTTAAAAAAGTAGAAGTACGCAGAAAAACTACTCAATTACAGTAACGCAAGTAAATGTAATTAGTTACTTTCCACCTCTGGTAGCTCGTCTGTTTGATCGGACCACACGGGCCAGCCTTCACTCCGCACGTGCATAAATTAGCTTGGCTGCCCATGGTTCACCACTGTTTCTTCCTTGGACACCTTTTGATAGATACTGACCACTGCAGACCGGGAACACCCCATAAGAGATGCAGTTTTGGAGATGCTCTAACCCAGTCATTTAGCCATCACAATTTGGCCCTTGTCAAACTCGCTCAAATTCTTACGCTTACCCATTTTTCCAGCTTGTAACACATCAACTGAGGACAAAATGTTCACTTGCTGTCTAATATATCCTACCCACTAACAGGTGCCGTGATGAAGAGATAATCAGTGTTATTCACTTCACCTTTCAGTGGTCATAATGTTATGCCTAATCTGTGTATCAACATGCTTTGTGTTGTATTACCCTGGAATTAAATTACAATAAAACAAGTTAACACTTCTGCAATGGGGGTTTGAACACAGTTTTTGAGGAAGTGACTGAGAATTTGAAATATTTCTCTCCTTTACCTGCTGTAATCCATCTCTCAAAATTATATTTGCTACGATCTTCTATTTACCTCTGTAGAAGTTCAGCTGTAGTTTACTTCCATGTTCCAAACCCGGAAATGTGACATGGGTCTATTAAGTAAATTGTGATTATTTTAAAGGTTGTGATTTTTTTGAAAGGACACACAAGGCATACATTTAAAATGGAGGCCATGTTTTCTAAGGTAAAGCTTGAGGTGAGATCAGTCAACAGTAGAGCGCTGGTCATGAGCCTATGACATCATTTCAAGTCAGAACGCAGAATTATTATAAAAAAATATACAAAGACACTGCCAAAACCTTTTTTATTGGTAACACTTTACTTTGATAGATTAAAGCAAAAATGTTTTGACAATGGCATACTGTATGTAGTATCAAGTTAGACGTGTTAATGAGGTTTCTTAAACGTCACGAGGGGGATGTGCTAATGTATTAACATATCTGCAATGAGATCATACATATTATGTTTAAAACATCTGTTGTGTTAAATGAAACCTTATGACAAATCTTAATGACTTTTATGGGTTTTGTAAGTCCTCTCTGTATATGTATGCTAGATATGTGTTTGCAGTTGAGGTTGGCAGTGTTGACAATGTACGTGCATGCATATGTCGAGTGACGTGTGTGCTAAAAGGATTGCGTCAGCCTCTGCTCTCTTATTCTTTACATACGGCCTGTCTGATCACAGGAAGAGGTGCTGACAGTGGTCAAACGGCCCAGTGTACACACATCCCTCTAAGCCACCAGCACACTTTATGAAAATCACACTGTCTTCCTCATTATAAACTAACACTGTTTATTTTCTACTAATTGTGCTTTTTCCCTTCCACCCTCTGCTCTGCAGCATGACATGTTCGGGCTAATCTGAGCCATCTTTATTAGGCCCAAATATATTATCAATTGAAGCAACCAGCATTGTCTGTAATAAGCATATGTTGTGTTTTGGATGGAATACTGATGTCCACACAAGGCTTTTTAACTAAAAAACTATGTATTTTCAAGTACATTGGTTGGTGAGTTATCTTTTCCAGGGGTTTTCAAACTAGGGTCCAAGGACGATAGATAGATAGATAGATAGATAGATAGATAGATAGATAGATAGATAGATAGATAGATAGATAGATAGATAGATAGATAGATAGATAGATAGATAGATAGATAGATAGATAGATAGATAGATAGATAGATAGATAGATAGATAGATAGATAGATAGATAGATAGATAGATATTTTTCTATATTTACACAATGTTTTTCAGACCCCTCGTTTGAAAACCCCTGAACTAGTCGGTTGTTGCTCACACATTTCTAACTCTGTCTTTTCGCAGAAAGAGATTGAAAGCGAAGAATAAAGCCATCTTTATTATTCACGTCACTGTTGCTGCGTCGTCAACAGTACATTTCCCCTCCATCATTGTATAAATCATGTCATAAAACATCTTATCTTGGGTAGATAAGACGTTTTATGTCCTTCACTGACTTTGCATCAAAATCTTTATTTCTGTCTACTCGTTGTCTCAGCCAAACAGAAAACACTTGACACCTGCATTCAACATCACAAAGTTGCTCTCCATGGCAACAGCTCCTTTCCATCTAGTGCTCGAGGATCCCATCCATCTTCATAATTTAACAACGATGGAATGGTTTAGGTAGCATTATCTTGTTAGTGGGGAAGCGCTGGCTTGCTTAAACGTACTGGGTGATCATATGCTATAATTCGACACTGTAATCACAAAGATTACTCATTGCGGTTTCATAAGCTATGCTAACACTGAGGCGAGCTGAGAGGGAGATTGGCACTTTTGTAGCTGGTATCCATCAGATAGCCTTTGTAAGGAGATCCCCTCAGAATGATAGGGTCAACTGAAACACTCATGATCCCTGTTAGCGAGATAGTTAGGCTTTATCTGAAGCAAATTGAAGTGACTGTACCCGCCATTCCATTCTTGCAAGTTTACACTAGAGTAGATAAAGAGAGACAGAGTGGAAAGCCCAGCAGAGGCCTGGAGTCTGAATAGACATTGTGTCTGCTCACACACGGATATGACCGGACAAAAGGCGACTCCATCCAGAACACTAGATTGGGCACAGTGCAGTACATTATGCCATTCAGCACCAAACAGAGACGCTGTGCCTCCATTCAGCTCGACAAGCCTTTTGCCATTCTCGCCTCCACTACTGTTAGAGCTGCGGAAAACCATCACACGCCAATCTTCATAAACCGTTCTGCTCAATTGCGATTTATTCCGAATGAATAAGAAAGCAATGAATGTTTATGGTTTATTATAAGTAACGGTATATTGTTTTATGGTGCATCGACAGCCCTTTTTATTAGATACTTAAAAACTCACAAAGTCAGTGTTGTGTTTTCCTTTGTGTTCGCTTGATTGGCACATTGATAACTTGCTTCATTAATTTCGCCATTGGAAGCCAAATGAGTTTGAAGTTGTGTCATGGGCCCTGGAGGACCATGCGCCCGGCATTCGCACTTCGCCACCGGCTGTCAACGTAAAATAAACACGCAGGCACTTCTGCAACTGCGCACAGCCCAAAGCTAGATAGATGTGTAAGGGAGAAGACAAACACGGCATGCTGGGATATTGGTGGCAGGGAAACCAGTGCCCAAATGCTAATTGGAAACTCACCCTGAGCCGGCGGAGTGGTGATTAATGATGATTGTTTCTGTATTCAGCGTACTTCCCTGATTGAGCCTGAGTTTCACATGAGTAACTCTGCACATTGGAGCCAGATCTGCCTATAAGTCATCAGCTACCCGCTGCTTTGCATTTGCGGTGTGAGCGAATATTTATATCTATCTATCTATCTCCTACTGGAGACCTGGCCCTGTTCCTGGCCCAAAGGGATACAGAGGAGCCGGAGCTAAGAAGGGCTGGCCGATTAGCCTTCTCCATAGCTTGCTCTTGCTCACAGTCTGTCACATTCTATTCTGAAACCCAGTGCAGAGAGCGCAAGGGCAGGCAGAGGTGGCGCAGGAAATGGATTAAGAGACTCTCACCTTCCAACTCTGGTTCTGGCAGACTGGCGGGATTCATTTTCACTTTCATTTCTAGCCTTCAACCCACCCCCACCTCCTGCTTCTCTGTCGCTCCTATGCTGCCCGCAGGCCTTTAACCCACCACCGAACTTCCTGCCCAAACATTGTATCTCGACCTCAGAACACGGATCACTTAACTCAAATGGGTACGAGAGGCCTTGTAAAATGGGGACGAGAGAGCTTCCTGCACGTGAATAATAGAGTGAGTTCCTGTCAGGCCTCTATGATCAGAGAGGTAAAACTGGCGCGTCCTTGCAGATTGGGCTTCAAATGTTTATTGCAGTGGTTCTCAACCTTTTTGCCTCCAAGGCCCCCCTTTGTCCGAGATAATATTCGAAGGCCCTCCTAGCTAAGCTGATATACCTCTGGTACTTTTGTTGTAATAAAACAATTAGGGGTGCAACGATACACCTATGCCACGGTTCGGTTCTGTTTGCTGTGGCACCAGCAATAATAACACCAGATTCACTTTTAACTTAATAATAACAACAGCAATAATTTAACTTTATACATTGGCTTTACGTTTTCTTTAGAGCAGTTAGCATACCTAAACTCAAATGATATAAATGTCTGCACTGTAGACTTGTCAGAAATAATCTACTCATTTGACCATTTACCATCATGTTTAAAAATGTTTTTTATTTATTTCATAAAAATTTATGACACACACAAGTAATGTCCCACTGTAGCCTACTTAAATATAAGTTGTATGAATATGACTAATACTGATGAATAAATAGGCCTATAAGTTAAATATATTAAATATTAGATATTAAAAAGCAGTTTGTTAATACTATACTATAATAACCACCACACTAATTTAAAAAATAAACAAAACAACAGTGAAAATAAAGTGGCATTTTGTAGTTATGGAAACAACAGTTACCATGGCGAATACACAATACTTCATGAATTGTTAATGAAACATGAAAACTGCTCCTGATCGACAGATTGCACATCATAACTGCATGCAAATCCTTCCCAGCTAACACACGTCGAACCAGTTACGTGATTTATTGGTACTTTAACTTTACTTTTATTTCATGACTTACGAATTGACAGCATAACATTGCATGCTCAGTTTCTCTTGCGCTTATACACCTAATATACGCCGTGATAGGGCACGCCTCCGCGTGCAGAGTGTGCGCTACGAGCACAGTATAGCGGCTTACAGGCAGGGCCAGATTAACATATGGGCTAGGTGGGGCTGAAGCCCCAGGGTCCGAGCAAGGAGGGGGCCCGTGATTGGCCGAGGAAATGATTGACAATCGATTGGGAGCACCTAAAGTTTTCCTGTTGAGCCGCTCGCCAAACCACACCACACCCCAACATATTAAGCGCTGTTATTTACGCTACTGTGCTGCGAGTGCATGGGAAAATCAAAAGCACAAACTCGTTCAGCGCTTTCGCCGCTCTATTAAAGTCTTAACGAGCGCCAGGCAGTCGCTTTACCGATTTTAATTTGATAGAAGTCCAACATCATGTGTACAGTAAAGGCTCTGTGGTGAAACTAGCTGAACCAGACTGAAAAGCTCCGACAAACTGAAGTGTTGAGACAAACTACAGGCTGCCAGCTATGAGGTCTCCGAGGTCCGGACCTCTGTATTTTTCCGAGGTGTACATAATAAATGTTGTGAAATAATTGACCAATAGAGTGCTTTATGTACACAGAAGCTGCAGCGCGAGTCGCGCAACGCTTCAGTAAACGGTGTGAGATGTAAGTAGCTAAACTAAACATTTCATATTTGACAGCTGCTTTAGGATAGAAATGTTAAACAATGAAAAGACTATCAGCCAGAGCTCAGCTTTAGGAGGGGAAGAGACAGGGCAAGAGAAGGAGACTGAGAGAAAAAGAGAGTGAAAGAGTGATGGAAATGAGAATGAGAGAGTGATGAAATGAGGAGAGAGCAGGTATGACAGATAATCTACTGACCACTAACATGGTTTTGAAAGCTATTTATTTTTATTTTTTTTAGCCTTCAAACATCTTAAAAACAACATATATAGATCAGAGAAATCAAAATTTTCTTGGGGGACCATGTCCCCTACACCCACAAAATACCTAAAATTTGGGACCTCACAGGTCTGCATTGTTAAAAGCGCTATATAAATAAAGTTGACTTGACAGGTTTTAAAACTCCTTAAGGCAGTTGCATGCTCAAAATTTGTTGCTGTTTCTGGAAACCTAATCTGTTAATGCATTTATGCTGTTAATGTGTTGCAGCATGGAATATTTATATAGGCCTACTTAATATTAAAATGGAAAATTATATCTCTGTGCTTTGAAGATTTAGTTTTATAAAAAAAATACTAATTATTTCTGTGGTAGAAAACTTAGCGCGGTTCGAACCGTGGGTGGTGTATCGCGGTTTTTCGGTTTGGTTTGAATATCGTTACACCCCTACATATGATGTACGTTTAATGTTGTACATCCTTATTTGTTTGTGTGCTTCAGCATTTTTAAATCCAGATTGTTAATATAACTGAATTTTAAGAATTTTAAGACTTACTTACGGAGTCCCTAAAGCAGGCGGCATGTGTGCCTCCAGGAAGTTTTGCACCCCTACCCTAAAGGGACATGGTGATGGAAAAAATATCAGATGGGAGGGAAAAATATTTCAATGCTTTTGCTTTTTTCTTGCAAAACTTTTACGTTCCTCCGAGAAACTGCGTTCGCTCACAAAGAACTCAAAAGGTTCTCGGGGGAATGCAAACATTGTGCAAACTAGCGCAAAGTTTCTCTGGGAACGTAAACATTTGCAAAAGAACGCAAACGCGTTGACTTATTATTTTTCCTTCCATCTCATTTGTTTTCCTCCACCTTTTAGTGGCTCCGTACTTACTGGGGCCCTCCTGGATGTTTGCTGAGGCCCCCTAGTGGGCCCCGGTCCCCTGGTTGAGAACCACTTGTCTATTGAGTAGGTGCTCATTCAATTGAACCCACTATGAGAATTAACCTCAAAGGAAAAGTACAAAAAGGAGGTTTCCGAAAAATAGACAAAGAGATGGCAAACACAAGCATGCATGAGCACTGAAGATGAACACAATATGGCCAGACATTTTCTATAGCTATTTATATTCAAGCGAGTGCACCAATCAAACAAGCATGTGCAGGGAATAACATGGGGATTTAACAGCATGCTTTGTGCTCCATTCTTCAGTCTCAGCGGGATTTTGTGCTACCTCTGAGCAGATTTAGGGAGGACCTGACTGCGCTTTACATAGATTGCCTCATTCCCCCATTGCCAGAATAATGTTCTCGAAACCTGTTCTTGCAATGACTCTTCAGAAGGTCTAGGCATGGGTCACCCCCAAAGAGTAAATCCAAAAATAAGCTTTGGGTGCTGTTCCATCGAATGTGCCCTTCATTCTGTCTGAAAGCAGAGATTATTCTAAACATTTTTCTTTTCTTTTTTTTGTCTTTTTGATACACCCACCTGCGAGGCTCACATTAGTCCTTCATGTGAGATTCTGAGATATGAGTTGTATGTAACTTGTATTCGGCATCATTAATTTTATTAACATTACCATTACTATAATGACTCACTTTTAAACTTAAAAACAATCAATAATGTGGGTGAAAAAGTTACCAAGTAGCTTTCTCTCAAACTCTCAAAATTTCTTAACAATATTTAGTTGTTTTGATTGGCTGAGTCATCTGATGAGGCAAAAATAGCATGAGTGTTGTTTTGTTATGGAGTGTGTGAGCGAGAAGCGTAAAGAGCACTGCTGCAGAAATCCACCTCTGTATGGAGTCTTTATATATGCATGATCTACTAAAAACCCAACACTTACACATTTGGTTTTCATTTCTTAACTCCTTAAAAAAAATAACTGAACGTGTAAAGTTATTAATTGCAAGGGGGGAAAAAAGAGCATTTTTCTTAATTATTTTAGACTGTTAACAGGCCTAATATTTATTATGTTTTATATTATGAATTTAAATATATCTATTATATTTTGATTTAGTTTTGTTTTGTTAATATATAAAATATTACACTATTTTTTTATTTTATATGCATTTTTATATACAGATGCTGGTTATATAATTATAATATCATCAACAAAAATTAAAGATTATAACTGACAACTAAGGAAAATCCCAAATTCAGTATCTCAAAAAATTAGAAAATTGTGAAAAGGTTCAATATTGAAGACACCTAATGCCAAACTCTAATCAGCTAATTAACTCAAAACACATGCAAAGGCCTTTAAATGGTCTCTGAGTCTAGTTCTGTAGGCTACACAATCATGGGGAAGACTGCTGACTTGACAGTTGTCCAAAAGGCGACCATTGACACCTTGCACAAGGAGGGCAAGACACAAAAGGTCATTGCAAAAGAGGCTGGCTGTGTACAGAGCTCTGTGTCCAAGCACATTAATAAAGAGGCGAAGGGAAGGACAAGATGTGGTAGAAAAAAGTGTACTAGCATTAGGGATAACCGCACCCTGGAGAGGATTGTGAAACAAAACCTATTCAAAAATGTGGGGCAGATTCACAAAGAGTGGACTGTGGCTGGAGTCAGTGCTTCAAGAACCACTACGCACAGACGTATGCAAGACATGGGTTTCAGCTGTCGCATTCCTTGTGTCAAGCCACTCTTGAACAACAGACAGCGTCAGAAGCGTCTCGCCTGGGCTAAATACAAAAAGGACTGGACTGCTGCTGAGTGGTCCAAAGTTATGTTCTCTGATTAAAGTAAATTTTGCATTTCCTGTGGAAATCAGGGTCCCGGAGTCTGGAGGAAGAGAGGAGAGGCACACAATCCACGCTGCTTGAGGTCCAGTGTAAAGTTTCCACAGACAGTGATGGTTTGAGGTGCCATGTCATCTGCTGGTGTTGGTCCACTGTGTTTTCTGAGGTCCAAGGTCATCGCAGCCGTATACCAGGAAGTTTTAGAGCACTTCCTGCTTCCTGCTGCTGACCAACTTTATGGAGATGTAGATTTCATTTTCCAACAGGACTTGGCACCTGCACACAGTGCCAAAGCAACCAGTACCTGGTTTAAAGACCATGGTATCCCTGTCCTTAATTGGCCAGCAAACTCGCCTGACCTTAACCCCATAGAAAATCTATGGGGTATTGCGAAGAGGAAGATGCGACATGCCAGACTCAACAATGCCGAAGAGCCGAAGGCCACTATCAGAGCAACCTGGGCTCTCATAACACCTGAGCAGTGCCACAGACTGATCGACTCCATGCCATGCCGCATTGCTGCAGTAATTCAGGCAAAAGGAGCCCCAACTAAGTATTGAGTGCTGGACATGCTCACACTTTTCATGTTCATACTTTTCAGTTGGCCTAGATTTCTAAAAATCCTTTCTTTGTATCGGTCTTAAGTAATATTCCAATTTTCTGAGATACTGAATTTGGGATTTTCCTTAGTTGGCAGTTATAATCATCAAAATTAAAAGAAATAAACATTTGAAATATATCAGTCTGTGTGTAATGAATGAATATAATTTACAAGTTTCATTTTTTGAATGGAATAGTGAAATTGGAATGGAATTAGTGAAATAAATCAACTTTTTGATGATATTCTAATTATATGACCAGCACCTGTACATATATACACTGCTCACTTATACCTACACCATACCTATACCTATCCACACTTATACCTAACCTATCTTATACCTTATCCATCCATACATCTGTATTGTTAAACGGGTAGTTTCGTATTCAACTTATGAAAAAAGTGCAAATTACGCGACGAATGGCATCGGACGTAGCGTAAGCGTTTTGAACTGCGAGAGGCGTTACACTTTCTTCGTGAATTGAATACGGAAGGCTGTCTGGCGGAAGCTAGATATTTTACTTTTTACATTTTTAAATATGGATATTTTTCTTACAAAAAAAACATATCTTCGCTTCAGAAGGCCTTTATTAATCCCCCGGAGCATGTGTATTACTTTTATAATGGATAGATGCACTTTTTTGGGCTTTAAATTTAAGGCTCCCATTCACTCCCATTATAAAGCTTGGATTAGCCAGGACATGTTTTAATATAACTTCGATTTTATTTGTGTGAAAGAAGAATGTCTTATACACCTATATGACTTACGGTTTTTGATTTTTGGGTGAACTATCCCTTTAATATATAAAATATTATAGTATTTTTATTTTATATGCATTGTATATACATTTATGCACTGCTCACCTATACCTACACCCATCCATCCATCCATCCATCCATCCATCCATCCATCCATCCATCCATCTCTATATAATGATAAAAAGATCAATTTATATATATAGCCACTATTTAATTTTTTATTACTTTCAGGAATATAACTATATATACTGCTACATTTTCTCTAGTTTGCTTTGGTAGGAGTGTTCTGTCTTCATATGCTGTGTCTATTTGAAGGTAAAGTGGAAGGGTTGCTGGGGAGGCTGTTTGTTCTTTTATTAAAAAGATCGTAGATAGGTGATTATGGGGTTTTACGCTAATGTGTCCAGGTGGTTCTGAAGTAGCTGACTCTGATAAAAGCTCGTTTCTCATTAACACACTGACAGACTATCTAACTGTGCAATCACATTCTCCTCAGTTTATTAAAGTGGTTAGGAAGTCACTCGTGCCCTGCAGTGACTGGTTGTAATTTTTCACCCAAAGGTCTGGCGAGAGATTCAGAGAATGTGAGGCGTTCTCTCTGTCTCTCTCCTTATCTCTCCCTCTCACTCAGTCTTTGATTCCTCCCTTATCTCTCTCTATTTATGTCTTTCGTCTTCCTCACTCACTCTCTCTCTCTCTTTCCTCTCCTCTGACTCATTCATCTTCAGTCTTCTCCGCACACAATGAAATTGAATCTTGTTTGTTCCTTCCTTTTTGGATTATTTTTCCTTGGAAACCCAAAATAGCAACCCTTGCAGTAAGTGCAGTTTCCCCCTCTGATACAGTGCATCTCCATACCAAGCAGCAGCTCCAAACTGATTGGCTAAGATAGCTCATGGTAGCAGCCTGGAAGCCCTTGCCTTGATTGCCGTTTAGCCAAAGGCTATAATCACAGTTTACAGCAGTGTTACAAAAGACCCAAACACACTCATATCAGGCCCCTGAATACCAGTTGTCACGCAAAATACATACCAATAAAAGCATCAGATCAACAACACGGCAGACCCTCGGCTATACCTTATGATTGAGACGTGCCGTTGTTTGAATGCTTGTCGTGATCATCGACAGACTTTTTCAGGTAGGCACGTTAGAAACATTTGACAGCTCTGTGTGATTATTTATCGCTGGAATGTCAAATGTCATGAAAAAATCCATAGTTTGTCAACAGGTAAAGTGAGTCACTCTGAGGCGTATGGAAAAGATGGTTGAGACATGACTATGGTGACTTTTCTTTGCCAGGTAGAAATTATTTTCACCTCCTGCTGAGTCCAAGACAGCAGTCAAAGAACGGCACCTCTGGGCTCCGATGGAAATGTCATTTACACAGCTTCTCCTCCCCTTCGCCCTCAGATACACACACGAACACACACGTAATAGTTGAGAGCTATAAAATACTTATTTCCCTTACCCAAGAGGGGAGGAGATAAACAAATTCCGCCAGTGATACAATTATGGTTGTGAAGTGGGTGATACCAGGTCACAGATATTCTACAAGATATTTGGCTTCCATTTAAAATCCATAGCTGAATGCATGCACACAGTTTGAGATCATAGACCGAAGAATCTCATTGGGTAACTGTGGTTAAAAGTAATCAATGATAGGTGGGTGTTAATTTTTTGAAATAATGAAGTTTTCATACGGACTACAGAGGCGTGGTGTTTCCCTGATGGAGCAATTGGGAGAGAGTCAAGTGAATTGTCTGTGTTTGTCAGAAGGAAAGGGAGGCAGTGGCAGAAAATTATATTCAGTACAAAAATAAAATGGTGTGTAAACCGCTTAGTTTTCTCTAAAGCAACAATCAGGAGGCCTCTTTTTTGCATCACTGTGTGTTCTCGCCGAGGCTCTGAAGCATGAATGTGAGAGGAACACAAAAATAGAGGTGAAAATTCAGAGAGGAGGCAGTGTCACCATGTAGTTATGATTGGCTGATTACCCCGTCAATGAGATAATACCAGCTTTGTTGGTCTATGAATAGGCCTGAATGGGTCAATCTGAATAATTAGAAAGTAAACAACTCAGCCTCAACTGTCCGGCTGCTACTTGTGGTGACAATTAAAAATAATTTCCAAACTAGTACTGGGTCAGGCCCCCTTTTGCCTTCCGAACTGCCTTAATTCTTCGTGGCATAGAATTCAAGAAACATTCCTCTGAGATTTTGGTCCATATTGAATCTCCCGTTCCACCACATTCCCAAGGTGCTCTATTGGATTGAGATCTGATGACCATGGAGGCCATTTAAGTATAGAACTCACTGTCATATTCAAGAAACCAGTTTAAAATGATTTGAGCTTTGTGACAAAATATGTTATCCTTCTGGGGGTAGCCATCAAAAGATGGGTACACTGTGGTCATAAAGGGATGGACATGGTCAGCTAAATTTTAAACAATGCTCAATTGGTACTAATGTGTCCAAAGTGTGCCAAGAAAAGATCCCCCACACCATTACACCACCAGCCTCAACCCTTTATACAAGGCAGGACTGATCCATACTTTTATGTTGTTTACGCCAAATTCTGACCTTACCATCTGAATGTCACAGCAGAACTCGAGACTCATCAGACTAGGCGTTTTTCCAATTGTCTATTGTCCAATTTTGGCGGGGCTGTGTGAACTGTAGCCTCAGTTTCCTGTTCTTAGCTGACAGGAGTAGCACCCGGTGTGGTCTTCTGCTGCTGTAGCCCATCTACTTCAAGGTTTTGAAGTATTGTGTGTTCAGAGATGCTCTTGCAGACCTCGCTTGTAGCGGGTGGTTATTTGAGTTACCTTTCAGCTTGAACCAGTCTGGCCATTCTCCTCTGATCTCTGGCATAAACAAGGCATTTTTGCCCACAGAACTGCTGCACACTGGATATTTTCTCTTTTTTCAGACCATTCTCTGTACCCTAGAGATGCTTGTGTGTGAAATCCCAGTGAATCAGTAGTTTCTGAAATACACCAACAACCAAGCCAACACCACATTCAGTCACTTAAATCATCTTTCTTCCCCATTCTGATGCTCAGTTTGAACTCAAGCAGATCGTCTTGACCATGAATCAAGCGTATAGAGTCAGTTCTGGCAGGTAACGTTAGTCAAGGTCGCATCAGCTGATTGTCAGCTGATCACGTCTACCTATAGGAATACGATGTCTATCATTGCATGCATATATATATAGTTCCTCAGTACTATCAGCTGCTATCGCGTTTCTCCAGAGCTCATTTACCCTTCTCCATCCCCAGCTCCTCCTCTTGTTCAGTCAGGATTTGGTATTCTAATTCCCCTTGAATCAGACTAAATTCCTAATTATTTTGTACATTTAATATCAACATTAATGATATCTGCAATACATTATGTTGGTTCTGTTCTGTTTACCCTATAGGGGGTTATTGCTGCTCTCCCTGCACTCATCCATGCTAGGCTGCATGGATGCGCAGGGAGTTCTTGCCCAGAACAGAACCATACCGGATAGTGGTCCTGACAGAAATTACTTGCTGTCATGTGATTGGCTGATTACATGTTTTGCGTTAATGAGCAGTTGAACAGGTGTACCTGATGAAGTGGCCAGTGATCTATATGAAATAGTACTATTATCATAGTAATGTACCATGTTACATCTAAATTACCTCTAAATTAAACCCAGCCCTATTTAAGTAAACAATACTATCATATTTTATAGTGTATAACGTATGTTTTGCTTTCTCATTCCCATTGCACTTGGATTTGTGTTTGCATGTCAAACAGGAACTAGAATAACATTGTGACTCCAGAGCTGCTTTCTGTTAAAATAACTTTTTATCCAACATTCAAGGTGAACTAGATTGAGAGTTCACAAGAGTTCTCTTTTTTAAATTACTGTTCACAGCTGCAGGCAGAGCAAATTACTAAATGAACAATGGGTCAAAAAGATGTTATTGCAAAATAACTGTGAAATATATGTGTGAATCTGCTGTGAAGCCGATGAAAGGTGTCCAGTAAGATTTCATTTTTCTAATTTTGTTTTAAAGAATAGAATCTGTAGCCAGGTAGATTAAATATTACAATGTGTATTTGTGAAATCTCATACACTTTTATTTGATTCATTTACAGTAGCGGTATGAGAGAACTATGTTAGACTTAAAGGGATAGTTCACCCAAATGTTTGGACAAACGAATCCATATTAAACCATGCGGCTCGTGGCAACACATTGATGTCTTAAGACATGAAACAATCGGTTTCTGCGAGAAACCGAACAGTATTTGTTAATTTTTTACCTCTTATCAGACAAACGTCATCTAGTATTCCCAGCTCCATAACTTCTGGCGAATAAGGTCAAAATACTTGCGTGATCAAAGAAATATATATGTAGATGCCTCATTTGACCGATCCGCGCAGCTACTTATGAGAAATCTATGTGTATATCTATGATCGCGCCGGTATTTTGCATGTATTTTGACCTTATTCGCCGGAAGTGATGGTGCGGGGACGGCTGATGCAGAGCCATAGAAAAAAATTAAATACATTTTTAAATATGGATATTTTTCTTACACAAACGCATCGATTCGCTTCGAAAGGCCTTTATTAACACCCCGGAGCCGTGTGGGGCACGTTATTTGACGGACAGATGCATTTTTTTATGGACTTCAAAAACAGAGCAACTATTACTGCTATTATAATGCTTGGATTAACCAGAACATTTTTAATATAACTCAGATTTTATTCATCTGAAAGAAGAATGTCATATACACCTCGGATGACTTGAGGGTGAGTAAATCATGGGCTAATTTTCATTTTTGGGAGAACTATCCCTTTAAAGTATAAGTCAGCAATGGCACGCATGCAGCAGGTTGTGTCCTCTGTTGTGCACTGCAAGAGGAATTGGTGAAGAGATGAATACATACTGTATTGTCCTGAAAATCCAGTGAGGATTTGGTGTGTTCTCATACAAAGCCTCCAATCCGCACCTTTGGGATGCAAAGTAATCCAGTGTAGTAAGCAGTTTTATTCTGTGGCTCAAGCAGCGTGCCTGCTCTTCTAAGACCTGTCTATAGGGGGTACGCGGTTGGCATAGACAGTGTATCACTGCTGAGTAGACTGTGTTTTTGATCTTTGACAGTCTTTGATTCAGCAAACTCAAGCACTGACACTGGTCAGCCTGCACACGTTATGCACGCCCCACGTGTACATTGGTCACAAACCTGTCTGCTCTGGCCCCTAAAGGTGTGTTTGACTGGGAACATGTTACAGCTGCCTGATCTGTTATGGTTCAGAGCAGGACCGCTGTGACTGGAGGCAAGTCTGTTTCAGTTTGGTTGTCACTTCATTCCTGTTCTCACATTACTAGTGCCAGCCTGTAATGAGAGCACAGTCTAAAAGCATTAGACAATTATCTATCTATC